>NC_091715.1:25239545-25542575 GCF_041296265.1 Equus caballus | reverse complement strand
TATTACTTTAAATTCTGCAATCACTCTTTATGAACCTGGGCAAATTATTGAACTTTTCTACCTTAGTTTTCTTATGTTTAAATGGAACTGATTAAGTTCCAAGGATATGGTGTGAGAAAAAGTAAATAAGATGTCTGTGAGAGAACAGAATACTTTATTTGAAATCGTATAGTACTGTCTCGTGATTTAGTTCAAGGGAAGTACATGCCATCCGTTCAAAATACATTAACACATCACATTTGGTCTAAGAGGTATAAGGAGAAGTCAATAGTCAGTGACAGTTGAGTGCCATCAAACAAAACAAAACATTAGCTGCTTTAAGTGGGAGAAAAATAAAGTGAAAATTTTTTACTTATGTGTATGCATACACACACACACAGAGTTATTGATGTTGCTATCCGACATCAGGATGGTGATTCGTAAAAGAAAATGTCCCTCTCTGAAATGGTCCATGGCCACAAACCTTGCCTTCTAATTTTGAAAATATTAATAATTTGAGAAGTGGCCAAGTGAATTTTTTTACAGAGGGAAATATGTATGAAGGTTTCTATTTAATCTGCCACCAGATTATATTTTTCAGACTATTGTATATACTGTTAACTATGAGAATCACATATGTTGTCAACCTAATTTCAGCAAAATTTACATTCTGTGAGATTTTTATACTAGGGGGAACATTTGTAAATGTTACATAAAAATACTCACATTTATAAAATTTTGAACATTAATTTGAGAGGCGAGAACACCAGCATTATATAGTCCGCACAGCAATAAATCTCTTAGAGAGTACTTGGTATTAGCAATTAGAATAGTTACAGGTTTTTCTATAATAGAGAACAAAGAAAGAGTGAAAAGAGGCAAAGTCTTTCTACCTTTGAGAGAAAAATGCAACTTGGGCTTTGAGTCTCTCTGACCTTCTTTCTCTTACTCTTGGAATGTTAATTAGGTTTGAAAGATGGAGTTCATGGCCCATATGGAAAAAAAGTTTACTTCTCTTCGGGCTTAATTCTCTCTGTTTATTTAAAGCCCCATAGCTCCCACTTTATTTCTGTGGTTCCTTCTTATTTCGGCATTCTTACCTTTTCTTTCTGTGTGCTTAACTGCTGTCTTATTACACAAGGGTACCAAAGATATACAGGGATATATCATTAGTTTTATAAAGAAAGTCAAAGTGAAAAATGAATCCAATATAACACAGTTTGCTTTAAGAATACATGCCTTTCAGAGTAAAGTTTTATTAAGAATTTCAAACTAGGCATCAACCAAATCACACTTGAAATATCTGTGTCTAGAGCAATAATCACTTTAGCAGCCCCTATAATTCTCAGAGTCCTGGCACTGAAGAGTTCCTTGAAGACTAAGCAATATATCCCAACACACCTGAAGGTTCTGCATCTTACCTAAACCTTACAAATTGTAGAAATTATCTGCTTATTAAAGATCAGCACTTGCCTTGTTAAAAGCTAGTAGCCCATAAGTGCTTGTCTTCACTAATCAAGATTAACAGAAAATGGATGGAAGCTAAGTGTGCCCCTTCAAACCTCCTCTTTTATTTTCTGTTGACTAGATAGGGGTGCATCACGTATATTTGCCAACTGGCAGCAAGCCTTTTTGTTCAGGGATCCAGATCATTTGGTGAAACCCACTAAGGTTAAGGATTTCCTCATATAAGGAAAGTTTGTGATTTGCATTTCCTATGTCTAACTATGACAGCTCAAGTTTGGTGCTTCAGCAGCTGCTTCATACCTTTGCATCTTAGTTTCCACATTTGCAAAACAAGAGGGCTGAACAATAATCTCGAAGGTTCCCTCCAGCCCTGACAGCCTATGATAAAACCCGGGGCGGGGGTGGGGCAGGGGGAGGAGTCAGTACAAATAGAAAGAAACATTTTTGGGAAGAGAGGTTCCAAATGCAAACATAGGTTAATCATTTAGAAATATTTGGTATACAAGCTTGAAAATAAAAATAGGGCAGCTGCTTGCAACAAATGCATTAGAAATGTGTCTTGAAAACACTTCACAAGCTGAGCATGGCCAAAGAAAGTGATTTCTGAGCTCACAGGGTTTCGTTACATTTAGATCTCCTTCAAAATCATGTCCCTGGCAAATACCACCTTTGCCCTGTGGAGACCAAGTAATGTTTAGGGCACATGGGAAATACTTTAAGAAATTCTTTCTCAAAGAATGGTCCTGGAACTTACTGGCTGAATTGTGAAGGTTCTTGTTCAAAGTGCAGAAGTTGTGGGGGTGAAAACTAGGAGTCTGAACTTTGAACAAGCTACTCAAATGTTTCTCACGCACACTAAAGTCTGAGAACCACGGCCTTAGACTGGATATCTTTGCAAGTGTTGTTTTCAATCAGGAGCCACTATCTGACTTTCCAGCCCTCATCCGGTGTCCTCTGCCCTTTATTAGCCTTTAGCTTAAATTTTTGTCCTCATATCACATCTTTCCTTTCACTCTCAGGCTTTAGCAAGGAAAAGAAAGTCATTTGATATGTAGTTAAGGCGATCAAATGTTCTGAAATGTTACCTAACTCCATACCTTATGGATGAATAAGGTCCCCTCACCCAGATACGTGAGAGCTTTTCGTCATTCGTGGCCCCGATCCTTCTTCTCCTCCTCCATTAGCCCTCTTGACTGTCCCGTGTCCCTGGCTGCTAACAGCTTCCCTATCCCACGCTATGGAGTTTCTCTTAGATCCTTTAGAACCGAATTCCCTGGGTCTCAGAGCTATTTTTTTCTCTCATCCGGGACATAAAGGGTTTCGTTGACGTGTTAATAATTAGTCAACGCCATTTAACCTATAACAGGGTTGTAGCACTGCCTTATGTAAACAGACGCAGCAGCTGGAGGCCTCGCCCGAGGCAGCCTGCCCTTAAGCAAACTCATCCTCCTGTAGAGCTCTCCATCACAGGGATATTTTCTATCCTCTACCAGATAAAGGGAGGCCAAGCATGAGGCATCTTGATATTCTCCCTTACCTTCCCCTCTCCTTACTCCCAATGCCTGTTTGGGACTTAGAAGCATTCAATGAGCATTGATTTAATCAGTATCTTTTCTCCCATTTGCTGCTTTTCCATGTCTGGAATATGCTTCTCTCTACCGACCCTTCAAAATATCCAGCTTGACAGCTCCTTCACCCTCAAGGGGACCAAGATGCAAATTCCAGACTCACCGGGGAGTCCCCGTAACCACTAGTCATTACATGCCGTTAAACAGCTAAAATCTTGCATAGGGAATCCTCACTTAGGCTTATCACGGAAAAGCGATAACTGAAAGAGAAGGAGGGAGCGGAAACGTGGAAGAACTGACCTCTACACTATATGCAATCTGCACTATTATGTTTAATTCATGGTATTTCAGGATTCATCTAATAGATAATAATGCCCTTAGAGTCTTGGACAATTTAATTTCTCTGATGGAAATGCCTTCATTTTTAACTGAATATGATGTTTATATTGCTCATAATAGAAAGAAAAGTCTGACAATTTGGAGAAGTATAAAGATAAAGGAATAAATCACCTGTAAATCCACCTCTGAGGGATAAACTGGTTGTCATTTCAGAACTTTTTAATGCATAGTCAAGCGTGTACACACAAATACACACACACACACACAAATGTTTTAGGAAAATAGATTGTATACATTTTTGTAACCCGCTTTCTCACTTAGCAACTGATAGGGTGATCTTCTCCATATCCATAAATATTTGCTTATGTTATCGCGTTGAACATTGTATGTAATGCATAGGATTTGAACATTGCGTTATATGTAACCAATTTCCTAGTATTAAATATTTAAATTGTTTCTACTTTGCATCAGTCATAACTGTGCTATAAATAATATTACATGCCTTTTCAGTTACTTTCTTAGTATAAACTCCTTGAATTTAAGCTTGTGGGCTATTGTTTTTGCATATTTTAAAGACTTATGCATCATCAAATTATTCTTTAGAAAGTTTGGGACAATTTAACTTCAGTACATGGGTACTATTTGGTGATTCTGTTCGACTGAGGCCAGCAGAAGAATCGTATTTGAAATGTCAGGCTAAGTTACCAAATGGCAAAGGGAAATATTGTTCTACCTGGTTAGATTATATTTCAACCTTTGCAGCTTAGAGACTTTGTTATATTCATGTTAGAGGCAGCATTAATTTTCATGAATTAATTAGTCATTGCTGATAATATGTGAGTAATGCAGCATAATTCTTGATTTACCTGAGGATAGAGCTTTGCTAACGCTTCGCGTTTCTTCTTTGTTTTCTGGATGATGATTTATTTTATTAATTTAGCTTCTCATCCTCAAGTGAAATGTGGATTTTATAGCAATGATCCCTCCTTTGTATATTCTTCAATGGCTTCTATGGATTAACGTGTTCTAAATTCAGTGGATGGTAAAGCGCTCCGTCTCTTGCCTTAATTATTCATGTTAAGGGAAGGCTTTCGGGCAAATGTCTGATTTTACTTTTCCATGTGAGTTGTTGTCTCACTACATTTGACACAAAGGAAACAAAGCGGAAAATGTTGGAACTTGGTGAAAACAAATCCCAGGTGTACATGAATAAAGAAGGGTAGAGGAAAAGGAGAAGCATATGGGAAGAGGAGCAGAAAGGAACAGATGCCAGATTGAAGGGGTCAATGGAAGAGGCTGCCTAGGGTGTAGAAATGGAAAAGTCAAAATGCGGAGAGAGACCTTTCCATTTCTCAAAGCAGAAAGAATTTCAGTACTAGCATGACTCACCTGAAAACTGAGTGGTTTATATTAGTCACTGGGTCCAATTTTTTCTACCAGAAACCTTAAGAATCATTGACTGCAACACTATGGGAAAGTGTCTATTTCATGCCAAAAGTCTCAGAATTCTGTGTGTGGAAATAAACAGATGGCTAAACACTGTCTTCCGTCAAATTTGCCATCAAAGTGCCCCCATTTTATGGCTCTTAAGAGCAGATAGCTAGATTTTTATTGAGGCCTGCTATGTAGTTCACAGTAGGTTTGTATACTATGAAACTAACTAACCAATGTATCTTTAATGGGATCGTTAGAATCATCAATTGTCCTTCAAGATATTCTGACATAGTTTGCTAATATGATTTTTCAGGTCCCATTTGGAAGCCAGTTCTGACCAGTGGAAGCGTCTACACCTTTCTCTTCAGGAACTTCTGGTGTGGCTACAGCTAAAAGATGATGAGTTAAGCCGGCAGGCACCTATTGGAGGCGATTTCCCGGCAGTTCAGAAGCAGAATGATGTACACAGGGTAGGACATTTTTAAGCCTAGTGCCTTGCACATAGTACGCATTCAGTGACTATTTTAAAATTAGTTTTGATTGAAATTAAGTTGAATAGAAATCTTTTTTGCTCCTCTAGTCCAAGGGTCAATTATAAATAATCCAAGCTATTATATTTTAAATGTCAAAAGCATCTGCATTAATAATATCCTTTAAGAAATTGTCATCTCTTTGGTGATTTTTAGAAACATTTTGTTGTGGAAAATATTAAACATATACAAAAGCAGACAGAACGTTATAATAAACACTCCTATACCCATCAAGACTTCAATAATTATCAATTCATAGCCAGTCTTACTTCTATAGCTCTACCCTGTCCTTCATTATTTTAAAGCAAATCTCAGGCATGAGATTTAATTCAGATCATTTAATTCATAAATATTTGAGAAAGTATCTCTAGATGATAAAGATTCACTCTTTAAAAGTAACCGCATTGCTACAATAATACTTTTAAAATGTCAATAATTTTATCATAACAAATATCCAGGCACTATTCAAATTTCCATTTCTCACATAGTCCTAAATGTTTTAGCAGGTTTTTTGTTTTTATTTTTTTGATTTCAATAAGAATTGAAATAAGGCCCACACATTGAATTTGGTTAACTTGTCTCTTAAATGCCTTTTATTTTTACTTTTTATTTTGAAGTAATTCTAAATCCACGGTAAGTTACAAAAGTACTACAGAGAGTTTCCCTGTACATTTCACCCGATTTCCTCTAATGGTTACATTTTGTATAACTATGGAACAGTAATTATTGTCATTTTAACATGTAATCAATATAAAAATTTACATACAACAGTTACAGAACAACTCAACTCAGGCAAGCCACATTTCAGGCACTCATAACCAGATGTGGCTAGTGGCTACCATATTGAACAGTGCGGTTCTACAGGTTTGATCGTATTTGGGTTTGAATTTTTTTGGTAAGGCTGCTTCATAGGTGATAGTGTATTCTTCCATCTTCAGGGGGTATATAACCTCCTGTTTTCTCTTTTGTGTGTATGATTTGGCAGCTGTTAATGATCCATAGCTAGGAGTTGCAATGTGATAATTGCCTATTTCTATCATTTCTTCTTCATTTATTAGCTAGAGTACTTCTATGAAAAGAAAAGTTTACTCATCCGCTATTTGGGTATCCAGTATACCGTTCATATAGGATATGCAGGATAAGTGTTTCTACTTTACCAGTCTTCAGAATAAAAGTTGTTCACTAGGAGCTTCCAACAGTGATTGCTTATTTCTTTTTTGTTATTTATCATTATATTTCTGTCTTCTCTACTAGGCAATGAATGGGGAAGGCAGAGATTTGGTCTTCTCACCTCTAAGACCCTAGTACCTAGCAAAGTGTCTGGCATACAGTGGATACTGATAAGTGTTTTTGTAATGAGAGTAAAAGATACATGAACAGAAATGAATAGCAAACCAAGTACATTACTACCAAACAATAAGAACTTGATAAAATGGTACCACTTTTGTATGTTCAGCACTTAAAGGAAAGCTCTCTATGGAGTCACAGCCAAAGGCAGCATCTTGAAGAAAGGTCAAGGGTTGATATTATTCCAGAGAAGAAGATATAGACGATTACAAAAAGGGAAGAGAACATGAGAGAAGACCCAAGAGTCTTTGCAAAACATTGCCAAGGAAACTTCCGGTTTCTCCTTTAGCCATTCCCCCTCATATAATTCACGTTATTAAATAGCTTTTGTGGTAGAGTGGAATATGATAATGATTTTTTTTAATGTTCTAACTTTGAATAAATAGTGAAAACACTCTGGTGTATATGAAGAAGAGCATTTGTTGAGAAGCATGAGCATTTTAAATAGAATATATTATATGATATAGTGAAATAAGACGAATTTCTACAATTTTGTTCTAGTTCCAGAAACCGAAGAAGAAGAGTCATTGAACAAGCGGACTAGGATTCAGGAGACCGAGATTCTAGTCATATTCTGCCTTAAGTTAGATTGTGATTGCCACTTTGTTCTTGAGCTGAAAGATGAAGAATTTGGTCCACAGAATTTCCACGGTCCCCTCTAGGCAGCATTTTGTTATAAATATTGCCTCACTGTCCCCGGTTATTTACTTTGGTTGCTTGTGAACGGTGGTAAAATGTTAGTACTTATCGTTCTCAGTCCTCCTACTAAGGAATCTCAAGACAAGTAACATGCTTTTGGGAGATCGTGATGCTAGAGTTATGAGTAACATGCACCAGACTGAAGTGAATTGATCCCCACTGGACCAGTGTGCTTGTTCAGATACCCCGCTATTGCCTTTCTTTGACTGATCAGGATTTCCAGCCCATTGATAACTGTGTTCTATATATTAGTTCCACTGCTTCTCTGTCTTTACCTCCCTCCAAGTCCAACTTAGATTCAATCACCAAACATTTTAATAACTCTTTCCCCAAACCCTAAAATCCTTTGCTTTATTGTCTTTTTGGTGCTGCAATCTACAAAATCCTAAAGCTTGGAGAATCTAACTAAATGCTTTTCTCCTATCCAAACAACCACAGAGCAGACTGGTATAGTACCTTTTCAGGATGACTAACCTCCAGCGTTCCATTGCCAATATATCACTGGGTCAATTTACCTCCAAAATATACCTTGACTCTGTCTACTGCAGTCATCACTGTAGTTACAAGAGGCCATTTCTCTTAACCTTTCTGCACCTGCTCTCGCCACCCCACGATGCAATCTACATTTCGGTCAGAGTAATCAATGTAAAAACATAAATTGAATTATGGCAGTCCTCATCTTAACACTCTTCAGTGGCTTCTCAATGCCTGTGGAGAAAGACCAAAATGCTCAGCAAGAACCCCAAAGCCCCATCTGGCTTGTCTGGCCCCAACCTTCTCTTTTCTTACTGTTCTTTCTCTTGCTCGCTGGACACTAGCCATATGGCCTTCTTTTGGTGTTTCCACTTCTCTGTTCCTCTCAGGAAAGGCTTTGAACATCTGATCCTCTGTCTGAAGCTCTTTCTACCCATACCTACCCCCTCGTAGTTTCCTGGTTAACATCTAATAATCCTTTACATCTTGGTTCAGACATCGAGCAAGCTTTTCCCTGATGCCCACATTTGACCAGATCTCCCTTTATACACTTTCATAACACTGTCTACTCTTCCCTCTCTATAACTTAACGTTCTTTGTCATCATGGATATGTATGACCATCTGATTAATATCAACCACCCTCACTAAACCATGTGCTCCAAAAAGCTTTCTTATGGGGAGAGGGTTGTCATTTTTATACTCAGCACCTCATAAAGTGTCTAGTACATGGTAGACACTGAATAGGTAAAGGAACAAAGGAATTAAGGAAGGAATGTAAGGAAGAAGGAAGGGAGGAGAAAAACAACTGATGAACTAATCTTAATTTTGTTCATTCTTCTCTAGTCTACTGAGACCAAGGGCAGGGGAAGACAGAATAGAGATTGGTGTTCCTTCCTCACGTGTAGAATTTTTCTGTTTATTCCCGAGAAAGCATCTTTTTGTAGTGTGTAGAGCTCTTTGATGTCCACTGTTTTTACTTGTGGTCTGGCCCAATGTCTTCATGAGTTTCTCTTTGTATCCTGACAAAAAGCCCTTGTCACAAAACACTCTCCTCCCTCAAAGAACACCATCACTCCTAAGTGTTGATGAGGGAACAGCCTAGCACCCCGTTTACTCAGAGTTTTGTCACATTTATGCAGTTTCCATTTTACAGCTGTAGCAGAATGGCTGTCTAGTTAGTAATGCTCTTGTTGCCTGTGGACAAAAAGATCAAAGGAAAATCCTTGAAACTGGGTCTCTTAATCGGATCTTCTGAACTCAGAAGAGAGAAAGGAAACACAATCACTACAAAACTCTGTCAAGATCTAGCCTTTGACAGAGTTTATATTTGTAGACTTTCGTTTTACTTTACCATCTTTCCGCGATTATAAATTGTCTCGCTCTTTATGGGTTTCTTGATTCAAATACTGTTTATAAAGAATATTTGGTACAAAGATGGGTCACTTGCTGTTGTAAACTTGTTCCCTGTGTATTTGGCATGTTATGTTTTTTTTTTCTGCTGAGAAAGATTTGCCGTGAGCTAACAACTGTTGCCAATCGTCCTCTTTTTTTGCTTGAGGAAGGTTAGCCCTGAGATAACGTTTGTGCCAGTCTTAGTCTATTTTGTATCTGGGACACCACCACAGCCTGACTGGTGAGTGGAGTAGGTCCACACCTGGGATTTGAACCCACAAACCTGGGCTGTCAAAGAAGGGCACACAGAACTCTAACCACTCAGCCGTGGGGCTGGACCCTGTGTCACTTTTTTTTGAATCACCTGCTGACTCTCTATTGTAAATTTTTAATGCCCTTGGTTGTTGCTTTTTATGGGAGTACAAATCCTATTAAAATGTCAAAAGTTGAAACTATAGTCAAATATTTTTCGCTTTTCTATGAATCAGGGTGTTTATAAAACAGGTCATTTATATTTTCTTTGTATATCAATGCAGGTTAATGATAAAATGTTATAGCAAAAATATATGTCTTGTACTCTTTACTTAAAGCATAAATTTATGGTCAGTCTCAATTACCGTGATAGAGGCATATTTGGTCTTCTGTGGGTAAGGCCACACAGGTAGTTGGGGACTGCGCTCTCACTCCCCAAAGCAGTTTTTACACCCATGGGAGTGGATCTCAGTTCCCCAAACCAGCTGGGCAGCATGACAACAGCAACTGGAATGGCTCTCAAGACTAATTAATAAAATAATGTTCCATATGCAGTGAAGTGTTATAAATAATTAAAGCTCAAATGTGCCTTAGCAAATATAAACTGACCAATTTTTATATCTTTTGAATACATTATCCTGGCTTTTATGGTTCCTCATTACTTGCCTCACTAGACTGACTCGTTTTCAATTAGTGTGTATTATTCTGGTCCAGATATATTTTTAAAACTGACTTCCTTTGTTTTACTTGAGCAGTCACTAAAGTGATATTTATTACTTGTCTACTTCTGTGATTAACCTAGAGAGAGTTTTAAAGGAGCAAATCATAGTGGGGAATTTCTAAAGAGAACTGCAATAAACCATGAGCTTATTTAATTCCCTTGTCCTACCCCAAATCCAAATGGAGATTAGGTCTTGATTATAAGAACACTGTGGGTAATGACTTTCTGTTTGCATTTTTACTGACGAAATTGTTTGTCATTAGGTTTTCATCTTTCAATTTAAAAATCTCTATAATTCCTTCTCTAGAGACTATTAAGGACACCTTCAAAGCTTCCTGAAATTTTCTGGTTAAGGTTTAGATGGAAGTAATCAATACGTACATTATTAAAACAGTAGACAGAAAGCCATTATTGCGTGGATGCTGTTGACAAATGAAAAGGCTCAAATAAAGTAGTTTACTTGTCCATTTGTCAGGTCATATATTATGCATGTTCGATTTCTTCAGGAGTCACCGCAAAGTGAGGGAGAGGTTCAGAAATCAATAAAATTATCTTGAAATCACGTTGTAGATTATACATTTATTTAAGCTAATTCTGTTATCAATGCTGGCCTGCTTCCTTTGGGTACGTTTTAGTATGTGTGTTAGCTTGATGAGTTCCCTGTGTTCTCTTTCCACAGAAATAAAAAATGTCTTTGGGTACTATTTATGAATGTTAAGATTCAAGTCAGCTCTGGGTTAAAAAAAAACGTTGCATTGTTCCCTATCACCTCTGAAAAACAACCAAAAAAGGTTGTAATAGAGTGATTCATTCCAGCATTCAGTGGCCTCTTGGAGTTTCTAAACAAGTTTGATTCCCTGAAAAATTCACTGTTAGTTATGTCTACTCTAAGATGTCTGCTTGACTATGACGGAGGAAATAGACATCTTTTGGATGTATTCCTCATCATCAATGGAGCAAGTTACTTTTGTAGAAGTTTGATATTTCACTCAGTCAAATTTAGGAATGCTGAATAAAAGAGATTTTAAATTATTTTTAGAACTACCTTTCTAGGCATTTGAGGAAGTCTTCTGAAAATTAGCTATATCATCAAAACTTAAGAACAGAGTCATCTAGGATTTGCTACTTTTCTTTAATGACTATAATAAGATAAAATACGAATAATTTACAAATTGACTTCTCTACCAAAGTCCTCTTTCTAACCATGTCAAAATATTTTGACATCTTGATAAATACTCTTAAAAATAATATTCGAATAGTATTTTGCCTTTACAAAGCACTTTATACACATTCATTTAATTACAAATGAACCCCTGATCTTTTTCTAAAATTATTTTAGGAAAAACTGTGCCATAACTCAGACTCCTAGAATTTGTTGATTCTTTTAGTAATTATTTATCGAGTGTCTACTCTATGCCAGGGTCTGAGGATACAATAGTGAACAAAACAAGATTCTGCCCCGACGGACCTGCAAATTTTAGTGATGGAAATACACAGTAAACCAATAAATTAATATATAAAATCATGTCAGGTCAGCGCAATGAAGAGAAAATAAAACAGGAATAGAGAAAGACTGAGAGGTGGTGGCTTACCTGAGGAGGTTATATTTGAGCAAAGGCCTGTGTGAGTGAGTGAGCCAAGCAAAGACCTTGAGTGAAGAGTATTCTAAGCAGAAACAGCAGCAAATGCAAAAGCCCAGATGTAAGAATGGGTTTGAGGTATTCAAAGAGTAGCAAGACAGATTAATGGTAGGTTGTAGAGAAAGGCAAAGGTCAGATAATGAATTGTCTTGTTTGCCATAGTTTGGAGGTGGATTTTATTCTGTGTGTAATGAGACATCACTAGAGTAGCATAAACGGGGATGATGGGATCTGATTTACGTGTTCAGAGGCAGACTCTGGCTGCTAGGTGGAGAATCGGCAGGAGGAGGAGCAAAACTGAAAGCTGCGAGAAAGTTTGGAGGGTGTTGGAGTCATCCAGGAAGGAGATAATGATGACTTGAACTAGAGTGGAAATAATAGCTATGGTGAAAAATTACTGGATCGAAGATATATTTTGAAAGTAGAGCTGATAGAACTTAAGATAGATGGGATGTGTAATGTGAGAGAAAGCGAAGAGTCAAGGATGACTCTGAAGTCTATGGTTTGAACAAATGGGGAAATGATGATGCCATTTATGGAGATGGGAAAGACTTGGAAATGATCGTGGATGAGGGTGTATACGTGGAGTGAAACAAGAGTTCTATTTTTGGATTATATTGATAGACAGAGACAAATGGTGTGATTCAGAAATTATTCACCACTTACACTTGACAATCTCAAATTTTGGCTGAGCCTCTTGGGAATGAATATAAATTAATTTGTCACAGGGTTTCCTAATAATCCATTCATCTTGTACTATTGCTTCCCAAGGAATTTCCAAAATTTAGGGTTTAGGTTCAATGACCTAAGACCTAATTCTCCAAACGACCATGGGAACAGATTGAGTTTTCACCGGTGATTTCTCAAGGTCAGCTCAGAAGTTAACAACATTGTTGTCAGTAGGAAGTGACTTCCCCAGTGGTTGTTGGAAGCAGCCCAGCCTTAGGACTGAGAGTCAAACAGCTGTTCAAGATGCTGCGTGGGCACTAAACCATTCCTCCATAGTATCACAGATCTGCAAGCAGGCTGGACTCTCTTCTAGCTCGTGCCCTTGATCTCAGGGAACACAACTTTCAGTTTAAAAGACTTTGAAAGAAAGTAAATCTCAACAAGAAGCTTGTTAAACACATTTTCCCCCTAAACACTCAAAACTGTTTTCTCATTGAGTACAATTAGATTGTCAAAAAAATAATTTCAGGCTTGAAATAGGTCCATTTATTTTTCAACTTTGCTTCAAATTGATTTAATCTCATTTATAGATGTTGCTGTTCATGTGGTTGACTGTCGGAAACAATGGCTAGATGTATCTAATACCGCAATCCCTTATCTTCACTTTTATTTAGAAGTGGAGTGAAAATAAGATGGAACTTTTTCGATCTTATTTAAAGATGATTATATAGTCAAACTCATAGAAACAGAGAGTAGAAAAGTGGTTTAGAGGGGGTGGGAAGAGGGGGAAATGGGGAGTTGCTGTTCAACAGGTATAAAGTTTGAGTTATGCGAGATTAATAAGTTCTAGAGACCTACTGTACAAGATAGTGCCTAGAGGTAACACTGCTGTATTGTGCACTTCAAACTTTGTTAAGAGGGTGGATCTCATGTTAAGTGTTCTTAGCACAATACAAAAGTAAGGATGATTATGACCTTTCTTTATGGACCGTATGCCCCATTTTCGTAACTTCTCTAACACCAGCTATCTCAAGTGAATATGTATTAAGGGAATCCTTGCCTTTCTGGGTTTTTTGTTCCGTTGCCGCTCCCTTCAGATTTTTTTCTTCCATGAATCCCTATGAATTTCCCTTAGATTCTTAGAGGCACACTTCCTGCTACTTCAGTTAACTGCATTTCTGGATCTTGCCCTTTTCAAATTAATTGGGCATTGATTGTCCCTAAATGCATTTCGTAAGTAAAATATTTCTAATGTGTTGAGACAATAAATAGGGTAGCTCTTTAAATAAGAAAGGTCATTCTGGTGACAGAATGTATTCAGCAATTTTCTTATCAGAAACGAAAACAATAATAGGAGGCATACAGACAAGATAGAAATAATACGGAAACTACAATGATAATATAGGATGACAAACTATTAAACACTGACCGGATTGCAGGTAGGACTATGCTAATGTCCTTGTCCTATACCCACTCAGTAACCATTTGTTGAACAAAGAGCACCGTTGGATCACTTTAAATTTAGGGTCTGTCTGGTGTTCTTTCATCTCCTAGCTAACGCTCCAGACTAGAGGAAAAGCCCAACCGAGAGTGCAAACTATGGACCTTCTGGATGTTTGGATATGAACATTTCCTCTGGGGAAGAAATCACTGCGATTAAGAAGGCAGAGCTGAAAGGGCTTTGTCTTGAGGAAAATCCATCCAGTAACTCAAAGTTTACACTCAGCTTTGGACCTGTAACATGAGAATAGGCCCAGAATAAGATCCCTCCATTTTTTCCAGTTAATGGCATTAATTTTTCCTCTAGCAATTCATGAGACCAGGTTTTCACCCTCAAGCATGTTCTGCATCTGAGTCAACTTGACCTCCATATAACACACTCTGGTTTTCTAACTGGGTATTCTGCTATTTTATCCAATAGTTCTTATTGAGTATCTACTTGTGTTAA
The DNA here is from genome assembly GCF_041296265.1 of Equus caballus. Taxonomy (NCBI): domain Eukaryota; kingdom Metazoa; phylum Chordata; class Mammalia; order Perissodactyla; family Equidae; genus Equus; species Equus caballus. Next base: position 25,528,115 of record NC_091715.1, on the reverse strand, counting down.
GCTGTGGCTATAATTTTTATCAGTAGTAGTGATGCCTAGGAGAGACTACCTCAAACCGCCACCATGTAAAAAGGCCTGTGGCCAATTAATGATCTAAACATGTTGATAATAGAATATTAGAACTAGATGTTAGAACGTAGATAAGGTGTTCGGCAAACCCCCGCATTTTACAAATGGGGACACAAAGGCTCAGCGAGATTTTATGACCTACCTGTTCTAGATCATGCAGCCAGGCTTTGGCCCAGCCCAGACTTGAACTTCACGTCTCCTGTCGGTCAGGACAGTGCTCTTTTCCCTCCTTCAGTCTGCCTCCCAGGATGGTTCTGTAAAGTTGTGCTAACTAATACAGAAATAATATATTCATTCCATCAGTTTTCAGTCTGAATAACACAAATATAGCCTTGCCACTTCAATGAGAATATAAGTAAAATTCAGCACCATGGAAACTGTCCATGATTGAAAGAGATCTGTGTTTGGAAAAGCCAGGAATTTTACTTACATCCATAGTAACAGGACCACCGTGGCTAGGTGAAAGCAGCGTAGCTTTTCTCTGAAATGTCGGTACCTGTGCCCAGAGTTCTCATCCTGCCCCTCTCTTCTCTGCACTACATCAAGCAAATCAGTATCTCCCCCTTCATCCCCTCCACACACGGTTCTGAGCTACTTCTATTTATGGTATTATTAAATATTTGTGGTAACATTCACCCTATTTTTTCTTCTGCAAACAGGAGAGGCAGGGAAAAAAACCCCGAAGAATCAATGACTTGGTTCTTATCCATTACTTTCAGGTTTTTAAAGTTTTGGATTTGCTTCATGGCCATTAGGATTTTCCACTTATGTCTCTTCCAAATTATTATAATTCAGGGAACTTTTATTTTTTGCTGTCACTCACTTTCAGCCTGGCTTAAGAGTTTCAAGATTTGGATTCTAAGTGACTAATGAACTGATGGCTTAGGTAAATCCTACCTTATGTGTATGTCACTTTGTGTTGGCAAAACATTCTCAGTATAAAAGTCTCACCACAAACATCCCTACCCAACCAACTATTGACTCCTTAAGGACAAAGACGAGGTCCCTACATTCCCTATCTTATACATAATAGATTCAAAATAAGTATTTTTCAGTGAACTAATTAATCAGACAGCCATCAATCACCCAGTTGGTTATTGTTTGTGATGCATAAATGCTATCCGTCGATAATTTCTCCTTCAAAATAAATGGATTTACCTTGGGATGTACCGCTAGTATAATTTTGTAGCACATGCTTCATATAAGTTATTTTGTGAAACTTAAGAAGCTGAAGGAAAAGTGTCAATTTAGTATGCCTAGTTTTGTCTCATTCGTAAGACAGAATATTATTTTCTTTTCACGGAGGTGCTCTAAGTCTTTAGTAGTTCCTTCTAATTCTTCCGCACCACTGTTTCAGACTCTCAGACCTGGCTCTTTTGGAAAGGTGAAGAGGAAGGCATGGGGAAAAGGATGGGTTTTAAAGAAAATAATTTTATCTGTTCAAAAGAGTCAGGAGGTAAATATCTTAGCATTTGAATAGTGACATCTAAATAGTATAAAGATATAATGTGGGGCCGGCCCCGTGGCTGAGTGGTTAAGTTCGCGCGCTCTGCTTCAGCAGCCCAGGGTTTCGCCGGTTTGAATCCTGGGTGCGGACATGGCACCGCTCATCAGGCCACGCTGAGGCGGCGTCCCACATGCCACAACTAGAAGGATCCACAACGAAAAATACACAACTACGTACCAGGGGGCTTTAGGAGAAAAAGGAAAAATAAAATCTTTAAAAAAAAAAAAGATATCTGTATGTGTATGGAAGAAAGGCTCTATAGCTGGTACCTTTTTCACACCATCACATGAATACACCAACTTGTCTGATTTAAAATAGTAATCATAATCTATGAGAGAAAATCAGTATTGTATATGAGTGTATATTTTTCCCAAACGTCATTTAAATAGACTTTCTCTGAGAGACAAGACCCTTACTATCAAAAGTCAAGTCTCTTGACATGGAATGTTCTTGTTCTTGTTTAAAAATGTCTCCATTTCCTTCCTTTTAAAATGCAATGAACTATCATAACATGCAGGTTATGGTAAATTGATTAGATAGCGAAAAATTGATTTTCCCTTATTCTAATGCAGAATCTTCATGGGGGTTTTTTTTGTCATTGTTGTTGTCGTTTTTACTAAAGAAGCCTCTCTTTTAAACTCCATGCTACAAGGACCACTGATGCCCACTGCCCAGGACAGTGTCTGGTACACAGTAGGTGCTCAAAATTTGAATGAGTAAATGGAAGAGGACTTTTCATATAACCACATTTAAAATGATATACCTCCAATTTATAGTTTTTCCCACATGATGAGAAACATTCTATTTTCTTTATCCTCTCATTTTCTTGAACCAACTATTTCTCATTTTTTCCTGGGATTTCTACCCTTTTTGTATTTAGTTTAAATCTTCCTAAATTCTGAAGATACAGTCACTTAACCCTCTCTTCTATCCACTTTCTTTTCTTAATTTCAGACAACGCTGTGAAAATAATGGTGCTTATGTCTTTGTAATGACAGAACTTCCTTTGTCTTTTTTTTAGACTCGTTTTAATCCTCAGTGACTCATATTTAAGAAATGAACTGTGCAGCTGTGGTGGAGCTAAGCCCTTGGCAACAACTCGAGGGGCAAACAAGTGGTCTCTCACAATGGATGGATAGTCCTTAACCTTGAATTGTTTGCTGTTCCGTTTTAACAATGGAATTGCGTCATCAAACAGGGTCATGGACTTCCTCAGTTTGATGGGACCTTTAAGATCCATATCCTCATTTTACAGACCTTGCCCTAACGCTTATCTCTACTTTCTCCTGTCTAGGTCTTTAATATATCCCTCTTTGCTTTGGTGACCAACTGTCCTAGTTTGCCTGAGACTATCCTGGTTTCTGCATTGAAAGTCTCGCATGATAAAATACTCCTCAGTGCCTACCAAACCAGGACAGTTGGTTACCCTGCTCCTACCCTCCATCTTTCAGTCTTTGTTCAAACCATTCCTATCCTAAAAAGAACGTATCCTCCCTATATCTTCCCTTTACCTGTGATCCTCTCTGTCCTATCTTCCTCTTCTCCCTCTCAGAAGAAAAAGATATTACACAAATTGTTTTCATTTAAAATGTTTACTTCTTTTTCTACCACTCACTCCTCAACTAAACCTGCTTCTGAGGCTACCGCCCTCCACTGCAATTGCTCTCACTGGGTCCAGTGAGCACTTCTCAGTGGCGATCTTGCCTTACCTCTGCGTATCATGTTTGGACACTCTTAGTCACTTTCTTCCTCTCAAAATTCTCTCTCTCTCCTTGATAGCTCTACAAACGATCCCCTCATTTTCCCCAGTCTTTCCACCTATCCATTTTTTTTTTTGGCCTTTCTTGGGATCCAATTCCTCTGTCTTCCTGTTAAACTTTTATATTCTCCAAAATTTGCTTTTTAGCCCACTCCCCTGCCTGCGCAATGTCACCTACTTCTTTAATTTTGATCCTTGCCTATATGCATAATTGTAGGCTCTCAGTGGGTATTAGTTTAGTGAGAAATGACTCCTAAATCTTCTTCTCCCTAACGTTAGGCTTAATATTTATTTCCTTCTGGAATGAATGTTACCTCTCTAAGCTGAGCATATCATACCCCCTTGCTCTGTTCGCCATATAGGTCCTCCCCCATATTAGTGTTGGGTTTTGAATATCCATCTTTATTAATTTTACCCTGAATGTGCACATGAGGTGTTATGGATCAGAGACAGATTTCTTTTAATTACTTTACACTAAATATTCTCACCAACCTCGTCCCAAGCCTTACCCCCAGGAAGTTATGATGAGAGGTGATGAAAAATTTTCCTACATTTGTGGCTGAGGGTACTCCATAGGTGAGAGACCAGGAAAAACTTTTTCTCTGCTTATAAAGGAGAAGGAGGTAGTTGTCCCCTTCTCCTCCTGAAAGGGTCTCCTTAGAAATATAGTGGGCCTAGGGGGCTGGCCTGGTGGCGCAGTGGTTAAGTGTGCATGTTCCGCTTTGGCAGCCCAGGGTTCGCTGGTTCGGATCCCGGGTGTGGACATGGCACCACTTGGCAAGCCATGCTGTGGTAGGCATCCCACATATAAAGTAGAGGAAGATGGGCACAGATGTGAGCTCAGGGCCAGTCTTCCTCAGCAAAAAGAAAGAAAGAAAGAAAGATAGTGGGCCTGAGTCCTCCTAATTCCAACTTCTCCAGGAGCCAGCTAGCCCCACGTGTCTCAGGTTTGACAACCTAGAATGTCTCCAAGGTCTGGGATATATATTTTCTGAAATGTAGATACCTAGAGAGGTAGCTACTCCAGTCTTTCTGACAACTTGGAGCTTAACCTAGGAACCTACTCTGGGCTATAACCATCTGGCCTTCTTGGATCAGAGAAATTAACTAGACAAATGTCTGCAAATCTAATCCCCGTGGTGTGGGAAGGTTCTCGGGAGGCTAGAACTTTTTATAGGTATACTGAGAAATCGAGGAGAGTTTATTTCTTCACATTTAGTTTAATTGCACCCAGCATTCATTCCTCTACTTAGCCAAGAAACTAGGAGTCATCCTTGCTCCCTCCTCTGTCTTATCTCCAGCATCCCCAGCACCAAATTCTCACACCTTCACTCTCTAAACACTTCCCTAGTCTCTCTCTGTCTTTTTTTTTTCTAGTACTATTGCCCCGGGTCAGATCCTCATAATTTTCACTGAATTCTTGCAACCTCCTAACTGGTCTCTCTGATTCCATTCTGCCCTTCTCAAAGACATGCTCTGATTAATGTCAGGGAAATCTATTTGAAACACACACACATGCCCATGCCACTCCCCTGCTTAAATCCTTTCAAAAGCTACTGATTACTTAAAAGACAACAGCTAGGCTTCTTAGCAGGTCATCTGTGGTCATAGGTTGACTTCAAATTCTGGTTTAAAGGTCTAATATAGTTTGAGATGACAGTGTCCTGCTGCTTCTGAAGACATGTCCTCTCCTTGTACTTTATATTCTAGAAACACTGGCCTACTTGAGATAACTATTCATGCCATACTATTGTGTCCTCTATCTTCAGCCTGCAATTTAATCTTCTTTCTTTCTTCCTCCTCTAACCTACTCTTCCCTGGCTAACTCAAGTTCATATTTTAGACTTCTTCTTCATGAATACGATCTTCTCCAGGAAGCCTGCCCCAATTTCTTTTCCCATTTTGTGCACTTTCCACATTGTCCTGAAATTATTTATGTGTTTGACTCTTCTACTGTATACTATAAGTTCCTAAATGGGAGGGGCTGTTTTGCGTTCAACTTTGTATTTCTAGTCTCCTGTACAACCACTGACACAATAAAGGGAGCCATTATTATTTTTATAATTAGTAATGTCAGTATCAGTTGCCTCCTCTCAAGTACAAATGGAGAAACTAGGCAAAATATGCTTTGCTTGAAATTGGGAAAATTATATGTATGAGAAAAACACAGGAATACAAGAACCGTATACACATACACATATGTATGCACGTGTGCATACATGCACATACATACACAGATTTCAAATGAAATATTAGAAGGAGAGTCAGCCTTACATGTAAGCAGAGTAAATAACCCACCTACTCTGTATAATTTCAAGGGTGCAAGAATATCCCACTATACAGAAATTACATCCCCATCCACAGGCTGAATCCTAATATTCCACTTATAGAATCTCTTCATTTTGGGTCAAACACCTTGCCTCTCTCTACTGAATTTTAAATAACTGTGGATGATGAATCATTTTGCAAAGTAGCAAACTCAGGATTCCTTTGAATGGTGAACATCATTAGGATGTTATTTATAAATATGTCACACAATACACTTCTGGAGCACTTTTATAACAGAATGATGTCTGTGAAGTTTAAAGGAGATACTGCTAATTTTTCTCCCAAGAACAGAACAAGGCTTCAATTCAGTAGGCAATGTTACTAAAAATAAGATAGAATTGAAGAAAGGTATGAATCATTAAGCCCTAGATCATGGCAGTATTATTACTGTTGTTTTTATAATGATCTATTTTCATTTATGTGGTGCTTCATACTTTCATTAACATCTTCACTTCTGAGATCAGAGAATCCAGGTCGATAATTATCTTTGATGGTTTCAGAGTATTGTTGCTTTACTTTAGCCTTACAGGATGTCTCATAACTTTTAGCACTCGATTATGTGTGAATTTTATTGTTTTCACTCTGTTTCTAGTGTGGTAGTTTTCTCCCTTCTTTTGGTCCAAAAACTTCTTGAAGGCAGAAACTGTGCATTTTGCTTTTCTTTTGATTCTCTGTATCAAGGAATGTTATAGATTGGAGATTAAAATTGATAACTAGCCTAGATGACCTCGACATACCTATTCTAGGTCTACTTATTTATAGAAAGTTGTTCTCAAAATTCCTACTGCCAGTATACCTCAAAACATTTCTACCATTCTCAAAGAAGTCACAATGGGTAATGTAAGGGGAATTTTTCAAAAGTATTGAGTTTTTACTTATACATCATTCTATTCATTGTCAGACACTTTGACAGAACTAGCTGGTGATTATGAACTGGATTAGTTGTGTATTTCAATACAACCTAAGTTCTTCCAAATGGCCCTTCAGGCTTCCCATTGTGTTCTGCGTATGTATTCCTTTGGGTATGTTTAAGTCTTCATTAGCTCTGCTAGGGTTTTGCAACATATATCTTGCAACGTTAGCTCCAGATTTCAAGTTTGGCTATCAGTTTCTATAAATAAATCACTCTTATCTTAACAAAAGGGCATTAACATGTCTTGAAAGCTCCCCCATTCTCTCCAGGATAGTTTTACAAACACAATGGTTTCCTGATTAAAAGAAAGATCTGTATAGCCTTCTTTATCATTTTTATGACTATCAGTTTATAAATAAAGGAGATTGAAATTGACCTGGGAATTTCATAACCAAGCTCTGAGCACCCAGGATTAATTTTGAGAAGAATGCCACAAGCCAAATAAGCATTTCTTTTCATCTCATTTCACAGGCCTTCAAGAGGGAATTGAAAACGAAAGAACCTGTAATCATGAGTACTCTTGAGACTGTACGAATATTTCTGACAGAGCAGCCTTTGGAAGGACTAGAGAAACTCTACCAGGAGCCCAGAGGTAATTGAACGTGGAACTGTAATAACATATTGATAGAAGGATCAGTGGCGACAGAGCAACCCATCCAGTCTTGTTGCCAGGGTCTCGATAGCTCTCATACTTTCTAGGTTAAATAGAATCGATTCAAATTAAACATAGATGTTGAAAAAGAAGAAGGAATCGTAAACTGCCATGCATAAATCTGTCTGCACGTTTATGAATAAACATTGAAAGAGGTTAGTGAAACATTGAGAAAATAATAAACAGAAGAGATTACCTTTGAGGAGGAATTCTGTTGTTACAAAGACTACAAGCTAATTTTCAATTTAAGAGCCTGACTGAAGTAAATTAGAGATTATGGTGTACATCCTAACGTTTTTCTGCTCAATAGCTTCAATGAATCTTAAATTATCTGATTGATATAGGGTGGAAAAGATTCACTGAGGATGACAGACTTTAGATGTGCTGAACTATATCAAAATTTATGCCAAAGTGGAAAAGAGCCATTAATCAGTAGGTTGGCCTCTTGTTAAACTGTGCTCTCTTTCTTTCTTGCAGTATGACCTTTTCAACAATGTTTTTTTTAAAAAACAAAAATGAATGTGGCCTAAAACCTTGTCGTATTACCAATTTAGAGCTGCCTCCTGAGGAGAGAGCCCAGAATGTCACACGGCTCCTACGAAAGCAGGCAGAGGAGGTCAACACTGAGTGGGAAAAATTGAACCTGCACTCTGCTGACTGGCAGAGAAAGATAGATGAGGCGCTTGAAAGACTCCAGGAACTTCAGGAGGCCACGGATGAACTGGACCTCAAACTACGCCAAGCTGAGGTGATCAAGGGATCCTGGCAGCCTGTGGGTGATCTCCTCATCGACTCTCTCCAAGATCACCTCGAAAAAGTCAAGGTACCGTCTACTGCTTTGCCTCAGAGCCCTTTGAGAGACTCAAAAGAGGTTCTAATATGAACTTGAATGCAGTCTTTTCTTCTCACAGAGTTAAAATTAGGACCCTTAAGCATTAGAAATCAGTCCATCTTTCCCAAATTCAAAGTCTTCTTGCATGTGGTATTTTTCTCCAAGAGAAGATAGTGATCTAACCATCTGTCTTCAATAATACAAAATGAAACATTAAAAAGTTAAGGGCAAAAAAATCATTTTGATTTTGCTATTAGGAAATTAAGTGTTTGTACTAAAGTGGTCTGGTTTACGTGCGTGTGCATGTGCATGCACGCGTGTGTGTATTCTTTGTGGGACTCAGTACCAGAGTAGGGAAAAATACAACACTTAATCAAGAGCCAGGAGTCTAGATTTTGGCCTTTTTGCTAACTAAATTACATGACTTGGGGGAGTTATGGTACTGTGAAATGAGGCCATTAATGCTTCCCTTCCCTTAGAAGGTAATATATGTAATACAATTTTGAGTAGTACTAGCTCACTGCAGAGAGGAAGAAATATCATTATAGATTTGGAATACTGCTGTTCATGAGACCAAAGGTATATTCCCCTGCGGCCCAAAGATGATAAATATATTGGTAAGGGAAGAATATACGTATTTAGGAGTATCCTTTTGAAAACCAGCAACTTGAAGCATATTTTGTTTTACTCATCTTGTGTCAAAACCAACAAAGGTCCTCCCAGACTTCAATTCAAAAGAAGTGCAATTGTCACCTGCACTTGGCATGTTTGCCAGCACCCTCATTCTAGAATGTCTCTTCTCCCTTGGCTTTCAGGGTACTGTTCCATCCACATTCTTCTCCTTCCTTTATTTGCCTCGATTCCGAAATTCTACTCACCTTTCAAATGTTGGTGTGTCCAAGTTTCTAACCTTAGCTCAGTTCTCTTTTTATTGTAGAAATGCTCCATTTTGAAAATGGCATGCATGGTGACAAATCTAAATTTCTAGTCTGGATCTCTTTTCTGATCTCCTAACCCATATGCCATTAGAATCAAAATGCAACCATTCTGAACCCAAGTTCATTCATTCTCCTGTTTGTCCATTCCCTTACTGTCATCGCCTTTTACCTGCCCTTTCTTCTGTTTCCTATTTCAGTTACTGGATCGCAATCGAACAAGTTGCTCAGGCTTGAAACTTGAGATCTATCCATAAATCCTTCTACATTTTCACTGACTGCGCTTGATTGTTCATTTTCACTCCAGAATATCTCTTTTATATTTTCTCTCCTCTTTTCAATGTCCTGTTCTAGCCCCCAGCATCTGCCACTCATATTGTTGTATTATACAATCATGCAGCACGTAATGACATTTTGTTCAACAATGGACCGCGTATACAATGGTGGCCCCATAAGATTAGTACCACATAGCCTAGGTGTGTATGTAGTAGGCTATACCATCTAGGTTTGCGTAAGTACACTCTATGATGTTCACACAACGATGAAATCATCTAACAACACATTCCTCAGAATGTATCCCCACTGTTAAGGGATGTGTGACTGTACCTCTTTGAATCCTGTTCCCTCGTCAATGTCCCTGGCATGTCATAAACGTTGCATTTTAAATATTTGGTTAATGAATGAACAGTTTCTTTACTGATATGTCTGCATTATCCATCCTTTTCCAACTCCAAGCCAAACCCTCGTGGGAGGCTGCCTGCCTGAGAATGAAGCCCCATGAATCGAAAAGGGCAGGTGGCCCTTTTCTTCCTAGCCTTGACTTAAATTCCTGACTGTTGCTCCCATCCTCTGGGCCATTCAATACACTCTGACTATACCACCCCTTTAGCCAAATATGCCATGTTTTTACATAACTCTCTGCCTTTCCAAATGCTCTTCTCTCTGCCTGAATGACCCCACCCTTATCTGGCTGGTGAACTTCCACTCAGCCGTCAAGGCCCAACTCAAATGGCACCTGTATTTGTAGTTTTCTCTGAATGTCGCCCACCTCCAACTCCCACCAAGCAGAAGAAACTGCTCTCAAGTCAGTACTTTCATAGATCACCACACGTTTCACTTGCCACACTTAAATTTCACATATATTGTAACAAGTCACTTATGTCATTCTTTCTCTCATAGAAAGTGAGGTTCCTAACAGCAAGGATCATGCTGTACATCTTTGAATTCCCAGCTCCTAGTACAGTGCCAGCAACATATAAGGAATTGAATTCAGCTTCTGTATTCCTTCACTCAACAGCAGTTTATGAGCCACTAAACAACGTGCTATACATGTAGTTATGAATGAAACAGACTTGGTCTTTGCCCTCGTGAAGCCTACGTCTAATGTTGAACTGAATAGCTCTTCACTAAAGCAGTAGGTAAAAATTTAAAAGAGGATTAAAACTTTGACTCTATAACTTTTAAAATCTCTTCCACCCCAATATTCTATGACCCCATTTCTAACATTTAAAGCAATGGTTAACATTGCTATCTACTTGAAAATTAAAATAATATTTTGAAATGTATCGCTTTGTATTTGTTCAGCTTTAAAAATAGTATTTTTATCCAAAAATAACTAAAATTTTAAAAATCTTCCCAAAAGTGGCAAATAAGTTTAGGTGACTGTCCCAAAGGAACTAAATTAGTTGATAAATCAATTAACTGGCTGAATATGTAGGCTTTGGAGCAGACGTAAGGGATTCATTTTTAGCCCTATCTGTCACATAGGAGCTCTTGTGGTATATTGAGCACGGATGGAGAATGTATGCAGCAAGATTTAATGACAAAAAATCACTGAAAGTAGGAGAGCTCAAATATCAGCTGGCCCTCACTCAATCCTATTTGCAGTTTTCTTTCAGTTCCCCTCTCTTTTCTGTCCTTAATCCTAAGACCTATTTCATTTCCCGTACTCTAATTGGTCAGACTCTTATTCTGATCCCAATAATAACAAACATATATACATTAAATGTTCCTTTAAAAAGAGCTTATATATATCAACACTTCTGTCTTTCTCAGATGTAGATACACTTAAGTTATAGTGTCTATCGGAATATTTATATACTAGTCGTAATGGACGTGATTATTTTGCTTCCTAAACCAGTATTATTTTAAGTATTTTATGCATATTTTAAAGTGATAGCTTACATGAATTCATATATATTTATTGCTCTTCATTTTACAGTGGACATAAAATAAATTAGTTTTCTCTGTAGCATCTCGATGACGCCGGGTTTGAAACTCTGAGGCTTTGGTGGTGGTAGTTTATAAGGAGTGAATTTTATTAACCAAAACTTACTTTGCAAAGAAGTAGAAGAGTACTTAAAATCACTGTTCCCATTTTTCTACTGAGCAATTTAAGCCCTCAGAGGCCCCACACTGGGAACTCCAAACTGGTGGTTAGGCATGTAGCCAGAAGAACATTTTATATACCCATCTCAGTTCATTTCCATCACCCCTAGTGACTCTGTCATAATATCCACCCCCAGTCTGATTTCACTTGCTAATGAAGTTGTTGTTCAAATAACTACACAGAGTGTGTGTTTCCGTGGGATTTAGCATTATATCATTTCATTAGCAAATGTGGCTCTTGAATTTGAAGAATGGATAGAACAACAACAACTGAGTCCTGGAGCACTATGGAAATGGCCTTATTGCTAACTAATCATCTACAGGACAGTATTTATAGTAAATCAACAGAAAGAAATAGAATGTTAATATTGGCTATTTGGCTCACTAAGAGAATCTCAGCCTTCCAAATATAGCTTCCACAGGAATAACCACTGGAATAAAATTTAAATTTTAAATGCCTCTTCATTTTTAAAATACATGATTTATACTGCTTATCAAATATTTTTAAGGACAGAATCATGATTTCTCACTTTACTGGAAATAACACCAGTGCTTATGTGACAACACAAATATTCCGACTTTCCTTGTAGTGATGGAGAATAAGAATATCTTCTTGAATCACGAGATGCTCTACCTAGATCTATAAGTGGAACATACGCAGGTTTGAATAAAGTAGAATACCATTTGAACCTAAAGTCTACATATGACATTTTTGTTCTTAAGAACAATTCCCGGGTGAAAAAGTTTGTGTGAATTGTTGTTTTTCCAAGTTTTCTTTTTGTCCTAAGCTACTGTGGTTTCTTTACACACAGAGTGGCACGTTATTCTTAAGGCAGGAATATTTCACTGCCTTCAGTTTGCCTGTTAACTTGAAACACAGTTTCTCACACCATAACCCTAGTTAAACTCGCCCATCTTGGCTGCCATCTTGGAATATGCAAATTTGTCACACCCATGTAGTTATGCATTTTACATTTTTGATCCGACTCCTAACTTACAATTCTTACTGTGAAAAGTCAAAGACACCAATTCTGTGAGTTTTTCCTTAAAGTTCTTACAGCAAAATATTTTGATTAGACCTTTTTGGAATTACAATTGAGAATAATGTGATGATGTGTGTGGTAGACCAGGGACTATGATGAAACCACCATGCCATGCTGCCTTATTTATGTTCAACATTCACGTCTCAGATTCTGAGAAGAAAACCGGCAAATGTCTCCCTTTAGGCCTGCTATCTTGAGTCCCTGTGGCTTGGTTTATCTGAGAAATTTGTCAAAGAAATGCTATCTTAGAATTTGACATTGAGAAAACCAGGTGTATTTCCTCTTGATAGATAAGGTGAAATGTGACGCCATGTGTTAGAATTTCATCTTCACTTTGGCAAGCAGAAGCTTTCGGCCATGTACATGCAACTCGATCTTCCCTTACTGCTTTTCTCTTCTTAACCCTAGTTCTAATGTTTTATTATTATTTTATTAATTTTGTTGTTATATTTGTCATTTATATAAGTCAACCTTAAATCCTGTCTTATATATGAATTATAAAAAGAACGTTTATAATCCTTTCTTATAGAGATAGCGGATGCATGGTTAGACAGAACCGTCACAAACAGGGCAGCCCTGAGAATGATTCAAAATGTGTGGGCTCTCGCAACTCTGAATGAAGGAGTGATATCTCCATAAAGAATGAGGTGGACTGCCCATAGTAGGAAGAAGAAAATTTACTAATATTTTGCTAATTGCTATTAACTGCAAATGAATTGCTATGCGTTGGCTCCTGTTAGTGCTTTTATGCAAATGCTATGTGCATTCAGTAAGCTTTTGATTGAGAAGAAAATGCAGACAAAAAAGATGTAATCCTTTATAAATCTGGGTTAAATATGGAACTAAGGCCCATCCTATGGAGTAACCATGGTTTTATCTAGTTTACAAGGCATGCAGTTGTGAGGTTTTAAAAGCATATGATTTGGCCTTTAATATCTGGGAATACATCTATAAGAATGCATATTATAGTTAAAGTCTCACTTATAGACTTTAAAAGCATATTCTTTATTTTTTTAAATAGAATGGTCATTGTTGGCTTTAATAGAGCTTAGAAACTAAAATAGGCATTAGTCATCTTAAAATTCCTGACCAAATTGTTTGTTCAATGCAAAATTAATTGTAAACGAGTGTTGCCAGGAGAGGTTATGACTTAGTTCCCGTGTATTCTCTCTCATTTCCTGCTTTGTTTATAAAGCTAAAAGCAAATTACTTAGGACAGCAATGTCAAATCATGTTCTTTACCCAAGGCATCTGATTTTAGATAGCGCTGTGTGTGTTTTAAAAGCCCCCACCTCAACTTAGGCAAATAGAACCTTCGTTTACCATGCTGTTCCCATCCTGCCTTTGAAACTTCTGAAAAGGCAATGCGGGGTAATTGTTTCAGACATCTGCTTAGCATACTTTGAAGTGCATATAAGTTCTTTTTCAGTTTCATTTGAACCCCAGCTGTCTTCACCGAAGTCTATAATCAATCTGAATTAAGTTGTCCTACTTCTCCTAATAAGTCTCTTATTAAGTTCTGCATCAGCCTCTCAGGGAGACTTAAAAGCTAATTCATGTAGAATTGCCATTTTCTACTAATTCATTTGTCAGCTCTCCAAATTCCAACAAAAACAATTGCAAAGACTATTAATTTGACTCTTCATAAACAACTTATGTAAGTGTAGTACACATTGGAATCAAGCAAATAATTTAAAACAGTGGGTGGGAGGAAATGAGTTGATGGCATTCAACAGGCTTTCTTTTTGACTGTTTCAAGAAGCCTTCCACATTCAAAGCATAAAGCCGCTTATTTAGTAAAAGAAACATCCTCTGCTTTTACTTTCATAAATAAGATAATTACTGGGTGAACTTTGCTTAAAGATAGGAAGAGCCTTTAGAACAGTTGGAAAGGGGACATGTTCTTTTTATCATTGAACTTATTTTAATTGGGACTTCTTTGTATCCCTTTGATGGACTGTGATAGAAGAAGGATCTAGAATGGGTTACCATTGTTATTGCATTAGATCAGAATTGTACAGCTCTTCTTCTGGTCATGGGATATTTAGGAAAACAGGGATAATCAAAATGTTCAGCTAATGAGTTCGTCTGGCATTATTCTATTAAAGAAGCGTTTAATTAGATAATAAAAATTCCTCCGAAGATTAGCATCCTTCCTACTATTTGAAAACAACCATCTCAAAAACTGATCCTTTAATATGCCAATCCTGTTTACTGAGGATTTACTCCAGAAGCTTTGTTTGTGGCTGGTAGTAATTATAAATACAATTCCTCCAGAGGCTTAGGTAATAAAAGACTATTCAAAACAAAACTTAAGTAATATAGTATCAGCATTAACGGATCTAAAAACTCAGTCACTCGTTCATTTGTGATATAGTTAAAACCTATACCCGGAGAAGTCTGATCTCATTATAGTGTGTGAATGTTTAATTTATTTCATGAGTAGAATTGTATTGGGAATTGTATTAATGGCATCTTGGTTTTCCTGGGAATATTATTGTTTCGCATCAAGCTGAGGGAGCGAGAATTTTTATTAGCTTGTTTGTATGTGTGCATGTACCACATTAACTAGAAACAGTTTTAAAATGCGAGTTATTTATTTAACCAAAATTCCATGTTTCCTTAGAAAATGGAAGCGCACAGCCAATGTATTTTTCATTCTCCTTTGACATCTAGCAAAGTTGTAACAAGTTTAAAGTTCACAATTATGTTGCTCTCCTACCATAAGCACAAGGAATGATTTAAGAACAAATAACCCAAGGAGTGCGCTCCTGCTGTGTTCCTGTCATGCTTGGCAATTACAATTTTTAAAATTACACAGTTACCACTGGCTCCAATATTATGCCTTACACAACCTTACATTAACGAAGTTAAGCAATGGCGTTGAATAATTGTTCTCTGTAAACCAGTTTTCTGGGTGTTACGGGAACAGATGTGCCCATGATGCTAATGTAACCCTCTCATTTTAATGGGGCCTCAGAAGAGTAAACTTTTTCATAATAAGATTTTTTTCATACTAAAATAATATTTTTAGTTAGAGTTTACATTCACTATACATTTTTCTGTCAACGGCATTTGCCGAAAGCAGTGCTTCTCAAACTTTTCTGTCAGTTCTCTTAACAGCCAAGGAGGTGAACCCCGATATCTTCCTCTTCCACCTGCTTACCTCCTTTTTCTATGAGCATGAGATTTCTTTCATGTTTGTTTTCTTTTTAAAATCTCATTTCAATTTTGTGATCTTCTCCATAATGTATTTGTTGTGTTTTAATATAAAGATGTCTTTCTCCAAGATCTTAAGTGAAATGAATGAGCCAGCGTATTCACCTATGGGTATGAAAGCTTAGTTTGAAAAGCGTTATGGGGAAAATTACCCAAATTGTGCAGGCTTCATCTTTTTCCGTCAACTTGTTTCTTTTATGTGCACATACACAAAGGGTACATCCTTGCCATTTCAAATTTATCTTTTGCGGTTTTATCTGATCATTGCGATCCAAAAGGTCCATGACGTGTAGCCGTTTGTCATTTTGAACACGTATTCTTTGAGGCTTTTGTGCAGCAGTCACTTAACTAATGACTTGGCTGGTGGTAAAGGTCAGGTTCCCTGGAAGCAGCCCCTGAGAACAGGGTTCTGGGTGCGCGTGATTTATAGACGGTCTGCTTTCAGGAGAAGCCTGTATGGGAGTTAGGGAAGCATAATAAGGGGAAGAAAGAGCCAAGGAAGTATGCCATCCCAGGAAAAATCTTGCTTTGTATCTTGATCCATATGGAGAGAGCTCAGAAGTATAAACCACACAGCAGAGTTGTCCTTTTATACCCCAGCCAGCCATTGGCTGTAGCCAGCAGTGTGCTATTAATATTTATCCACGAGCTCTGAGGTGAGATGAACACTGATTTGTAGCATTTTCCAACCGTCGTGGCGTAAATACTCCCACCATGGCTGATTCAAGCTCCCCGCATGATCTCACTGAAGGTGGAAGTGGGAAGACACACACACAATTGACTCTTGGGCTCTGCTCCAGCATCCCCACGGGCTGTGGCCCACCACTGGGGACATGAGTTACCTCCCAGGTCAGGGGTGTGTGTTACCTCTTGGGCTTGGGGCCTTCCATCAGCAGAGGTCACCTTTCTGAAGAAGAGAGGCAGCTGTGAAACATTAGTAACCAACAATCACAGCAGCTGAGGGATGGATGCCCTTGCCGGGGAAAGCGTCCCCTACAACTGGTAAGGAAACCTAGTAATCCACTCAGCCTTCCTACCTCAACATGGCTTTTCCAATGCTGTTTTGTTCTTGCACATGTAATATGAAAATTTTGTTTCTTTATGGAAAATCCATCCTCCCCCCTACCCTACCTCCTAGGTACTTATTGGAATTGGTAATGGAAGGGAAGAGTTAATGAGAAGTTCTAAGAAAGTGATGATTATTAGTCAGGAAATGGCTTTATAAGTGACTTTGACTTTATAGTTATATAATCTGTAAGTATCTGAATTGATCAGATATTTGTGAATCTGAGGATTCAACTTATTCAGACATAATCATTAAGAATGTCAAGAATTTTCTGTGGCAGTGGTTCTCACCTTAGGATACCTCGGGATCACCTGGAGGGCTTGTGGAAACCCAGATTGGTGAACCCCCTCTCCAGAAGGTCTGGGGCAGGGCGGAGTCTGTATTTCTAACCAGTTCCCAGGTGATGGTGATTGCGCTGGTCCAGGGACACTTTGAGACCTGTCTTTCAATAGTAAAGCTACAATATATGTATGTAAATACATATCTTGTTTATTCTTAGTAATTCTTCAATTATAAGTAATAAATACATCATTTATTTTTTTTTTATATTTATCAACATCCAGGGCATTTAATTTAAAAGTGAATACAGGCACATGGCCTCCCGTGAGAGTGACTGATGGTTTAGGTAGGGAGCATAGTTACACTCTGAAACCTTGAAATGAATAATGGCCTGCTCTTTCTGAATCTCTCTTGTGAAAGACATTCACAGTCCTTTATTCCGGTTTTCCTGTTGGTATTTTAATTGCACTCATACAGTTTTTGAGTTGCTTCGGATGACATACAGCTTAACTTGCCTTCCGTTATTAATACTTTAAAATTAAGATATTTAGTCACATAATTCTATCACGTTTACCAATAACAATAGTTAAGTTTAAAAATTCTCCTCATAATTTTCTGCCAAACATGCTGATTATAAGCAAGTACTTTACAGAGTTTCTGAAATCTGGGACATTCAGAATAGTTGAGACTATTCAACTTTTGAAAATTAAAACCTGCTTGCCAGATAGGAATAGCTAACAGCTTATCCAGGAATTCTAACATTTTATAACTCAACTCTCTGCTGAGGCTCTGTGTTCAGGGGAGGAGGGTATCGAATTGCGTGTAGAAATGGATATAGATGTGGGGTGAAACTGGGAGAGTAACTGGGAGAAAGTAGAAGATAGTCTTAACTGCAATAATTGAGGCAGGGGGACTTTTCTTCCCAAAGGTGGTGCAAAAGCCCTCTATTAAATGCCTGTGAAAACGTTTATGGTTGTGGTATATGGTGAGTGGTATATATAATCAGAATTATGGGATAAACATAATAGAAACAAATGTCTTAAAATATGCTTTAACATTAAACAAGCAATATTCAAAACAAACTTTCCCCCTTATTCTGGAATCCTTTTGGGGGGGGGGGATGGAAATAAAGGAAATTTTATGTTAAAAGTAATTTGATTAATGTTCAATGTAAAATTGAAATAGCTATGTATAAACCCACTCAAATCAAGTATACATTAAATAATTGAGTTAACTGAATTAGGCAGAGTAAGGGCACATTGATTTTCAATGTTTCTGAAGATTGGTCCACATATCATTGTTATGTTTTTGTTTGTAAACTTCGATATTTATTAAGTTTTCACAGGGTGTTCAGCCCTGAAATGTCAAACTCTCTTAACCAGAATGAGGCTGGAGAATCTAACATTAAGATAGATTCCTACTTTCTTTTAAGGAATTGATTTTTATGGTGAATTTTTTTTTTCTTCATATAGTTAAGAGCCTGCCAGTCCTGTTTCAAAACACATTGTTTTTAGAAGTCTTGTTCCCTGGGATTCCTCATTGTTACAGATTTAGTGGGCTCTTTGGAAACTTTTCCCTATCAAATATTCAGATCCTATCATTGTGACCTTAACATGGCATTAAGTAAGTTGGCAAAGAGAATAAAGTCAATTTATCAGCAATATATCCCAAAGTACAGTAATTAAATGGAAACTGATGTGAATGAGGGAAATAAGCAATATATTGGTGTATTTTTTAGAACCAATGACAAACCACCACTGAGTTTTATTTTATTTACTTATTTTCCTACTCTTAAAACATTATAACCCAATTTGGAGTCTAGACATTGCTGTGAACCTAAATCCTATTAGATCTCATTAGATAATACTACACCCATTTAGCTGCCCCATGGTCTGAGGCTCTTATCTGTCCCAAGGACAAGTAGGCTACATGCAACAACATTTCACCTACTTCACCCACCACTCATCAGTTGGCTGTTGGCCTGCACATATTTCTAGCAGGAACAGGGCTAAAGCCAGAGAATAGTTCATTGTTTTCAACCTACACAAACCCCATACCATAATCGCCACAAGGGTTATCCAATATAATGGTGACTTTTGTGCAACCAATGAAGCATAAGGTTAAAAGAAATATAAACTCAACAAATGATCCTTTGGCTTACACAGTGAACAAAATATTATCTTTGGAACCCCCCTGACCTTGTGTTTATAAAGGTTGAAGGAAGATGTTTTCAAGGTTGTCTCAGAGTTAAAATTGCCTGGAGGTTGGGGTTGAGCGTCATGTGCAGGATGGGTCTTAATGAAATTTGACCCACTTTGACTTTCAAAAGAATCTTAAATTCTTAGTGAAGAGATTATCTTTTAAAGATTTTAAACCCTTTTTTCAAATGAAAAAGTATTCTCCTTAGATAATTAATACAGCATCACTCCCACAGATTTTTGAGGCTACTAAGTCATACTCGTATTTTGAAAAAGAAAAAAAAATCTATTACCATGAAAGTATATATTTTTTTTTGTTAGTAGCATACCAATCACTTTTTTTAAAGGGTAGATTTGGCTAATGACTTTGAATTTTTTTCTGAAATAACATTTGAGTACATTAATTAGACAGCTTGACACTTAGACACATTTGTTTAAGGTGTAATTTATTCATCATTCACATGTACTTAGGTGGACGTTATCATGATAGTAGTTGTCAGAATATAATAGGATATGAATTTAGATCTTACCTTAAGACGTGATCAGAAAAATCAGAGGAATATGTTAAAGGTAAAAGTTCTCAATACATGGTGAAAAAGATGAAAAACGGAGTAAACTCTTGACTCCACTTAAGAAGTTAGATCTTTCACACACATGTATATACATCAAAGTAAAAACAATAACCACCAATAGATCTGAAAGGGCAACATCACTTGGAAGTAAACACATAGAACTTTCTTTTTAGCCTAGGAATACGATGAAATGAAGATGAACCATTATAAAAAATTTACCAACCTAATTTTTAAACATGCTGTCGCATAGATTTTAATGAGGAAATCCACTTTGTGTTCATTTCATTTCACCATTTCACTTTAAATAGCCGAATATCTCATTCTTCTGTTGTTCCATTCGTAAGAAAGAAAGACATTTTGGAAAGAATAAAAACATTTATTAAATTCAGGAGCTACAATAATCTGAAAGTAAAAGTGGATATTGAAGGGCATTTTACAATCCTCTTCAGCCCTCTTCCATTTAATTATTGTCATCTCAGCTCTTAGAAAATTTATATCCACCTTTGATTCAGTTCTGCTTTAGTATTTCTAAGTTGTTAACAATATATTGAATGGAAAATCAAATCAGGAAAAATCCATTTTGTTTCAATAGCGAGTGCCTTCCCCATAGAACTAAAATTAAATAAATGTGCCTAGTATAAAGCAAATTAGGTGGCGCATATCGCACAGATACCTCACAACCCTAGATTTTTCTATTAATCATTATTCATACATGCAGCAGTAGCTTAATTTGTTTTATTGGGAAAAAAAGAATCTCTTGGGAATACTATATACAATACCATAGCTTGTCCTGCATTTTCTTGGTCAAAAGTGTTGCCTTTTATAGCTATGGATACATTTTGGCTTGGAATTTCTTTTTTTATGAGCCTGTATAATAACAGTGATCATTTAAAGAAATTATATCCATTAGAGTTAAGCTGCATGATCATAGGAAGTCGTCTGTTACATACACTGCTCTCTCTCTAGTGCCTGGAATATTCTCTGGCATATAATAGGTGCTCAATAATTTTTTTGGAATGAGTGAATAAACAAACATGCACAAAAGCACAAGGCAAAATCCTCTCTTTCAGGTACGTAAGACCTTTGGGAATTATTTTACAGATAATTTGCTCCCATCTGCCGCCATCCTATCTCTAGTCATTGTTACTTCTTGCCCGAACTTACAAACACTCATTGTCACTTCTTTTGCCTCTTCAGAATGGCCACAATCTTATACTGATCTGCTTGAAGTTTTCTAGTTGAATATGTCACACCTGGATGAACGTGCCTTTTGTGTTGTTCCCCTCTGTGGGTGACTTCAGTCACCTTATCTACTCAGGGAGTCTCTTCTGACCTGCCTCAGCATCCTTCTTTGCGCTTTCCAAATGCCGTGGCACAACTTCTCATAGCGTGATTATGTTGTTTTTTAATAACCCCCTAAATTGTCTACCTCTGCTAATGACTGTGAGTCTGTTGAGAGTTCCATTTTCCCAGTGCATAGAAGATGTATACCATAGAGTACATATACGCATAGTACATAGTGGATATAAAATAAGTGTTTTCAAGTGAGTGGTAATTAATTCTAACTGAAAGAGTTGCTGGGAATATGCCGTTTTCCTTTGCAGAAACCTTCATTATCTGCATTGCAAAGACCACCTCATTCAAACCCATTGCAATCTCGCTCCAAGAAAATGCCCATGATTTTTCTTCCACAATTGCCCTGTATTGCATGCTTCAACTTATTAAAGACTGTCGCTCTTCCTCAAACACATTAAGCTTTCCTACCTCTTGCCCTTTGTTCAAGCTCTGAACAAGTATCTTTCCTCCTCCCACGTTTCCTCTTCCTTTAGCAGTTTCATGTACCCACATCCCAATGTCTAGTTCAAGCAGACCTTATAAAGCTATGTGATAGAGGAGTGAGGAGAGACAAGTTTCCCCAGGGGTGATATTAGAAATTGGCTCCAAAGATGCAGGTACCAGAGAAAGAATCTTAGTCTGTGGCTCTCTCGTGGATGTCGTTATTACCCTCTGCTTTGCAGAGTCTCCCTGAACTAGACTGACTAGGACCTCATGTGACTTTGTCTTCCCCATGTTGCCTAACACCATGCTTAACTGGTTGTAGGTGGAGTAAAAGAAGAAGAAATAGACCCGACCTTCTCCTGCGTCTTACGACAGCCCTGATGCGTCCTTGTTACTAACTCCTTTTTTACACAAGAGGAAATGCGTGGAAAATATTTGTGAATGAACTTTTTCTTTAGTGGAAAATCCCAAAAATGAGAGAGAGGGAGGAAAAAGAGACAGAGACAAAGAGAGAGACAGAGACAGAGACCATCCATAATCTCAACCACAGCATCTATAGTCCTAATCTCTGCAAGTGCCTCTTTGGGCAGAGTAGAAAAGGGTACCTCTTTCTTCGAAGAGATCCCCGGCCCTGCGCCAAGGCTCACCAATTCGCTAGTGGAGCCCAGGCTGGAGTCCAGCCCCCTTTGGCCCTGCGGCCAGGCCACTATACAATTCCACGTGGATACTCCAGGATGTAGTCTTCTCATCTTTTCCTATATAAATGTTTTTAACACTTTTATTCAGTCTTGCCAAAATGCCCCCACAGACGGCTACACCAAGAGTCTCACCACCAGCAGAACAGATTTTCCTCAAATAGATTACTCCCCTTTTTTCCCATTTGTTCCATTTTTATGAAAACTCCCCAGTTGGTACCAAAAATTGGAATGTTATGTTCTTGCTGAGAAGGTCAGAGATGCTTCAGAAATTAGCACATGCTCCAACGTAAAATAAATCAAGTAATAGATCTAAAGAATTCGGATATGGAACCTAAAAGAAATGAGCAGGTTTCTCTTCTTTCACTTAGGAATTCAGTGTCAGATTTCTGTAGGAAACTATGTTTATGAAGCAATTTGAGAATACCGTTGGTTTGAAATATTAATAACTAATGCAAAAATGCCGAATTCTCTTGACTGTTTATTCTCTAATAAAAATGTATTGAGGGATTATCATGTACTCGGTGCAAGAATACTCTGGGGAAAAAAATAATATAGAATTGCCTTAACGAAGAGTAGCGTCCTGAGAAGGGAGAGACAATGAATTAATAAATAGGCAAATAAATATGCACTTAGAAATTGTGATCAGTGCTAAGAAGGAAAACAGGGTGCTGAGACAGGAAAAATAAGGGGTGCTTACCTTAGATAGTGCAACCAGGGATGGGCTCCCTGTAACAGTCACATTAACTGAGATCTGCGGTCTATGAATAGAAGCCAGCTAGGCAGAGAGCGGGAATGGAAAACTCTAAGCAGAGGGGACAGCATGCATGGTCTAAGTCAAGAATAAGCCAGGTGTGATGGAGGAATGCAGCATCTTCTAGGTTCTTGTTAAAAATGCCAAATTCTCAGGCGCATCCTGGACCTACTGAATCAAAGACACTGGCGTGGGACCCAGCAATCTGTGTTCACAAGCCCTCCACGTGATTATGACGCATGCAATCGTTTGAGAGTCACTGCCTTAGACTGATGTTTTGAGCCATGTAGGGAAGGGTGAGAGCAAGACAATATCCCTAGGCAGGGGCGATAGTAGTGCCAAATGTGGGCCCAGACCATGAACATTTTCGACTGGCAGGAATGTTGGCTAATTCACAAAACCTGTTAAATGTAGAACTTAATCTGTCTAAAATAACTCTTGAATTTGACTATCAATGTCCTTGTGGTTGATGTTTTTAATGGTGTATGGATTATTCCTTATTTTTAAGTAAGTAAATAGATTTCATTAACTGCCATCTTGCTAATGTTTGTCACATACAATTAAAATTTCTCAGAAAGAAAATAGTGGCATTTCTTCTGTTTCCTTGGCAGCCTAAAAACATGGCCTGCTTAAATGATTTATTTATCCTCATTAGAGACTTTTTTCTTTTAATTGTGTATATTTTGCATTTAGCCTCTGTAAAACACTCATGAACTACCTTTTTATTTGTTTTAATTGTGTCATTAGAAAGCTCTGGAAAGCTTGAAATGTTTTTGGGTTTTGTTTTTTTGGTTCGTTTGCTTTGTTTTTCTATAAAGGGGAAATAATTAGCAGCCAGGGTTAGGATTCTAGAAAGTAGTACCCAAGGGACTTAAAATAACTCAGATGTGTACAACTTATTCTTATAAGTCAAAACCTTTCCTTCGTGATCAATTCTGTCCTTTTCCTCATTTCCAATTTATATTTGTGGAGGCAAAATGAACATAAAAAAGAAAGAAGATGGATACGATAAGTGTGGTAAAGCTATAATTCAGCTTTTATTTTAAGAACATTGGGGTTATAGGCTTCATTGTGAAGCCATATCCTGAAAGGTGAAGAATTATGAATGCAAAGGAGAAAATAATGTTAAAAAGAGAATTTATGCTTTTGTGTTTGGGTGTGCAGGCCTTTTCAATAATATGAAGAAAAACTAGAGATTATTTTTCACAAAAACATGAGCATTCCTTATGGAAAAAAACAAAGCAGTTAATTGCTATGCTTTTAGTGCCACAAATTTGGAAGTGTGGTGACTCTGAGGGGAAACCATAGTTAAAATATAATTACTGATAAATGCTTGGGAAATAAAAGCACCAGATTTCTTCATGCCTCTAAACTTCACATTGTTCTCCTAAAATCTGGTGGGTTTTTTTTAGTTTAACCTACCTCAAGTCATCCTGATTATACTCCATCCAGGTCATTAGTTCTGAGTCTGTTTCGTTATTTATGTCCTTATTGAGTTTGCTTATCAAAAGTGATCATGCCCAAATATGAAAGCATACAAAAACGGTCCTGAAAACTGAACGCAAGGAAGACAATGAAAAAAACAGCATAATATTTGGCCTTCAGGCTACCACGATAAAAACGGATGCTAGAATGGAATGCAGTCGCATCCGTATTCAAAAAAGGTACATGTTTCAATGGCATGATGTATCGTCAAGAATGTCTGTCCCAGAGGCAAAAGTGATACTAAAGGCAGAGCGATGTACTCATTCAGTCTGCAGACTACCCCCCGTGTCTTAGCTCCACACGATCCCTCAGTACTTCACAGAAATCAGGGACTCGATCTTATGGAAAGGGTGGTATGTCTCAGTTTTGTTGGAGATCTATGGGATGGCCCCCAACGTTAGTAAGGAGAATTCCCATAAGACTCTTGCACACACACACAGAAAGTACCTGACATCTGAAGTCCAAGAGTAAAGGAGATTAGGGAACTGGATGAAGTTAGTCTACGTAGTGGATGCTGTTGCCACCCCAGCCAGATTCCTTCACTGGGCTGGTGCACTCATCCCCCAGCAACTCTGAGTGTTGGCTGCTAAAGACTCATAGTTGCACTCTTTTCCAGGAAACCTCCCTCAGCCAAAAGGAAGCCACCTTGCCTGGGAAGTTACACCACCCCTCCTCCCCTAAGACTGCCAGAGGGTAGCTAATGGCCAACAACTGATTGACACTGGGGTAGAAAAGGACAATTCCTTTGTCTCAAGAAAGGACCAGATACGGTATAATTTGTGCTCCAGAGCTCCCCATGGGACCTGGCCGATGCTGGTCTCCAACTGAGACCACATCCTTATTTAGATTTCTTGCCCTGTTCTCCTGCTTCTCTCACTCCCTTTTTTTCTTTTTTCTTTCCTTTTTTTTTTTTTTTTTGCTGAGGAAAATTTCCCCTGAGCTAACATCTGTTGCAAATCTTCCTCTATTTTGTATGTGGGTGGCCGCCGACATGTAGTATAGGTCTGTACCCAGGAACCGAACCTGGGCCAACGAAGTGGAGCATGCCAAACTTAACCACTAGGCCACGGGGCCGGCCCCTCACTCTTCTTCTTTTAAGAGCACTGACTCTGCTTCTCCAAAATGCTAAGGCAGCAGGTATCGGAGACAAAAGCTAAACCTACATCCTGGGCACCACACCATGCAGAGAACAAACCACAGTAAAGAGCCAAGAATTACAGATAACAATGGAAGTCTCCAAGCCTGATCCATTTCATGAAAGGCTTGCCTACATCTCATCTTGTATTTCTTTGTTATTGGTCCAACCATATTTGAGCAGCCCATTCCCCCTAGGTATTTTAGAGGCTCCGCTAGGCCTCTGATCCTCTGGGCAAAGCAGGATATGGTCCCTGACTCTCTAAGCCCCAGTGGCGAGCACTCACTCTCGTCGGGATGATACACCCATACAGAAATGCAGAAGCTACAAAACACAGCTAGACTGTACCTGCCCCCAAATCCTGGATGACTGGGTTCTAAGAGGCCTTCCCTGAGCCATATATAAGAGCCCCAATACCAGTACTAAAGACCAGAATTGCAGGACACGAATTCCATTTTCTCCCCTTCAGCTTCTAGCTACTAACCCAGCATGAGGAATCCTGGGACTTTTCCTTATATCTCCTCTTTCTAGGCTATTTTTCAGGGGTTTTCATTCACAAACATGTGTTCACTGTAGAGAGAAATGCCCTTAGTCACTACTTTGTTTTTTAGGTAGTATTTGTAATGTAAATTTCTCTGCACAGTATATATAGTCCTGGAATGATGTTTCATCATCAGACCCTACTAATTTTGAATTTCTACTAAGTGAGATAGGACCTCTGTGAATTAGTAGGTTAAGATTTTAAGAAGAATGTTTATTATCCCTAAGAAGGGAGGTTTTTCAGACTCAGTAGCACCATTAATATAGAAATAAAATGCAGTAGGGCAAGCCCTGGTGGCCTAGTGGTTAAGCTCAGCACGCTCCACTTCAGCAGCCTGGGTTTGGTTGCCAGGGGTGGACCTACACCACTTGTCTGTCAGTGGCCATGCTGTGGCAGTGACTCATGTACAAAAAGAGGAAGATTGGCAGCAGATATTAGGTCAAGGCAAATCTTCCTCAGCAAAAAAAAAAAAAGAAAGAAAGAAAATGCAATAAATAAATAATCACATCACATTATTTATAAATAAATTCATAAACGACAGAGCTAATTCGAGCATCCCAGAGTCTCCTCTCCTTCTTGGTTGCTTGTGCAGCTACTCCTGTTGTGGCCTTTCTTGGATTGTCCTGGACGTCCACCGCTGACCCCTCTTCTTTCTCTCCATCTACAAGCCGCATCTTGCTTCACTTCCCTCCTAATCCAGTTTAGATTCCATGGTCTGTTTTTCAATCACATTCCGGCTAAAATTTAAACTCCTTTGTCCTTAAGTGTTTGTGCCACAACCATCTGACAAAAACCCAAACCTGGATCAACTGTTTTCTCCATGCTTGCATGGAACAACGTTGGAGAGAATTTGGGCAGATTGGTTCTGCTAAAAAATTTTGGTCCTAAGCCTCAAATGAGCCCTCAGCACTGTCTGGCAACCTCACTCGTTTCTTAGGTCAACTCCCATTCACAATCATTAGCACAACTAATTCAAATGTTCCCACTTACCCTTAATTTATGTTTTCATTCAATGAATACTCGTTACACACCAATTTTATGCCACGTCTGTTGCTTCCTACTTCACAGAGGACACCGAAACCCTCTCAGTAGAAGCCCTCAACTTACTCTTTCCAGTCCTCCAAATTACCTTCTGTGCCTTGCAGACCAGTCCCTTACCTGTCAAGTCAAAACTGCTCCCTCCAAAGTGATCTTCCCTTGTTAATGGACAACTCCTTTCTTTCCTTGCAAGATGGCTGATGACTAAAATTCTAAGTCTCTATTTGAACAAATCTTTAGTTACATAAGGCTAAGCAAAGATCTGACAAGCAATTGAATTTCATAAAAAGAAAAAAAAACTTGACATATCAGACTTATATATCATTCTAAATCAGTACTTTTATATCTATAATCAGACAACATTTAATGAAGTGAAAATTCTGCCTGCATGAAACTAGTCATAATAAAATTAGACTTGGTTTGCTCTTTTATGAAGACCATATTCCAGATGTTTAAGTGATTCAAAGAAAACCCACAGTATAATGGCTGCCTTCAATGTTTTCTCACTTACTGCTTCCAAACCGGAATGAAATCTAATGAAATTCTGGTGGTATTTAAATAGCACAGCATGTTGTTCAGAGTTCATTGTACTTTCTGACATTTTATGTTTAGTGTTTAGTAATTTAAACATAAATTTATATGGACAATATTACAAGCTCTAATATTTGAAATATAGTCAAACCCAATGCTATGGCTCAAACCATAACCACCACTTAATCATAAACCATCCACTGCAATGGAAAAGTGCCTGCATTCACTCTTTAGATAGCACGCCCTGTGATTCGGTGTTTAGGGGCCGTATTTCTTGTTATGTACACTTCTCGGCATTGGCAACCTACAGCAGCAAGCCATCCTTGAGTATTATGGAGCTGCCACCAGAATCGAGGTCAACTGCTAATGTGAAGACTGACTTGGACACTCTCCTGCCTCCTTTTTCTCTTCCTCTTTTCTGCCATCAGTTACCTCCTTTCCTCCATCCTCAATGAGCTTAGTGCCCTGACGATGATTTCTAACTGGCTAAAGTTCTTCAATCTACTCAGGCCCATCATGATAGCGCCCCAAAGTAAACCTTTGCACCAAACTCTCTCTTTACCAACTGACCTTCCCCCCGTCGAAGCTTCCATTTCTCTTAACAAAAATTTAGGTATTCCGATTAAACTGAACATACGGCTTTTTCCCCTTAATTGATGACAATACTAGTAGCAGTAGCAGTGGTAGCAAAATAGTATTAGTAAATATTTATAATAGGTGCTCTCTATTCCAACTGAGTTAGGACCTAGAGTTCAACAGTTAATTGAAAAAGTCAGTTAAATCAGGAAATCATCAAAAATGGCTTAAACATTTTATCTTAGAATAGTCACCAATATTTTAATGTTGTGTAAGTTTTTTCTTTGAGTGTAGATTCACTAATTGGAGTTCTCCATAAATCACACTGATAATATAAACTTCTTGATTTCCAGTTTCTTTAAGGTAGAGAGAGTCCATCAGGAAGCATGAGAAGCATTCTGACTACAGAATCCTTCTGAATTTTTCAGATTGTTTTCCTAATCTTTTATGGTTGTCTTGTCCACACCCAATTCAACAATACTTTTTCGTTTTAAGCAACTTTCCAGAGTATTTAACCTGGTTTTCATAGAAATAATAAGTTATTTTCTTTCTTAGACTTATATTTCTTTGGTTTAGGAAATCTTTAATCAAATTATGTAATTGCAAAAGTAACTGGCAAAAACAAGTTTGAGAACACACACACAACTGACAGCTCAACTAATGAGTGCTGAAGGCCTTGCACACTGACGGATACCCTAACATTTTACTTAGAGGTTGTTAGAGGCCCCATTCAGTGTTTTTCACAGAGGAATGAAGACTCCAGCTAATCTGGTGAGTCTTAAATGGACATCAGTTAAGAGAACTTCTACTATAATTGCTAGATATGAGCAAACAAAAGAAGCCACAAGATCCCATGACAGTGGAGAGAGGGAGGGAGGGGGAAAGAAGGTGGTAGGGAGGGAGAGTGAGTGTTATGGTTGATTATGAGTGCTGGAACTTATTTTTTAATCCCCTCCATCCTCCAAAACATTGATGAAGGATTAAAATCTGTGTCCTGAACTTTGGGGGAGGAAGTAAGTAAACTCAAAATATTCTAATAAGAGACATTTGAACATGTAAGTTACATGATCCAAAGGGAGTTGAAATCTAGATATGACTTTACTGAGATGGATATTCAACTTAATGGCTGAGAACCATACTAGCGAAGACAGATGATTAGCATACAGGGTTAATCTGCAGTATTGTCAGATTCTGCCTGGCTGTCCTGCCATCTCTGCAATGGTTTCCTGTTTACACTTCCCACTTATATGATATTTACTTATGGTTACAAGAAACACATGTAATTATCCAGAAGAGAATGGTTCCATTTTGTAATCATTGTCCTTGTCCAGGTTTCCCCATTGACATTTAAGAAATCTGTTTTCTAACCTTTCTATTACGCAAAACAAAGTGATTATGGATCATTTCCTTTTAGAGATATGAATTCACGTATGTGGATTTTAACCCCCTCTCTCCATGGGCACTTATCCTGATTTTTTAAATCCATATATTTACTTATAAGGAAATGGAATAATAATATTTACTATCAATCCCTATAAAAACTTTCTTACTTTCAGACCGATTCCTATGATATTTCACTCACATGAAGTTGAATAAAGATGAATACATCAGATATGATTTTTTGAATGTATGTGGTCAGTCAGAAGAGTTTTTGGGTTTTTTTTTTAAAGATTGGCCTTGAGCTAACATCTGTTGCCAATCTTCTTTTTTTTTCTTCTTTTCCCCAAAGCCCCCCAGTACATAGTTGTATATTCTAGTCGTAGGGCCTGCTAGTTCTGCTATGTGGGATGTCACCTCAGCATGACTTGATGAGTGGTGCTAGGTCCGCACCCAGGATCTGAACCAGCGAAACTCTGGGCTGCCGAAGTGGAGCACGTGAACTTAACCACTTGGCCTCAGGGCTGGCCCCTGTTTTTATTTTTTATTGATGCATAATTCATATACTGTAAAATTCACCCTTTTAAAGGGCACACTTCAGTGGTGTTTAGTATAGTCACAAGGTTGTGCCAGCATCACCACTGTCTAATTCCGGAATATTTTCATCACTCCCAAAAGAAACCTCATGATTCTTTAATATAATATTTTTAAAGACTACCTTAAAAAAACTGTAAGTTTGAGCCAGGCCTGATGGCCTAGTGGTTAAAGTTTGGCGCTCTCACTACTTCAGTGGCCTGGGATCATTTCCTGGTCGCAGAACCACATCACCTGTCTGTCAGTAGCTGTGCTGTGGTGGTAGCTCACATAAAAGAAGTAGAAGGACTTAGAGCTAAGATATATAACCATGCATTGGGGCTTTGGGGAGGAAAAAAAAAAAAGGGAGCAAGACTGACAACAGATGTTAGCTCAGGGCGAATCTTTCCCTAGAAAACAAAAAACACCCTGTAAGTTCAACAGAGTGCTTAGCACAATGTCTCATGTTATCTGAGGACTATATAAGAGTCTTATACTCCATACAATACCGCGTTTTAGTGGTGAGATATTCAGGTTGATTTGAGAGGACAATGCCATTCTTATTTAGAATGTACATACTGGCTCCTTCCATTTGGAATGGGAGGGAATCAGAGTGTTATAGATAAGGTCAGTGTAAAAAATGGTTTTCTCAACATAGTGAACCAGAGAAATAACACCTGCTCAGAGCAAGCAAGTCAAAACAGCACATATAGCCAAGTAAGTGATGCTGTCCTTGTGCACAGACATTACATTACATAAACTGTTCTCCTCAGTGAGGGAATTTGTCCCTTAGAAATTGCTCATTGGAACATTTGGACATCATGCATCATGTTAAAGATCCATAAATGTCATCTGAATAGGGTAGATATGATGCATGGTAATATCCTCCCCATATCTGCATAGGGTTCTTCTGCTCAACAGATTGTCGTGATGCATTGCATCAGAGAATCCCACTCCAGTGCTTCAGAGACAGCTGAGAAGCCCCATGGGAGCCTTCTTAAGTCATTGCCACAAGGACTAAAATACCAGGAGAACAGGAAGCCATTCTTAGGACTTGACAAAATACCCTAATCTCCAAATGAATCTATTTATTATGTAGTTGGCACAAAGTAGGAATGTAATATTTTATGATTGAGTATATCTTTTTAATGTAAAAAAAAGGACCCATTTCTGGTTGTGAGATGAGTAGAATTTAGAATCTAGCAGCACTGTATTTTTCCTGTTACTTTACCAATCCAGGATTTTTTTGGAGAGGTATATGATATAACAATCTGGAGGCAGGCAAACCTAGATATGGATCCTAGGTTCCACAATTTTGACCCGTAGGCCCTTGGGCAAGGTCTAACCTCTGCGAGTTTGTTTTTTCATGTCTCAAATGAGAATTCTCCAACTACCAACCTCATAGGGTTATTGTGTAGGAATAAAATTGGATTACACGTGGACAGAGCTCATCACAGGATTAGGCACCTAAGATGTGCTCAATAAATGTTAGTTATTTTTCACCTATTAATGAATGTTCACTGTTATAATATCACGATAATAGAGCAAATGTCACTGACACTGAACCCCAAACACAATAAGATATTTTGTAGTTCCCATGTGTCTCCTTCTTTGCTTTAAATGTTCTTATCTTCCAATTTACCCTTGACTATTTCACACAGGCACTTCGAGGAGAAATTGCGCCTCTTAAAGAGAATGTAAGCCACGTCAATGACCTTGCTCGCCAGCTCACCACGTTGGGCATTCAGCTGTCACCTTATAACCTCAGCACTCTGGAAGACCTGAACACCAGATGGAAGCTTCTGCAGGTAGGCACATTACGAGCATTGCGGTTCCTTGTGACAATAAGAGAATATACAGATAAAGCTTGTTTGTAAGGAACAATAAAAGTAATTTTTCATGTGATGTTCACAATAATATTTGTGAGTGTAGGACATTTTGTATTACTTAATAAGTCACTATATAAATGTTTTAAGGTTATTAATATTAATTTTTATAAATGGTTGAAAGTTAGACTTTACTATATCTTGCAATAAACATGGAAGATAATGCTGAATCATGGTGGAAGAGCTAAATTACTGGCATGCAATTACTTTGTGCTATTATTGCTTGGGTTCTCAAAACATCTTCCCCTTTGGAATCCTAATTTAAACAAAAGTCAAAAGTAAGACACATTCTAAAACCTTTTAAAGCAGGAACATCCTATCACAAACCAACACGGAAGTTTTTCATGGGTTTGTATCATAAATATAGGGACTGTAAGTGTGCTCAAGATCACGCTTATTAGCTGCAGAACCTTTGGTAAGTTATTAAAACTCCCTATGCCTCAGTCTTTCATCTGAAAAAAATGGGGATATTAGGTGTCTCTAAAATATCAGTTTGTTATTAGGATGAGAAGTCAAAATACATGGAAAGTGCTTGGAACAGTGCCAGCCACACGGTAACACTATATAAATTCTAGCTCTTGGTAATATTGCAGTTGTTGTTATTAATTATTATTATTATCATTATAACACAGGTTTTGGAGTCAGACTTTCTAAGTGAGTGACCTTGAAGTCACTTGACCTTTCTGATTGTTAGTTTCCTCATTTGTAACATGCCTGCTGCTAAATTCATAGTATGAACTAATTCACGTAGGGTTATTAATACAGTACCTGTTTCACAGCAAGAACTCGGAAAATGTTTGTCATGGTGGAGGAGGAGTGTGTATATGTTCTTTATGTGAAGGACACTGTTAAACCCCAAAACCCTAAAACTGATTCAACCATAGATTTAGAGAATCGTTTTCTCTCCTTTTTCAATTTCATAGGATACAGACAGTATGCTCCTGAGGACAGAGAGGAAACTAGGTTTAAAACTATTTTCTTTCAATGTTGTAATAAAAAAATAATAAACCAGGTTATTTTTCCTATTGGCAGTCCATTTAGGGGTATGATTGAAAGTTCTGTTAAAAAATTGCTAGATCTTTAATAAAAACAAGTTCCAAATTCAAGATCTCTTGAGATCTCATATAATTTAATTCTTGTTATGATGGATAGTCTTGAAATATTTGTATGATAGATTGTTATAAGTGGCATCCACTAAAGCAAGGCAATATAGTCAAGCAACGACATGCATTTCTATGTCTATTTGCTCCACAGGGCTTAAGTACTATTAAAATCTTATCAGTTTCATCCTTTGTATGTTTTTTATTTTAAGCATAAATAAAGAAAGTAATAAATGTCCAAGGAAAACCAATGGCTACATTTGCTCCATTCAAGCACGCTGGAACTATATCTTAAAATTCCTTTTAGAGAGCTGAATGCCACATTTGCTTTCAGAATGTCGTACAAGGTTTGCGACAGTGGCATGTGAATTTACAAATGAGGTCAAAACATTATGACTGACAGGAAAAGTTACAAAAATCAATGTTAAGTGATCCATTGTAGTTTCACTATTTATTTAGATGTAAAGTATGAGAAAATATTCATAGCTTAATTTTTATCCATTCTTTAAACTGAATAAGGACTTGGTCGGAAATATAAGGAAGTACATGAAAGGAGATGGTACGATGTGGTAAAAAGAGCATTGGCATGAGTAGTAGAAGGCCTAACTTCAAACTGAATTCAGCTACTATTTGACCATGTTATCTTGGGAACCTCTCTCAGCTTCAGTTTCCTCATTTGAAAAATAAGACAATCCATTTTATCTAAGGTCACATCCAGTTCAGTCCTATGATTCTGTATCTGGATAGCTGGGGGAGATACAATATGACAAAATTTAGTTTAGATCAATGGAGTTGCTCCATCAATTAATAAGACAGATGTGGTTTGTTGGAATTATGCTTTCCCTTCCGTAATGCTCATTTTTAAGCCCTTCGTCCTCAAACCCACATATACACAGCCTTCTCATATTAAACAGTTCCATTGCTTTGTGGTCTATGCTTTTATTGTGCCAAATTTCACACGTTGCTATTTTTGAACATGACCTTAAGGATATGCTTAAAAAGTGTTTTTATCAGAAATCTGATTAATCTGAGGTTTTGGTTTGCGTATAACTGAGTCAAGTTGATTCCATTCTTTTCTTTGGCCCTTATTCTAACCACTCTCCTGTATTATAAATGTGAGTCCTTGTTCAGAAAGTGAACAAAGCAAGAAATGAGATTCACATCAAACAACTTTATCCCCATTTACTGGAAGAGCAACTCATATGTCCTGTGGAGAACATTTGCGTTTAGAAGAATGTGAGACTAAAGAATCACCCAGCTTCTGTGGAGGGAAGTTTAAGCCCACCATCATTATGACATCATAGTTAATAAAAGATAAAGAGTTTAGCTGCAATGCTGTGTCAGTTACGAAAATCACGATAAAAAATAAGTATGAATTCATCTTTGTTTCTATGTCTGCTAAGACAAAGAGAAATCAAGAAATAGAGACTTTGAGTAGTGGGAAGGCAGATATAAACCTAAGAAAAAGAGTCTTAAATTTGGGCAAAATAGTATGATAGAAGGCATAGAGTTACATACTACCTGGCTATGCCAACTTGATATCAGAATATCCTGGGTTTAGTTACGTGATCCATTAATTTTTATTTTAAAAGAAAACCATGCTGGTTTTTTAGCCATACATACTATCAGTCAAAATGATAGAAACAGATAAACCATGTAGATATGAACGTCAACAGCAGAGTAAGACCCAGTCACAATTTATCTGTACATGGAAATAGAGTGTATAGAGAGTTCTGAATTTATTTTGAATCCACAAATAGAAATTTAGAGACATTGCTTTGCCTGTTTGAAACACCCTGTGGGAATAAAATCCTATTTTCTCCCTCAGAGTGAACACATTAGTATGGATATTTCTACTAGACCATTTCACAGTGTATTTTTGGCATAGGAAACCATCATTCCTTGTAGTTACAAAGAGATTTCATGTACATTATCTCATTTAATCCTTATAACATGGTTATGTATTACGATTCCTTATTATCACTATTCCCTTTTACAAGTAAGGAAACTAAAACTTTGAAGCATGAAGTGACATAGTCGCAGCCACACAGCCTGTAATTGTCAGTCAGTATCTGAATCAGATCTTCTGAACTGCAACTCCCATGCCCTTCTTATTTCCTCTTCTCAAAGTCCTATTAAGTCTGGACTCAACAAAGTCGTACTTTAAAGCTATTTTGGCCAACACAGGTATGAAATACTTCACTTTTTTTTCATGCTTCGCCTCTTTTTTAAATGATTCTCAGGGATATTAAGTTTGAAATCTTCCTTTTACAAACCGATGGATTAATGAGCCCAGTTCAGTGTACCTCTTAAAATCACAGCTGTAGTTTCAAATGTAAAATTAGAAAGCATTCTATTCCTCATTGTCTTTAGAACTCAGCAACTGTACTAAAATCCTCCAAAAGTGATTTTAATGAATTAGCTCTGAGAGCAGGACCAATGCTAATATTTGGTCCAGTAGAAATGAGTCTCGAAACCGAATGGGAAGAAAATTAAACTGATGATAAACCTTTCTGATTTTGAAGCAGTGCACACACATTTGGTGGTGTGGTTGTGCTCTTTACTCACCAAGCACAAGTTCTATCGGGAATGTTCTCCCATAGGGCATATTGTAATCATTTCTCTGCATATCATGAGTAAGCCCACAAACAGCAAGAGAAGCTGCAAATACACTTTAATAGAAAGAGGACATGCTTTATTGCCTGTAGGATGTACGGAATGTAATCACGTGAAAAATATCGAATTCGGAGACATTTCCAGGTATGACATTCTTTAAATATGTTTAAGGACAGAATCATGAATTATGTATGCTTTTAAAGGTTTCTGAGATTCTTCCAAAGTCATGCAGACAGTTATAGACTCCTTCACATCTCTGTGGTAACTTTCTGTCACGGAGATCTACACTATCATCTTCTGCATACTCCATTCTTTCTTTCTTTCTTTCCTTCTTCTTTCATTCGATCAGTACTGATTGAGCATCTGCTGTTTACAAAGCAGATAGTGTAATCGTCCTATCTAGTCCGAGAGCATACTGACCAAAACGCCCTTTACTGCTTATGCCATCTTAAGCAAAATTTTATGGGTGGATTTGCTTTTATTACTTCCATAATGGCCCACCCTCTCCCCCTTTCTCCATGTTATAAACAAAAAATAAAAATGGGCTATTATAGTACTAACACTATAAACGTAATACCTTTTCAGTTCTCAGAATACAAATTCTTCAGTAATTTCTGACTGGGAATTTGGTCTACATAATCAAATTAGCAAGATTCATGGAAGGACATGGGATCATATTGAGGTGGCCAATAGAAATATTTGCATGGCTTTGTTTTTAGAAAACTAAGCAAGATTTCTAATTTAAAAAATTAAAACTTCCAGCAGAGCAGCTTCTGTTCTTTCCTTTGGTGAGATAGGTTTTTGAAGCGGGCTTCTCTCTCTATGTATGTATGTTTGTCCTTGTCATTGAGTACAAGATTTGACCTTTCAACTGTGTGGACAGATTTTAAACATTTTCCTCACACTCTTTTTTTTTTTTTTTTAAAGATCCTGTACTAATCATTTTGCTTTATGAGGTCCTTTCTAGGCAAGGAGCCTAGGCAAGCTGTGCCATCTGCTGTTTGAAATAATGTAGACCTATTACTAACGGAGGGTGAGGAGAGGACATCCAGCTTCCTCCACTTCAGTTTTGCTAAGGCTTGGTTCTACTGATGTCTTCTTCCATGTCCTTCCTTGACTTCTTCTTTAACAAGACCAAAAATTTGTCTGCTTCTGGTTAGACCGCAAAACTCAGGAGAAAATGATGAGTCTGAGGCCATGCTCAAAGGAAATATGTCTTCCTACATCAGTGGTTCTCAAATGTGAGTGAGCATCGGAATCATCTGGAAGACTTAGGAAAACACAGATCATGGACCCACCTCCAGAGCTTCTGATTCAGCAGGTCTGGAGCAGGGCCTGAGAGGCTGCATTTCTATCAAGCTCCCAAGTGAGACTGAAGCTGCTGAGCCAGGGACCACACTTCGAGGACCATTGTCCCACATTAAGCACTTTCCGGGGACAGCCAGGTTTAAAAGATTTAAAAATACATATATATATATGTGTGTGTGTATATATATATATATAAAATACATGTAAATATATGACTTCATACATATAAATATATGATACATATATTTACATATAATACATATAAATATATGATATAAAAATACATATATATATATGGCTTCTTAAGACACTTTGAGAAGTTTCGAGGCAGGTTGTAGAAAGTAAGTATAATGCCATGCAGAAAGTTCTGTTTTAGACGAGTGTTGCAGTGCCATGGGAACATGGAGACCCAAGCTCTTAATGCTTGTCTTCAGCGCAGGAAGAGAAGGGTAAATGGAAACTTGGAGGGTGAAGGGAAATGTCCTGGTAACACAATTTGCTGCTCTATGGATTTATAAATATAAACCCATAAATGTAAAAATGGATCAAAAGAATGAAAAGAATGTAAATAGGGATTTATCGTTCCTATATTTTAAGTCACATGGTCTAGAATTATGCTGTCCAGTATGGTAGATACGTGTGGATTTTGAGCCCTTGAGTGTAGCCAGTCCCAATCAAGGTGCATTGTAAGGGTAATATACACATCAGGTTTCAAAGACTTAGTTCGAAAAAAAGAATGCAAAATATCTCATTAATATTTTTATATTGATTACCTGTTGAAGTAATAATATTTTTATGTCTTTGCTTAAGTAAACTATATCATTGTAATTAATTTCACCCATTTCTTTTTATGATTATTCAGACGGCTATTTTTTCAACGAAGTGAGCCTGTCACTTCAAGTAAAACAACTGGCAGTGTTTCTTTTTACTTTTATAATATGTCTACCAGAAAATTTAAAATGACATATGCAACTCTCATTAAATTTCTATTGGATAGTACTGGTCTAGAACATAGTTCTCAAAATCTAGCATGGATAAGATTCACCTGCAGAGCTGGTTAAACCACCCCCTGAGATGCTTCTGTAGGGACCGGATGAAGCCTGTGATTGTGCATTTCTATCAAGCTCCCAGGGGATGTTGTTGATCTGTGACTACACATGAAAATTTGTCCCCAACTATGAAGCATAGAATTTTACAGAGAGGTCTACAAATATGTTTTCGCATCAAGCATCGTCTGTAGCTTGAATACAAAATTGCCTTGCCCAGATACCACTATTTTTCATAATTCAGTAAATGCAGTTGTGTTACTAAGCGCAAACAGATTTTTCTCAGCTGGTCACTTTTTCTCAATTGACAGGTACTAAGTAGTACTTCCATCATGTAGGGATCCTATAATTCGTGCAATATTAATCAGAGATCCACAGGCTCAAAAGGGTTGGAAGCCACTTAGCCACAAATATTGTAGTAATGTAGGAAAAAGTACTCCAAAACATTCTAAACAGTAGGTAGCTCATAAAAAGATTTCAGCGCTAACATCTAGTTTCATGTGCCCACTGGCAGGAGTTTGTAAAAAGCTGAAGGTAAGGGAAATGAAAAGAACACAGCAGAAAGAAGAATGTGTTTGTTTTAGAAAAGGTTAGGTCACAGGAGGATTTGTTGATATTAGGAATAGAATGACCCATGAAAAAAGGACAATTAAGTTCAAGGAAAACATCTTTTCAGTAAGGAGAGAGCAATCATTTACGCTTAACCTCATTTCTGTTTAAACAAAAAGAGAGGGAAATGAACAAGGCCCTTTAAAGATTTAAAGAAGAAAGCGTAAATCTAAATGCCCAGGATGGTTACAGCCCTTAGAACGCTCTGAGGTCAAGGTGTGCTGTCAGACTTATGGACATTTTCCTCAGTCAGTGTGGTTTCCAGTGTTTTCACAGCTAATTGTACTTGATTCAAAAGGAATGATACTGAGATTGCCTAGGTAGCCTTGAAAGTAATGTGGCCCAGGTGGCCCAGAGTCCATCCTCCTTACCCCGAAGAAGAACAGTCCAGTTTTCAAGGACGTTCTCTATTTTTTTTAAAAAAAAGGCATCAGGATATGTGGAACCATATGGAGAAAAATGAATGATGTAGGGAGTGTGACCAAAAAAAATGACATAATGTACAAAATGAGAATGAAGCCAGTAGGAGTCAAAGAAGTATTTATTAAAGAGAATGAAAGGCATATTAATTTTTTCAGAGATTTTATCATTATGAAGTATTAGTTAGGTTACCCAATTGCTTGATCTTTATGTACTACCTAATTCCTAATTTGTTTTAATCAGGAACTATATTTGCTAGTTCTGAAGGCAACTGCTATGGTCATCCATATACTAAGTGTTTTATTATTGTTTTTCAAAATGCAATGTGTTCCTGTTAAATGTGTTTAAACAGCAATTTTATGTACGTATGTATTTCTTTTCATTTCTGCTATCTCTAATTCTGTCCTAGAAATATGCATATCAGTAGGTGTATTTAAAATTGCCGTACGCTCATATCTTCTCTTCCTTCTCGCTTGTTCCGCTTCTGACATTTGCCCTTCCCTCAAATTTCTCACTGCTTTATTCTTTATTCTGGTAAGTGTCCTCCAGCCTGCCGTCGCTCCTTCCTCCCCCCTGTCTTCGGCCTGTTTGCCCTGCTTATTTGCTTTTTTGCTTTTCCCACTGTCCTGCTGCGTGTGAAACACTCGGCCAGCAGCTGCTCCCATTTCCCATGCTACGTCACGCACAACATTCAAAGAGCTGCTGTTCTCACATTTCCACCAGAAAGACGCCCCCCTCCTCCTTCGCTGCACATTCCTCTCGAAATAACCGCCTTTCAGACCATATGAAAAGCTGAATGTTAAAGCCAACACTGTGAGGAGGCCTGGAAACTAGCTTATGAAATTCAGAAAGGCTACTTTTAAAGGTCAATACCACAAAGCGAATTTTAAATGACTGTAGTTTATCTTAATATTTCTTTATTCTTATAAATTCTGTAACGTCCTTAATTATCATTATGATATTAATTCTCCCTTCAAACGATATATTCATTAATTTCAATGGTAGAGATGGAATGGAAAATATAATAAATTAGCAAATTATTATATTAGAAATACAGTTTTTTACACAGAGTTATACTTTATTGGGCCAACGCAGTTGCACAATATACGTTTGAGAAGAATTGATTTTAGTGAGTACTGTGTATTACTGAAATTAATAACTAGCACTTATCTAGTACTTACTGCACGCCATTCACTATGCTAACCCTTTTTACATGGACTAACGCCTTTAAGCCTCACAACCCCCCTCTGAGGTAGATACTGTTTTTATCCTCATTTTAAAGATGAGGAAAAAAGAGGTTAGGTGGCTTGCCCCAGGTCACACGGCTGGCAAGTGGGAGAGCCAGGATTCAAACCCAGGCAGTCCGGCTGGGAAATCGGTCAGAACTACTAACTATAGGATAGCGCCTCTCTGATACAAAGTTAGATTGACATGACAGTATTTCTTCTTCATTTACAAGTCAGCCCTTTAACCAAAAAGTATAACTCCCTCCTCAAATCTATTAATTTGTCAGGAATCACGTGCATCAGGAGTTTAGGAAATGCAGATTTAAAGCAGGATGATTATATGAATCTCAGACCACAATCTCAGGAATAGCCTGTTTAACCCAGAGCTTGAATCATTCACAGATTAAAATCGAGAATCTGTCTCCTGTCAGACCAGGAGGACTTAATCCTCAAACTCTTCCTGAAGTGAGCCAAAATACTCCTTCAGTCAATAGATATTTTCCATCCAATAAGTATTTCTGGTACCTACTCTCTGCCAGATGGTGTGTTAGCGAATAGAGATGCAGTCGTGGAAAAACCAAACACAGGCTGTGCCCTCATGGAGGTTATCCTTTCTTGGGAAGACAGACATTAATTTAAAAAATACCTCAGATAATTAGTACAAGTTGTGCTAAGTGTCATGAGAGAAAATGAAGAGCATATAGTGAGGACCTAAGTGTGTGTGTGTGTGTGTGTGTGTGTGTGTGTGTGTGTGGTGAGGCTGGGAGGCAGGGAAGGCTCATCAGGAAGTCTTCTCAGAGAAAGTGGCCTCCCAGACGAAACCTAAAGGATGAAGACAAGTTAACTGACTTTTTTCTTCATCTATAGCTTTTATTTTAAATGGCCTGAAGCTTGAGACTAACAAACTAAACAGAGTAGTAAAATTCCAGTATGTAAATTTAATAACTAGGAATCATTTGAAGTAATGGACTGCAGAGTTAATGTGTAATTAAGTCACATAGAAGGAAGATTTCCTAGCGTTTCCTATCATAAACAGACAGCATCCTGGTGACTTTCTTCGTGGCTGTTAGGAAAATCTAGAGCTACGTGTTTGCTCACTTAATCATGAGGTCTATCTGCCCCCACCTGAATGTCAGCTCCATGGGGGCAGTGGCCCAAAATCCCACATCCAATGACACTTGGCAGTATCTTTTATATAGTAGGCATTCAATAAATATTTCTTGAATTGCCAAATGGATGAAATTAAGCAAAAATTTTATTGAGAACTATAAAGTAAACAGAAAGTTATAGCACAGGGGAAAAATAGGAGGCAAAACTCATTTCTGAAGTAGGATGCATGTCTAGATCTGTGGATTCATAAAGTTAACCAATGCTTAAATAATTTTCCCAGAATTCCAAAAAGAAAAAGAATTGATTAAAAATTAAATATGCATTCTTTACTCTGTGGTGAACATAGTTCACACGTATCCTAGACCTTTATGAACAGTTAATGATCTGTGTGCTCTGAACAACGTGGAATGTACTTACTTAATGTTATATTTGGAGGAAAATGAGATCAAATAGCTTCCTTTCCTACGCCCCTTTTTTATTGAGATATAATGGACATATAACATTATACTAGTTTCAGGTGTACAACATAATGATTCGATATTTATATATATTGCGAAATGATCACCACAATAAGTCTAGTTAACATTCATCACCATACCTAGTTACAAATTCTTTTTCTTGTGATAAGTTTTAACATCTACTCTTTCAGCAACTTTCAAAAATACAATACAGTATTTTTAACTGTAGTCACTATGCTGTATATTACATTCCATGACTTATTTATTTTATAACTGGAAGTGTACCTTTTGACCCCCTTCACCCATTTGATCCATCCCCCGACCTCTGCCTCTGGCAACCGCCAATCTGTTCTCTGTATCCATAACCTTGTTTGTTTGGTTTTTGGTTTTGGTTTTGGTTTTGTTTTAGATTCTGCATATAAGTGAGATCATACAATGTTTGTCTTTTTCTGTCTGACTTACTTCACTTAGCATAATGTCCTTGAGGTCCATCCATGTTGTTGCAAATGGCAAGATTTCGTTCTTTTTTATCGCAGACTAATATTCCAGTGTGTGTGTGTGTGTGTGTGTGTGTGTGTGTGTGTGTGTGTGTACCACAGTTGCTTTATCCATTCTTCCATTCTTCCATCAGTGGACACTTAGGTTGTTTCCATGTCTTGGCTATTGTAAATAACGCTGTGATGAACGTAGGGGTGCATATATCTTTTTGAATTAGTGTTTTTGTTCCCCTTTTTAGAACAGCTTTCTTGAGGTATCATTAACACATACATATTTAAAATGTACAATTTGATGAGTTTGATATATGAATATAACCTGAGAAATCATCACCACATTCAAAACAGTGAACATATCCATACCCCTGGAAGTTTCCTCGTGCCTCTTGGTAATCCCTTCCTCTCACCCCTCCATTGCCTCCAAGCAGCCACTGATCTACTTTTTATGACTGTAGACAAATTTCTACTTTCTAGTGTTACATAAATGGGATATACAGTATATACTCTTTTTCAGTCTTATTTCTTTTAGTCAGCGTAATTGAGATTCGTCCATGTTGTTACATGTACCAATAGTTTATCCCTGTTTATTGCTGAGTGGTATTCCATTACATGGAAATCCGTCAATTTGTTTATTCATTCACCTTTTAATGGACTTTTGGGTTGTCTCCAGTTTGCAGCTATTACAAGTAAAGCTGCTATGAACATTCATGCTCACGTCTGTGAATGGGCTTACGTTTTCATTCCTCTGCCCAGGAGAGGGATGGCCAGATTATATGGTCGGTGTGTGTTTAACTT
The DNA here is from genome assembly GCF_041296265.1 of Equus caballus. Classification (NCBI taxonomy): domain Eukaryota; kingdom Metazoa; phylum Chordata; class Mammalia; order Perissodactyla; family Equidae; genus Equus; species Equus caballus. The sequence goes on along the minus strand of NC_091715.1, from coordinate 25,484,803 downwards.
AGTAAGAAACTGCCAAACTGTTTTCCAAAGCAGTTGCACCAGTTTACGTTCCCACCACCGTGTATAATAGTTCCAGTTCCTTCGTATCCTTGCTAAAATTTGATACAGTCAATCTTTTAAATTTTAGCCATTTCAATGAGGAAATAGTAGTATCTCATTATGGTTTTAATTTGCATTTCCCCAGTGACTAATGATGTAGCCGTTTCAGCTTTCTTATAATTAGTGCTGGCATGATGTAACTTTTTTTATCCTTTTATTTTTAGCCTATTTGTGTCTTTATGGTTAATGTGCATTTCTTGTAGGCAGCATATAATTGGATTTTGCTTTTTAAAATCCAATCTGACAATCTTTTTTAATTGGGGATATTTAGACTGTTTTATTTAATGTGAGTATTGATATGGTTAGGTGTAAACCTGTCATCAAGCTATTTGTTTTTGCTTCGTCGCATCTGTTCTTTGTTTGCTTGTTTCTCTTTCTGTCTTTGTTTAGATTAATGGGAATTAGTGAATCCATTCTATCTCCTATGTTGGCATATTAGCTATAACTCTTTGTTTTATTATTTTAGTGGTTGCTTTAGGGTTTATAGTAAACATCTTTAACTTATCACAGTGTAGCTTCAAATGGTATTAGGCCACTTCACATATGGTATGAAAACATTTCAATGATATATTTCTGTTTGCCCCTTTCCCAACTGTGTGCTATTGGTTAATCCTTTGGGCTCTTTTAAGATTACGTAGGATTAGACCGACACTCAGTCTAGGGCTAATCGTTCCCCACTACTGAGGCAAGGCCCTTCCGTGTATTCCACTCAGTGCCCCGTGTATCATGAGCTTCCTAGTATTACTGGTAGGGGATAGACGCTGCTCCCTGCTGTATATGTGTACTGGGCGCTGTTACCTCTAATCCTTGTGATTCTTTCCCGGCCTCCAGTAGTTGCCTCACACATGTGCTAATAATCAGTACTCAGCCGAATACTTGAGGGAGACCCTCTGTACATCTCCAGGGTTCTCTCTGAGCAGCGCTCTCCTCTCTGGGCTCCTGTCCAGTGAACTCTGGCTAGATACCTTAGTCTTCCTGGACTCTCAGTTCCGTCTCCTCAACTCAGGGAGTCTGCCAGGATCCTCTTAAGTTCTTCTTGCCCGTGCTGTGGACTGGAAAACTCTCTTAAGGTAGTAAGCTAGGACAATTCTAGTGCTCACCTCATATGTTTTTCCTCTCTCAAGAGTCACTATCCTTCCTTGCCTGATGTCCATTCTTACACTCCATCATTACATGTATTTTGTCCATATTTTGCTTATTTCCAAGAAAGGGGTTAAATTTGGCCCTTATTACTCCATCTTGATAAGGAGATCATATGCAAAGAATGTTGGAGGAAAACAGGTAATGAGCTGATAGTGTACAAGTCTCCAGACACAGAGATGCTGTTTGTCATTTACCAACATTGCACATACTTTATTTTGCTTTCGCAATAGCAGTGATTGCCTTGTATGTATGATTGCCTCAGACCCTTTGCCTGGTTGTATTTAGGGCCTTGCCTTTGCAATGAAGTTGGCTAAGGCTCAGGCCTTAGTCTACATCTGAAGACTCTGGTCAGGGCCTCAAGCCAAGACTACGTAGCAAGGTGCTCCAAGCATAAATTAGCCAATAGGACAGCTGCTAAGCCTACTTTTAAAACAGCCGAATATGTCAGTGTGTTTCACTGCTTTGAAAATATCCACTTTGAATTACTGAATGTTTTAATACTCTTAACTTTACACTTCAGCAATCATTCTTTACAAGGTTCTATTTAATTATTTTTGATACTATATCATCTAATGACCAATGCGTGCCCATGCATAAGTTTTATTTTAGGAAAGATGGCCTGTTTAAGTTGTTGCCACCCATCACTTCAGAGGATTGGAGTTCTGAAAGTCCAGAAGTCCAACTCTTGTTTTTACAAAGACATCACATGAAATGTCATAGTTCACACAGCTAGTTAATAATGGAAACAGAACCAAAAACTTGGTCTATATTCTTTTCACACACCCTTTAGTTTTAGTCTAAAAAAAGGCATTCTTCAGTCTAAATATTCCATATTCTAAAACATTTTTCAAAAGGAATTACTTCTGTAAATCCCACCAGTCTTGCAAGGTCTATGTGAAACAATGAGATAAAGACTGTGAAAGGGTTTCAGAAACTATTAAATGCTCCAAAAATGTAAGTTTTATTATAGGAACTGCAGTTCATTTCTATGAAACCTTTCTAAACTTTTTCAGTTTTCTGAACTTGATTATGCAGTATCTTTTCTAATACATTTGTTCTTCCTCTATAAGAAGAATTTAATCCTTTCTGCCCTGCTGGGTTGTAAAAAGAGGGGCCCTCTTCTTTTCTAGAACCCATTGATATTTTATAGTTTTATACATCTAGGGAGTTCCCGCTAAATACATGTCGAATAAAATTGAACCAAATTTCCTTCTAGACGTGTGGGGAAAAAAACTATTCTGATCCTTGAAAAGAAAAGATACTTTTAAGGATTAGATATAGTAACTTTACTCTTCTGTATTTACAATGAAATGATTTTAATTTGTCTTATATTCAACTCATGCATCATATCTGCATCCCTTTGTTAAAACTGAACAGATTTCCAGGTTAATGTCCTAATTTCTAACAACAGCTGCCTATGTTGGCAGAAAAAAAAGATATGAGAGCATAGTCGTGAACTTCAGATTTTTTTCCTCTGCTTTTGGCATTCCTTTCCTCTGAATTATAGCTTACATTGCTCTATTATCTCAGTTTGACTTAGTCTTTCTAAATATTCACTTCTGTTTCCATCAATAAATATTTACTAATCTACCTCTTCATCTCCTTTTTTTCAGAAAACTCAGATGTGGGTGGATTACTATTCGTGGCACTTAGGAAATATAAAAAGATTTTGAATTGCTACAAACACATCAAGATCCCCAATTCTCAGGCATAGCTTTCCCATTAGACACTTAAACTTCAGCAATAAAATTGGCCATAGGGCTACAGCTCTGGTACTGCGCTTGGGAATTCTAACATTAGCCTCTTTGAATTCAGTCCATCATTCATGATGTATCCCTATATTTCTGTGCCATACATAGAATTTTCCTTTTGGAGTCACCTTCCCTCTTTCTGAAAGCTACCTGCTGCCAGTCTGCTGAGTGTTCTCAGTAAACCCTCTCCTTCTCCGTGGGTAGTGGCCCCTTTCCTGCTGGGTAAATTAAATGCTGAGCCTGGTCACTGCAGCTTTCTTTCTAGCCTCTTCTGCTCCTGGACCAAGCATGAGAGCTGTCTGCTGGTAGTCAGGATTTATCTCCAGGGAGGTGGGACAAGTTGTCCTCTGTTAGACATATCTCAAAGGAGTATTGTTTAATCTTCAGGGTACCGCTGAGACACCATTATTTCCCTTTCCCCAAATCTACTCCCTCTATTATGTACATGTACACCCTTCTCCCTTGCTGGTGGAGACCTGTCTTGTTCAGGATCTACCCTCCTCCAGGTGACCATGCATATCGAGGGGTGGCCTCAGTCCCAGGGAATGAATGATGACAGTACTGAGCTATTTCATGGTGATCTGGTGGGCCCAGTCTCCTTACCAATGATTGGGCATGCACATTTTACGCAATCTCAGGCAGTAAGGTAGAAAGGGAAGACCGCTGGTGAGTGTCCGGGAAAGGTTTTCTTTTTCTTCTAGACACTACGCCTACTTCTTCCCTCTACCTGGAATGCTCTTCCCCCAGATATCTATGGGAGTAACTCTGTCACGTTCTTCAAGTCTTGCTCAAATCTCAACTTCTTAAAGAAACCTCCTTGAAAATTGACCACCCTATTGAAACAGCAACCTACCCTTCCTCCCCATTCCCAGCCATCTCAATCAATCCCCCTTGCCCTCTTGCGGTAGTTCTTCTACAAAGATGCCCCCCCCCCCAAACACCATGAGTCATGCCTCCAGTACACTGTGTCTAGTCCCCTCCCACCCTGAATCTGGGCTGGCCCTGTATAACAAATTGAAGGCAGCAAAAGTGACACTGCAAGATCCAAGGCGAAATCCGAAGAAGTGTTGCAGCTTCTGTCTTGGTCACTCGAAATGCTCACCCTGGGGAAGTGAGCTGCTGTGAAAGAAGTCTGACTACAGTAAGGCCACTATGCTGTGAGGAACTCTAAGCTAGCCACATAGAGAAGCTACATGAAAAGACAGAAATGCTTGGCCCGCCCCCAGCTGTTGCAGCCATCCCACATGAGGCGACAAATGTGTGAGCAAAATGACTATCTGGGATATCCATCCCAGTCAAGCCTTCAAGTCACTCTAGCTGCCATCTGACTGTAAACACATGAAAGACCCCCCACAAAAAAACACCCAGCTGAGCAGTCGACTCACAGAACCAGCAGCAACAGTGATACATTTTTGTCTTAAGCCACTAAGTTCTAGGGTGGCATGTTATGCTGCAATAGGAACATCTGACCTGGTTTTCTGTTTTTTCTTCTTTCCATAACACTCATAACATACTACAGAATTGACATATTGAATATGCGTTTTTTTTATTGTCTGCCTCCCACCATGAGAAAGTAAGCTTCATTAGGCCAAGGATCTTGTCTGTTTTGTTTGCTACTATATCAGAAGCACCTGAGAACAGTTCCTAGCATGGTGCATATTTGTTGAATGAATGAACCAGAACTTGAGTAGCCATTTTGTGAGTGTGCCGCGAGTTCAACTAAGGATGGCAGAGTGGAAAGATGGGAAGAACCTGAGTCCTGACGATGCCATTGTGCTTCTGAATTACCCATTCCTGGAGCCTCTGCACTCCTTGGCTGTTCGAGACCTTTTGTGCTAGGTTTTCTATTACCTGCAGCAGAAGGCATCCCATCTGGCGTATGGTCTTTCAGATCATTTTAATTTGCAGCCATAGGACTCAGACCTGACTGAACCAGAGGATAAATCCAAGTGGCAGACGCCATGACATTCTCAAAACCACTCTTGCTGACTGAGGCTTTCCTGCTGAGTGGAGCACCTAGTTTATAATACATTCTTTCCTTAGATCTTCTCCCCAGAGGCCTTGGTAGATGTCTGGAGGACCACCAATCTCTTAAAGATGACTGTAATATTCTTCTGGATATGTAACTCCAGAAATGCTTACAGCTTGAGTGTTCTCTCAGTACCCATAATATGCATTGCCCAGCCCACTAATTTGCCACGTTTATCTGGATTTCTTAGACTTAGGCTGGGACCCCCACCATAGAGCAAAAACCAAACATGGTTCATTACCCTGATACTTGCAATGAGTTATAGAAAACCTGCAAAACAAGCAAGTAAATTAAGTCACTGTTTGGTTAATGCTTGTGTTCAGCAATCACTTTTGCCTGAAATCCAGTTCAGTGCTTTTTAAGTGACTACATTACGCTAGACACTGTATTTGGCAGTAGGGACAAAGCTGTTCGTGACACAAAACCCCTTCAAGGATGATTGATACATGAACTACAAACAGTACCATAAGGGCTCCACTAGAGATTTGAGGAAAAAAATTGATATTAATGTGCAGAACAGTTAGCAATTAATTTTGCCCGCCGGGACGACATTTGAGTTTGAGTGAAGAGTACGGTTTCAAAAGGCAGAGAAGAAATGGAAGGGTTTTCTAGGAAGGGACAGCATAAATAAAGGCTTAGAGATCTGGGAAAATCTGACATAACCTAATGTAGTTAGAAGTCTGGAATGAATAAGGTGTGGGGTATAGGGTGGGGAGGGTAGCAGAGGCGAAATAAGTAATATCTAGGCAAATGAAGGACATGTAATTAGGGGAGAGGAGAAATATTTCATTTCTCTTTAATTCCTTTTTTCTGAAAATATTTAATTATGTTTTAAATATTTTCCTCAAATCTCCTTTTGACTTTTTACATTTGCCACTCCTAAGGAAACTCTATTACACTAGATGATTTCTACCTTTTTAGCTTATTTGCCCCAAGTAAACAAGGGACAGAAAGTTTCTCATGTAAAGTATTCATTCAACCCGAAAGAACATTGATGATTTCAGACCATTTAATGTTAAATATTTTAGAGTTCTAGATGATTTCTCTTTGGATGAGCACAAATTTCTTTGCAGACTTTGAAAATATATGTTTAGTTTTTAACAGACTAATTGCTGCTGCTTTCATACCGGTCTCATGGGCATCAGCAGGTTCAAGTTCAGCAGGTAGGAGTCTGGCCTCTGAGAATGTAGCCTACGAGTTAAGGAATGCGCGATTACTCCTGTAATTACTTGAGAGGGATTCTGAAATCCTGGTGGGGTTGATGGGGCCGCCAGATAGCAGGGGTCAAGAATGTCTAAGAGGTTAGGAATTTAGACTGGAGCTGTGGTGGGGAGTTAGTGTAAACAGGTTCTGAATATAAAAGATCAGGAATTCAAGTTGACAGTTAAGAAACCAACATCTTAGAAATGTAAACCTCCCTTTAAGTCAAAGGCTCTCCAAACTAGGACTTCATAATACACTTGCCAAGGCAAGAGCTAGTGTCTATTTGCCTGCGTGGTTCTGGAGCACGGGGGATTGCAGATGGTGTGTTGGTTAAAATGCTTGCAGCAGCCAATAACAGAATGCCTGACTTAAGGGGCCTTGTATTTGTTTTTCCCAAACTTCTCTGGGCATAAGACTCACCAGGGGCCCTTGATTAAATTACCAGTTCCCAAGCCCCTTCACTGGCCAGTCTGATTCAAGAGGTTTGGGAATCTATTTTTTTAACATGAACGCTAAAGGAATCAGGCAAGTTTTAAAAACACTATCTTAAATGGTAGAGACATCGGGTAATCTAACACAGTGGTTCCCAAACCTTAGCATACATCAGGATCACCTGGAGGGCTTGTTAAACTACAGGCTGATGGGCTCCACCCAGGGTTTCTGATTCAGTAGGTCTGGAGTAACCAAGGCCTGAGATTCTGCATTTCTAGTAACTTCTCAGGTGATGCTGATGCTACTGTGCTCAGGAACTACACTTTGAGAACCACTGGTCTAACGCAACCAGAAGTCCAAAGGTCCATCAGGTCTGGCGCTGGTTAATCCAGCAGCTGAACTATAGTAAGACTCCAGTTCGGCTTCTCTGGGAGGCTCTTGACTTTCTCCTCATTATCTCGAGATGGCTTCCCACTGCACCAAGCAACAAATCCACAGACGGCAGTATCCAAGGCAGGAAAGGAATAAGGTACAAGGACAGCTTCGTATGTAAGGGCGTGTGTGTGTATGTTGGGGAATAAAGAATTCCCCAGAAGCTCCCTAGGAGATTTCCCCTTACGTATCAGACAGAACTGGGTCCCACTGTACCCCTTTAAACCAATCATTGGCTACAAGGAATGAAATTACCGTGATTGCTTTAGACCAGATTTTAATTCTTCCCCCAGCACTGGGTCCATTGATGTCCAATATCTGATCATAATTGAGATTCCTTACCAAGAAATAAGAAGTAAATAGCTGTTAGGTAGTCAAGTAGCTGGCTTCTGATACTAGTATGATTATAAGTAGGTTCAGGGTTGAAAATATTGATACAAATGCTGGTAAATAGTATATGATATTAGCTTTGTCATCACCATTTGCAATGAACTAATAGACTCATGAAGAATTTGGCCCCGTATATTGGTGAAAAAGTGCCTTTTCGAAGCTCACTGTATACATGTAGTCATCTTGCTGTTATTATACCTGTATATGGAATTGCAAGCTGTCCCTTCAGGTAATGAAATTTAGACAAGTTGGAACCTGTATAACAGCAAATCAATACTGAAGTTATAGGCAAAGTCTGTGCTTGTAGAGACTAACACATAGGATAGAAAGACTTCGTGACCAAAATGTAATAAATTCTACATTTAAAGGTATCCAACACAAAGAAAAAACAATGTATCGAGGTGTGTCTTTTTATATGTTTGCATTTTTCTTCTCATTCATTCCTGAAGGTGTTTGTTTTTAACAAGCACATAACTCAGCTATGCCCCATATGTCCACGGCCAATGTAAAGTGGAAAATTTAATTGTTTACTTAGGCCTCACGTCTTCCAAATACTTCATTAAAGAATGCATAGGGGACGGCCCTGTGGCCCAGTGGTTAAGTTCGCGTGCTCCGCTCTGGTGACCCAGGGTTTCGCCGGTTCAGATCCTGGGCGCAGACATGGCACCACTCATCAGGCCACGCTGAGGCGGTGTCCCATATGCCACAACTAGAAGGACCCACAACTAAAAATATACAACCGTGCGCCGGGAGACTCTGGGGAGAAAAAGGAAAAAAATAAAATCTTTAAAAAAAAAAGAATGCATAAAAGGTAGCTCCTGAATTATAAGGAAAATTTCCTGAGTTTTCTGCATTCTTTTGATAGTGAAAGGTAGTGACTAATGTGAGACTATCTCCTGTTTTATTTTTGTTTCCTTTCAGGAACTAGCTTTTGTTAAGAGAATTAATAACTGAAAGACGAGCTAAGGTGACAGATGTATTTTTTGTTGATCAGTGTCTAAAACTGTTGATTACTTTTTTTTACGACCTACAGTGGTAAGTTTCACTTCGCGCAGCGAAACTGATGACTGCCATATTTGCAAGCCCCATCCAGTGTAACAGAGTTGTTGGTTTTAACACCACAGGCTTGTGTCCAGAGACTGGGAAGCTGGATTTCAAAGATTGTAGTCTATTTAGCTGAGCACCCCATTCTATACTCATTAAGTTATGGTTAGGACATAGTATCTAGCTCCACCCCCTGACCTCGTCCAAGAGAAGACTGCAGGAGCATGCAATTCTGTTAAAATCCATAGGGACATTTCCCTTCCTTGGGACTGATGGGAATTACACAAGGGGCAAAATTGTGAGAAGCAAAAAATGGAAACTTCCAAAATGGGGTAGAATCGCTGATAATTTTAGTACACTTAAACATATACAGCAAATTTAATGACAGCATTTTCCCACTGCTGCCTTTCGTTGTGAAGATTGTGTTTTTTCTTCTGGGTTGATTGCCTGGAAAATAGCAAAAGATGGTTTGGAGCCTTCACCAGCAGAGGGTGTGTTTACCTTTTGTGCATAAGGTCTCAGGCATTGTGCCCTGCGGCTGCGTTCTCTAGCCTTCTCACATTCACACACAGCGGTGGGACTGCTTACAGATACTTTCCTGTCTTCTCGGATTGAATCAGGCACTGGTTTGCCAGCAACTTTTGGTTGTTGTTGTTTTTGAAGACCATGCAACTAACAGATGTTTGTTGTTGGCTCCATATCTACATTCTTTGAAAGCTGCAGAATCAGATTGCTGACATTCAGACAACACTAATTCCCATATCCAGGGAGCCTAATTTGCCGTCCCTGAGATCCTGATTCCTGGTGTTCACGGGTTTAAAAACCATTTCAGTGACACAATATAAGAATGGGCTTGGGAGCTGCAGCGCTGTCTCCACTGAAGAGAATCACATTTTATAAACATCTGCGTCATTACTGGTATGATTCAGCTCTAAGCTGTATACAGCTGTGTTTCCAGTTTCAATTAACAATCCCTTAATTGCATATCCATCTCATGTTACTAATTTAGTTAATTTATTCATAATTAAGAGTATTCTGTTTTCTACCAAGGTTTGTCGAGCTCAGAACATTATAAAGAGAAATATTTTAAGGCAGCATCTCCAAGGGATTTTGTTTCTTATAATCACATCACAGTAAAATGTCATTCATGAGCCCAAAGGAAGATGAATTGCTAAGGGATTTTTTTTTCCAGTAAATTAAGAAGCCATGGGAAGCTGCAGAGTGTCGTGTTTTTAAACCAAGTTAAATGCTATGTATTTTGTTCTTTTCTTTCTCCTTTCCTGACATCCTCTCTAAAAAGTTATCATTTGACTTGGATGATTATTTAAGTATCATAGCAAATCCAGTCACCAGTGCAGATAAAACTGTCATTACCCTGTCAGGTGATGGTGTCTCTTAAAATCTAAGCTATAAAATCTGTACATTTCAGAGGACATTAAGATCATGAATTTTAAAATTGCCAAAGTCTAGGCAAGTGGAATATATCCTTGTGGAAAATGGAAGGCAGATGATAACATAGATCCCAGGCAGTTAATTCACTTCAGTTTGACCTTTTCAAGAAAAATGCACAGACTCTTGCGGCAAGGGTCTTGCCTCTGTTAGTGTATGTGTCTGTGTGTCATTAAAAGCAGCAATAACAAAAAATAGTTACCTACTTTGTTGAGTGTCCAGGAACTACCACTTATAGCCTTGACTGATCTTTAGACTTAAAAAAAAGTCTCATAACTGTCCAGTAGTCTGCAGATTCTACGCAATAGAAATAAGCCATCTCTTCTTTTTTTTTTTTTTGGAGGAAGATTACCCTGAGCTAACATCCGCCGCCAATGCTTCTCTTTTTGCTGAGGAAGACTGGCCCTGAGCTAACATCCATGCCCATCTTCCTCTACTTTATCTGTGGGACACCTGCCACAGCATGGCTTGACAAGCGGTGCGTGGGTCCGCACCCGGCGTCTGAACCAGCAAACCCTGGGCCGCCAAAGTGGAATGTGCGAACTTAACTGCTGTGCCACTGGGCTGGCCCAAGCCATCTCTTGCATTACATGAATTCAACTAAAATAAAAAATTCACTATCCCTACTCCCTCTTCCCACTCTGGCACTTTCCTTGACCCTCAAGAAATCATGTATATTATTCACATATGCTTCCATGAATTCAATCATCCATTACCTATTTTATTGATCCCCTACTACACATCTAATTCACTTATTTATCCACAAATTCAATCATTCATTATCTACTTCACTGAACCCCCACTACATGCCTAGCCTTGTGGGAGGGGTTACGTGATGATCAGAAACAGTCATGATTTCTGCCTTCATAGAAGCTTTCAGTCTGAAGGGAATTAGACATAACTCAAATAATCATGAGTAAAAGCAAAATTGTGTAGCAGAAGAAAACTTTTCTTCCCTTCTGGGTTCTTTGGCTGGTCTAATCATTAAATTGCCGTAAGGCAGATTAAGAGGAGAAAAAAAATAAATATAATTTTGTACATAGAGGAGCTCGTAAAAATATGAGACTCAAAGAAGTAAACAAAACAGGCAGCTTTTATGCCTTTTAGACAAAGAAACAATAAATTTGTGAAGAATTGACAAGACAAAGGGGTTTGGGCTTGGGGTAATAAATTAGTGAAGAAGTAACAAGGTTTGTTTCTACAGCCTTCTCGGACCTACATTCCGTATCTCCAGTGATAAGGATGCTTATATCCTCCTGGTACAGGCAGGGTGCCTTTCACAGGGGAGATTTATTTCCTGCTTTCAGGGGACAAAGGTGGTCAGAGTGTCCTTCTTGCACCGGTTGTTTTTTTTAAGTGACTTTAATTCAAAATCATCAATATGCCAAAGTGACATATTTCGGGGTAGCATATTCTGCTCCCGTTGAATTGCATTGCTTAGTGAAGCTGAGAAGATACACTTGATTAACAATGCTAAATACCTTTATGGCCACCTGACAAGACTTACAGAGGACTTTCAATTAATGACAACTTAGGTCTTGAAGCCATGTTTCTGTTTCCCCTTAACTAGTTTCAATTTGTGACAAAGTTTAAATTGTTTATTTCACCATGAGGGGAAACGGCTGAGTACCACAAACAGGTGACGTTGTTGACTCATAACCTGCTTTTCAAAGTAACTGGCGAAAGGAAAAGTGTCGTAGTGTGTATGTCTTATCCTATCCCTTTTAATTCTAAACTCTTCTATTTTTCTAAAATTTTAATTTATATCTTAAAAAGGCAAGACACAAGAACAGGTAAAAGTGTTCTAAACGGGACAGTGGCAACAAACTCATTTATTTTACCATTTACCTGTTTAGCCGCTGGCTATCAACATTAACTTAAAATTAAGGCATAGGAGCAAGGTAAAATTTTAAACATTTCTGAAAGTCTCACCTTACCCCCACCTCCACAACCCTTTTTCTCCCTGTGTTGTCGCAGGTTTATTTGTGTGTGTGTGTGTGTGTGTGTGTGTGTGTGTGTGTTTAACATCATAAATTTGAATTAAACAGAGAGTGGGAAGTTAAAACTATTAGCAGCCATATGTTTCCCAAAGTTGATCAAGATTTTAAGTAACAACCCAACCTATTAGACAGGTCTGTAGTCTTGAAGATAAATATTTTCTCAGATCCTGAGTAGAATACAGGGTTTTTAAAACCAGAAAAGACTAGAGATTATCTAGACCAAACTCCTTGGTTTATAAATTAGGAGCTGGATTCTGGATGGCTTAACCAAGATGTTCTCATTTGCTAAAAGCAAAACCAGAACTGAGACCCAATTTGACACTCTTTTCTGTACACCATGTTTTTTCCTTATGGAAAACAAGGATGTATCCTATTCAGAAGTTCATGCTGTTTATCAGAAAGCCAAACATGCCTATTTACATCGTATTTTCCCATTTTGCAACAGTAACTCATTTGGGGGGTCGTTTTCTGATGAGATCTTTGGGTTCACTTGTACTTGAATTTGTTTATCTGGACACACTGAAATCTGCATATAGTAACTGATAGAAATATGGATTTTTAAAGTGCGGGAGATCATTTTCATTATTCTATGATTTTTACATTAATAAAACCCAGAAAAGATGACCAAGTTTAAATAAAATTCTCTCATTTTTCCAGAAGTCATGGACTAGAAATGTGACATTTAGTCTTTATATCTCTTATTTGCCTATTTCATTCCGAAGCTTATTTTAACCTCTATTATTTTGTGGTTTTATAGAATATTTCTGTGTATGCACCCAGAGAACCTCTTGGAAAAGAAAGTAAACATCACATCTGAAAAATAGCCTGTGCTGAAGGGATCTGAAAGGCACCCCCAGATAGGAGCTCAGCTCTCTGCTTCTCACCACGAATGAAGTTTCTCCATCACACAGTCAGAATAGTAATACTTGCCACCCACTCACCTATTTCACAACACTCACAGAGTTCCACCATTCGTGCTTTAATATTGCATAGCGGTCCATGTTTCAAACATGAGGAATGGCAGGGGAGATGAAACTTGGTTGGAATCCTTGAATTTCAGGCGGTACTGTATGGGAGCAGGGCACTGATTTCAAGTTGAGATAACAAAGAGAAGTCAGTCGATGACTGCAACCAGACAGGTGTCTTGTTATAGCTAGAGAGCCAGCCTCCGATGGATATGCATGTCTGCAGGGCAAGGCCACTGCCATAAATCCCTAATGACAGAAGTTGCATGACACAAGTGAGGTGTGTATCAGCAACTTACAACTTGACTTTGTTATATGTCATATAATATGTTATATGTGGACACTAATTAATAACAATGAAGATCGTAGGCACCACAGTGGCACCAGCCTTTGTTACCACGTGGCCTGGGAATATCCTGCTTTGCTGGAACATAGTGAGCAAAATTGCATATCCTTTGCATTTCTTTGCCAGTTCTTTTCTAAAGCTAAATTTCTGTGTGATGATCCAAATCCAAACTTGTCTTTGATGTCAGGTAGGAGTTTTGCTTTGGGTCAGCTTCCTACTTGAGGGAATGATGACGTAAACCTTGCCTGACAATCATTATTTGTCTTTCAGCCGAAGGTGTTTACTCTTGAGAAAGAGGCAATAGACAAAAGCGACTTGAATTCTGGTTCTGGGTTTTCCATTAATTGATTCCCATTAATTGACATATACATGCAACTTAATCCATCTTCCTAAAGAGAAATGACCAACTCCTAGCATGTAAATATGATTCTGTGATTCTGTAGAAAGAGCTTTCTCTCGGTGGTTAATCAAGAAAACTTGCTAAGTTTCCTGTCTTCGCTGAGCTTATTTTCCAAAACAAATGTATTATTTTCTGAATTTTTTTTAAGATTTTATTTTTCCTTTTTCTCCCCAAAGCCCCCTGGTACATAGTTGTACATTTTTAGTTGTGGGTCCTTCTAGTTGTGGCATGTGGGACGCCGACTCAGCATGGCCTGATGAGTGGTGCCATGTCCGCGCCCAGGATCCGAACTGGCGAAACCCTGGGCTGCCGAAGCGGGAGCACAAGAACTTAACCACTTGGCCACGGGGCCGGCCCCTATTTTCTGAAATTTTTTATAGAGAAAAGCAGCATAAAGAAATTAAACAGCAAAACAATAGTATATTTTTATTCAACTCTCTAGAAAACACCAGGTTTCTTTTTTAAGTTTTGATATTTTCTGTAAACAATCTTATGATACTTAAAAAGGGAATGAATAAGACTATGTTAACTTGGTAATGACAGAATAAAGGAAGAAATAAGAGGGGGGGCGGAAAGAGGGAGAAAGAGAGAGGCAATAAATATGAGTGGATACCAACCAGAAAGATTTCTAAGCTCTGAGAAAAGAAAAAGGAGAAAAGATGGGCCTATAAATAACATAACCCACTCCCCGATTGCGCCTCTGCTCCCCAGTGCATCCTCTTGGCCCTGGCACCACGCTGGTGCTATGTAAGAGATGCCAACAAACGCATTGGGTCACTTACTTGGGCTCCATCCTGAGATTTGGAAATGAGTAGAGAACCCAAGAATCTGCTCCATACTGAGACCTTTACCCATTTAACCAGCTCATGAGCATTTATTAAGCAGCTCTTGTGTACATAACATTGCTGCAGATCAGCTTTCCCTGACTGCTGTTCTATAAGGCAAGAAGAAGGTCCCTGCCCTTATGGAGCCTTAGAGTCCAGCTCTAGAGATGGGTTCAACATCTTTAGTACATCATTATTTCAATACAGTTGGAATAAGTACTGGAAAGGAGAAAAACAGAGTGTGAAGGGAGAGTATAATGGAGGGACCTGTCTTGGTCTAGTACGTGAGGAAAGTTTCCTGTGGAAGCGATATTTTAGATACACGGGCACACACGCATACATGCAGAATGGTTCTAGGTACCTGCGCGTAAGCATCTTTGCCATAGCTCTCTTTGCCACAAGCATTTTCGCCACAAACTGCCATATAACGAACTTAACTGCTGTAAAACAAACCAAACACAATGGCCACGTAACAAAATCGCCATAAAAATCTAAAATAACTGGTTGACAGTTTGGTTTCAACTGGTTGACAGTCTGGCAGTTTTGCCGTAAAAGATCGAATAACTAGTTGGCAGTTGGCTTTCGTTTTTCCATCGATGCAGTTCTCCCATTTTTATGTTATCTAAATCTTAGCTCCACATTTTCTGTAGAACTTTGGAAGGTCTATCAACAGTGTTGAAGACTGTCACAGTGCCTTACAAAGTTCAGTTACATCTATGCATCCTAGCGTTTAGAAACTGATCTCTCCTTAGTGAAGGAAGATATTTTAGTGGAAAATGTAAAAGTCCGATGGATGCCAAATGAGGAAGACAAATCAAGAAACGAAAAAAAAAAAAAAAAAAGAAAGAAAAGCGTAATACTATGAAGGAAAGACTTCAAAGACAAATGCTTAGGTACAACCCACAAAATAAAACCAGTTATTCGTGCAGCATTGCCATGAATCTACATACATTTCAAATGTATTCAAGTATTTCGTAATAACGTCTTTTTAATTTTGTTATTCATTTTTCATGTTTGTTATGTCCTTTTATTTTTGGTTACTTTATCTTTTATGGCAATATTACCTTATGGCCAATGAGCAATGTGGTGAAAATGTTTGCAGCAAAAATGCTTGTGGCAAAGATGTCTGCGGCAAAGATGCTTATGGTGACAATACCGGACACGATGCAGAGTCTGTTCTGAGTGGCTATGGTAAGTGCATTTCTTACTATAGGTCATGGTCCAAGTTTGAAAACTATTGTTCTCATAATGCCAGGAAGAGTAGAGATCATGTGACCTGCTGATCACATGCCTCCCTCAACAGTGTCTAGTAAAGAAGTCAGTACTCAGCAACTACCTGATAACCACCTGAGTCCACACTGAAGCAGAAGGCCTTGCAGTCACTGAAGGAGAGCTAAGGGTCTAAGACATTTGCATGACAGGGTGCGCAGGGCCTGCACCTGCTATTCAAAGCATGTTACAACACCTTTCTTTGGATAAACTGTGGGTTTTACCTCAGTGGAATTATTTGTGGATCAAGTCCTCATGCTTCTGTAAATAAAGAGAGGAGGGGCAATAACAAATGGAAATGGGGATTTGTAAGTATAGGAGCCTTTGTATCTATAGACCACATTTTGCTTCTCTCTCCATCCACAGACATTTGGGTTGCTTCCAGGTTTTAACTATTGTGAATAATGCTGCAGTGAACATGGGTGTACAAGTCTCTCTTCAAGACCCTGCCTTCAATTCTTTTGGGTATACCCAGAAATGGAATTGCTGATTGATGTGGTAAATTCTATTTTGAACTTTTTGAGGACCTGCCATACTGTTTTTCACAGTGACTGTGCTGTTTTATATTCCTATCAGTAGTACACAAGACTTTCAATTTCTCCACATCCTCGCCAATAGTTATTATTTTCTGGGTTTTTCATGTTACCCATCCTTTGAGCAGCGAGACAGTTCTGACATATGTTACAACATGGATGAAACTTGAGGACATTATGCTAAGTGAAATAAGCCAGTCACAAAAAGATGAAAACTGTATGATTCCACTTATATGAGATACCTAGATCAGTCAAAATCATGGGGACAGAAAGTAGAATGGTGGTTGCCAGGGCCTAGGGGAAGTTATCGTTCAATGAGTAAAGGGTTTCAGTCTTACAAGATGACAAGAGTTATGGAGATGGATGGTGGTAGTGATTACGCAACATTATAAATGTATTTAATACCCCTGAACTGTAAACATAAAAATAGTTGGGATGGCAAATTTTATGTTATGTGTATTTTACCACAGTAAAAAAGATTAGGAAAAGAATATAGGAACCCTTTTTTAAAATTTTTTTTAATTGAGATTGAGAATAGTTTACATCATTGTGAAATTTCAGTTGTGCATTATTTCTTGTCTGTCACCACGCAAGTGTTCCCCTTCACCACCTGTGCCCACCCCCCCACCCCCTTCCCCTGGTAACCACTGAACTGTTGTCTTTGTCCGAGTGTTTGTTTATATTCCGCATATGAGTGAAATCATCTGGTATTTGTCTTTCTCAGTCTGGCTTATTTCGCTTGGCATAATTCCCTCCAGGTCCAACCCTGTTGTTCCAAATAGGATGATTTTGTCTTTTTTATGACTGAGTAGTATTCCATTGTATATATATACATCCTTATCCAATCATCAGTCTATGGGCACTTGGATTGTTTCCATGTCTTGGCTATTGTGAATAGTGCTACAATGAACATAGGGGTGCATATGCTACTTTGAATTGCTGATTTCATGTTCTTTGGATAGATACCCAGTAGTGCGATAGCTGGGTCCTATAGTATTTCTATTTTTAACTTTTTGAGGAATCTCCATACTGTTTTCCATAGTGGCTGCACCAGTTTGCATTCCCACCAGCAGTGTATGAGCAAGGACCCTTTTATTTTTTAACCAATAAAGCACTGAAGGCAGTTCTTGCTATTGGTACACATGGAGTCACGTGGCCCTAGAAGAGTTAAATACCTTGTCTGAAATTGATGACACAATTGCCTTCTTGTGATTCCCCCTGTATATTACTCTTAAATGTAACTGCCCTGTATTGTGATTACCTCACTATGTATACAATCTACTTTATTTGCGAGCCAGCCTTCTTTTTTTTTCCCCCTAGAGGTCTCTGCAGAAATATAAGATGTGATAATGCATTTGCTGTATAAATTAGCTATAGATAGTTATATTGTAGTACTATCAGGAACTATTCCAAATACGATTTACCTATTTTGTTAAGGTATAGAAGACATCCTTCCACTGCAATCCTTAGTACTTTCGCATTCAAACTTTGAGTGAAACAGGACTTTAGAAAATTATAGGCTTGTTCAGTTCTCATGCAGAGACTCAAAAAGGCAGCCTTTATACCCATCACCTACACTTACCCAGCACTTACCCCATTAATTGCTAATGTTGCTTGGAACAAATTAACATTCCTGGAATGCAAGCTAACTGAAAGAGCCCTGGAGAAGAACAAGGCATTTCCTGGCTCCTCATACTGATGAGTTTCAAAGCCTGTGCTGTTATATGGAATCCTGTTTCTTCTGTGTGTCTTTGAATAAGTTGAGAGTAGCTGAAAGCAGACTATTAGTTGAAAGCTTAAAAAAAGACCACTTTATTTCAGTCTCTATTCTTGCTGGGGCCACTCATATAAATGAGGAGATGAGGAAATCACCTAGAGGTATTTAATAGTTGTACAGAAGATTCCCTGACTCCAAATGTTTACTCATTTCCCACTCTTCCCTGGTAGTGCCTCAAATCCCACCTGCTGTGAACTGACCTAAATCAATTTGGTTAGGTGCAGCTCTTAGGTTCTTTTTGGCAAACACTGGTGAGCCACAGACTAGTTTGAATTAGATGAGGGGGTGGCTACCTCATCACAACCTCAAGCCGCAATCTCAGACTGAAGTCTTCTAGAGAAGAAAAATCATTTTCCCTCTACCTTTCCAGGTTCTTGGCTGCGACCCCCCGCCCCTGTAAGAAAAGACAGACTAACAGCAGAAACAGAAACAGAAGTTTAATGACATGTAAACCTCGTGTACACATGGGAGAGCCCCAGGGAAACTGAGTAACTCCCCGAAATGGCCCGAGACACCATCTTAAATACCAACTCCAGCTAAAGACAAAAGAAAGATGTCGGGAGAGGGAAGAAGGGAGGCCAGTTATGGGAGGTGACCAGGCAAAGCACAGTAAACAAGGGTCAGGTTGTTATGCAGATTTAAGTCCTTGCCTTCTCCATTGATAAGAGTTTCTGGAGATTTAGAGTCATTTGCTCCTTCCTGGTACAGGGAGGAAGACACCCTTACAAATGGAAATTTCCCTTATAGATGTAAATATCTCCTACAAAAGGGTAACCGACTGTGTTTTCAGAGCTTCTCTTGTGTCTGCTGTTTCTTAAAAATAACCAGCTCAAGATAATCCTTATGCCAAAAAGGCATATTTTGGAATGGCATACTCTGCTTCCCGTCAGAGCCCATAGGGAACTTGCATTACGAGCCACTGTTTCCCACAGCACACACCCATTTGCCACATTCATTATGTGCATCAGGAAAACCTCCGAGGTTCACAGAGCTAGATAGGAGTAGCAGTCTTTGGGCTTTGCCCTTTTTCATAAAATGAGGGCTGCACTCTCCTGGAGTGTGAATTCTTGATTGAGGAAATCAGTTGCCTCCAGAGTTGAAGCTTGCACTAACTACATATACCAAATATCATATTATCTATGTTGAAGTATTTAAAATTAATTACAGACATTGTAACGCCACCGTTTAACTTAAATTGTAACAGTGGCCCTGTAAGCATGCAAAATTTCCTTTTGAGATGCAGTAACCTCTTTAATTGATCAGTCAATAAACCTTTATTATCAAGTTGCTTTACCACCCCGACAGGCCTAAAGCACAGGCTGCACGTCAGCATCGCCTGGGGAGCTCAGAAACATCCTGATGCCCAGCCTGCGCCCAGACCGAGTCAATCTCCGGGGAGGGAGCTCCAAGCATCACTACTGTATTTGTTAAAACTTCCCAAGTGATTACAATGTACAGTCAGGTTTGAGAACCCCTGCAGTAAAGGAATTGGAGGAGGGATGGCTGTGTGCAAAGGAGGATCAGGAATAGGAAGCCTATGGGTAAACAAAATGTATCTATACAAGGGACTTTGCCCGAATCACAATTCTGTGCCCCAGATTTTGGTTATGATGGTGAGTTAGAAAATGTCTCCTCCCAACCTGCCAGTCTCTTGACTAGACCTGAAAGGAATTTTGGAGAAGAGATCCGTCACTTGCAAAAGACTCCAGCCTGCGCCTGACTCATCTCTTGACTCCAAAGGAATCCTTGTTTCTTCAAGAAATGTTTGCGTAATGATCCTTCCAGGGTCTAGGGGACAGGAGGGGTAAATAGAGAATGGGAAGGCCTCAGATGGCTGAATACTATCCCCTGCAGAGTGATGAAAATGACGACTGTCAGAGTCAAATTAGGTTCTGAGAGAGAGGAAATAAGAGAAGTCTGATGCTGGTAGACCAACTTAATCAGTGTGTTTTCGCCTTGCATATGCATGATAAAATAAGTTTGGAAGTCAGGCTGAGCCTTCATGGGGACCCTGGCCAAGATTATCTGCGTTGGCTTTTTTCCAGCTGGAAATTTGGCTGCAACACCAAGAAGCCCAAATTCTGAATTGTTTCTCTTAAAGAGTGCCTTTCCGAGATGCCATTAGGGAATTTTTATTGTTTAGAAAATGGTAGCACAGAACTGTTATAACTAGAGTACACCTTGCTCCTGAAATTAATTACCCAGAGTCTTAAAAAATTCTTATCTTTTGCTAGTAGAAAACCTTTGAAACTATATTCATCCGTGGTATTCACTGCAGCGCCTTAGATATAAAGAGAGAAATTTATTTTCAGAGGAATTCTGAGACAGGGGGTGTGTGTGTGTATGTGTATGCATACTTAACATCTATTGCTTTCCCCAAGGAGTGTAGAAATCCCATTAAAATACCAGCTTCTTAAATAGTTACTGAGATTCCAGTTTTTTATATTTTCTTTTATAATATTTGGATGCATTTTGGGGAATGTGCGGCATTTTAATTATATCTGTATCAGATGAGCAGAAGAAATGTAAAAAGGGTTTAGGGAGAGATTTAATTTTAGATAGCGGCATAATTAACAGCATTTGGAAAAACTAGTAGAACTTTAATTAAATGTCTCTACATTAATTTAGTCATTTAATGGAAAATGTATTGGGATGGTCCTTACAATTTATCACTCTTCCTCTTTGAGCGACAAGGATTTTAAATAACAAAGCATCAGTGTAACTACTTTTTTATTATTTAGCTAGATGTCCACCACTTGGCACTTTTTGAATTTTTTCCCCTAGAGTTTCAAGTTTTTTAAAACATTAATTTGGCTTGTAACTTTTATTTAGATAACCATAAATCTAAGAGACCATATTTTGAAACTTTGAGTAAATATTTTTTTCCTTTATTTTAGATTTTAATTGTCATTAGAGTCATGTTGTAAAGTTTTCATCTTAATATTGTGGACTTTTTAATTTCGCTTTGCCAACTTTCTTCTTTTTTTTTTTTAGCAGTGTCATGCTGCAGCAGCGTATCTGAATTTTAGCAATGAATTTGACATGCATCCTCATGATATCGTCTTAAATTGCATGAAGAATTATATACTGGGAGAAGTACGGTTAGGTAGATTTGGAGGTGTTTCAATAACCAGGCCTAAGGAAGAGTGCCGTCTTAAACTATCAGTCTCAGAGGTTTTTAGTGGTGTTAACCACAGACTGGATTCAGTTCTACTGCATTGCACAACTCCCCATCACATCTATATAAATGATGCCCTCTAAAAGTTGTGCAGTGCACCACCCACACAACCATATGCAGTCTCCCTGACTATACT
Organism: Equus caballus; assembly: GCF_041296265.1. Taxonomy (NCBI): domain Eukaryota; kingdom Metazoa; phylum Chordata; class Mammalia; order Perissodactyla; family Equidae; genus Equus; species Equus caballus. The sequence continues at coordinate 25,463,403 of NC_091715.1, read as the reverse complement.
TCAACCCAGATTTTTATCAATGATCTAGATAAGAACATCGACTGTACAATTATTAACTTTTCAAATGACACAAGGGTGAGAATAATACACTAAAAGATCAAAATCAAGACTCAAAGTAAGATTACAACAGATTAGGATGCTGGACCCAAATTTAAAAAATAAAAGTTAACAAGGATAAGTGAGATGTACTGCTGTTAAGACTTTTTAAATCCTGTGTACAAATACATACTATGGAACATGTGACTTTGTGGCAGCTCATATTGTTAAAAAACCAAAATTTAACTGAGTCAATTTTAAAGATCTTATTGGCTTTATTCAACGATTCATGAATTGAGCAGCATCCCATCTGGCAGATAGACAGGAGCTCTTAGGAGCTATACAAAATGAAAACCTTTTTTTTCTTTTTCTTCCATTTTTAAAAAAATGTTATTCTTTTTCTTTTTGCAGAAGATTAGACCCAAGCTAACATCCACTGCCAATCCTCCTCTTTTTGCTGAGGAAGATTGGCCCTGAGCTAACATCCATGCCCTTCTTCCTCTATTTTATATGTGGGGTGCCTGTCTCAGCATGGCTTGATAAGCGGTCCCAAAGCTGTGCCCAGGATCCGAACTGGCGAACCCTGGGCCACTGAAGCAGAATGCATGAACTTAACTGCTGCCCCACCAGGCCAGCCCCATGAAAAACTTACAGACAGAAGGGAACAAGGAAGTTATACTAGGCAAAAAGCAGGTTGTTTATGTTAGTGCACAAAATTGGAGTTCTCTTACCCAATGCGCATAAACAAGCCAATTAATTACCACATCAGCCTTTGGGAAAGAAATCAGCTTTATTCTGAGAGATTGATCTGCAGGGGGACAGGGGGCGTGTGCCCTCAGATCTGTCTCCCTGATTCAGGATGGGACAAACTTTAAGAGGTTAGGAAGAACAGGCTGGCACGCGGAAATGCTGGCGGGACAGGTTTTGATCAGTGGGCTTCAAGCATTTATGATAAGGTTCTAAACATTTGTGACAGGGTCCTAAACTTTTATGGTAAGGTGAGGAAGGAATGTTAACACCGGATCTTCCTGAGTGGCAGACCCCTCACTTCTGATAAGAGTCTGACTTTTAAGTTCTGGTTATGTCTTGGTCCTTTGGTTCCAGGGGGAGGAGAATCTTTGGTTCCGAGGTCATTTCAGGTCAAGGTTTCTTCTTCCGCGTGTGCTCTGGCTGCGTGACTTTGCAAATTGTCTGAAAGGCAATTTTTAATCACTGTGTTGCTAAGACATGGGGTCAGTTGAATGGGTCCTGGAGGGCCTGTGATTACAGTTATGGCGAGATAACTTCCCTTTGGAGATGGCGAGTGTCTATCAGGCAGATTACCTAACTAGTGCTGATCAGGTGATTCCTGACTGACTAGTTAAAGATTCCATTTCTGGGAGAGCCAAAACTGTAATTAAGTCTCAGTGACAGTGACGTGGGGCTTAGCATAAGCGCCTGCATTTGACAGATTGGACTTTTAGGTAACCGCATAGTCAGTGTTAGTCTCCAGTATGATCTGGTGTGGCTTGCTATAGAAGGCAGTATAGTATTAGATTGCCTTAATGGAAGTAACAAAGCTTCCGGTATACTCCTCACTGGTTAAATCACATCTGTGATATCATATTGACTTATGAGCACCACATTTAACAGGGACACTGACAAATAAGAATGCATCCATAACAGGGTAACCAAGATCATGAAGGGTGTAGAGATAGTTATATAAGGAACATTTGAAAGGATGTAGAATGTTCAGTAGGAAGACAACTTGAAAATACAGGACAGCTTCACATGTTTGGGGAGGATGGGTAAAGGAGATGGTACACTTAAGTAAGAGTGAGAACCATAGGCAAGTGTTACGGGGGGCTCAATATGAGGAAGGAAAACCTAAACATTGGAGTTGTCATTAAGTGGCGTGGACTGCTTCACCAATTTCCATCATTTTTTGGTCTGGCTGATCAGCTAATACATACATTGCTCAGTTCCGGTTGACAGAGATGCCCCACAACAGTAGCTTAAACAATATAGAAGTGTATTTCTGTCTCACGTAAAAGTACACAAGTAGGTAGGTCAGGACTCATTAGGCTGTTCTGCCTCACAAAGTCCTCATTCTCCCTTTTATCTTGCTGTTCTGCCACGCTGGTCTCATTTCTCACTGTCACTACATGGCCCACTATGTCTGCTCCAACTCCAGCCATCCTATCTTAGTTTCAGCCTCCAGCAAGATGGAGGAAGGCAGAAGACACAAAGGGCATGTGCCATCCGAGTTTTAAGGAAAACTCTCAGGAACTGAAAGTATAAAGTATCCACTCGTAGTTCCTTAGCCAGAACGTTGTCACGTGATTGTATCTACCAGCATGTGAGGCTAAGAAATATATTCTTTACTGAAGGCATCCACGTACCAAACAAAATCATGGGTTATATTGCTGTGGAAGAAGGGGAGGGGACATATCAGACGCAATCAGCAGTCTTTGCCACAGAGAGAATTACTCTAGATAGACAAGATAAACTTTAAGATCCTACAGACTCTTGAAAGTCTATGATCCTGCAATTTATAGACAATACTGTCTTCTATCTACAAATAGAATTGGTTCTCAAGGGCTATTTGGAAGTTCATTTCCTTCTGAGGCCAAAATGATGTACACAAGTGACCGATATATACAATGTACATCTTTCTACAAAAGGTCAAGTTTTTTTTGCTCTTGTTGCCATGGTAATTGTATATCTTTTCTTAAAGCAACTCTTTCACTGTTTTATTCTTTTGAACATAGTGGTGTTAATAATAATGTTTATAAAACATTATAAAAATATGCACACAAAACACACCACAGACTCAGAAACCATAATGGTGGCCTAGACTATAAAAGAAGTACTGATGTCCTCTGTTGGTGGCATTCTTCATTGCCACGCTTCTGCTGTGCCTGGGAGCTTTATTGCTATCTATGGGAGGGTGTAAGTAGAGAAGTTTCTTGACTACGGGGAGGTGAGCAAGCATGGTATGTCAAGAAGACTGAATTCATGTAAGTTAATGGAGCCTTTTTTTCTTCCCTGGTAGTGCTGTCTTTCTCCTTTGGAATTGAAAGCACCTATACCCTTACTTAGAAAAGTTTATAGAATTATTGATTAATATTGTTATATGCCTCCTGTTACTCTAAACTCTCGAAACATAATGTAGGTCAAAATCAGAAGACCATACTGTCCACTCCTCCCTCTGTTCCATTCCAACTGTGAGAGGAGAGAGCAGAGCAAAATAGAGATGGCAGGAGGCCAAGAAGCACAATCTAGAATTCATGGGAACTCTGATCCAACATGTGAAAATATGATACTACACAACAAATTGTACTGCAGAGATTAAACTTCTGCATTGTGAAATGGAGAAAACTTTTACGTCTAGCTGTATTGCTTCTCCCTGTGGAGCTGTGCTAAGCACAAAGTTCCCATTACATAATGAACAGCTCCTTAAATACTGTGCAACTCTGTATCTCGCTAGAAGCACAGTGCAGCCAACTCTGCTTCTCAGTAACAGTTTCTAGACCTCCTGGTGCTGGGTTCCCCAGTCAAAGGGGGATGTGTGGGCACTTGGGGGTCATAGGTGGATGCAAGGTGGAAATTCATAATTAAAGCATTACATGAATCTCGTCATCATTTGAACACTTTGCTGTAATTATGTTCTTTACGTTAAAGGTTAAAGATACATGCCACTTTAAAAATGATTTAAGAACTTTAAATCATCCAATGCCAAGAAAGACCTAAATTGAGTAAAGAAAATCTGGAAATGTAATTTCACTACTTATCCTTGGGAACTTTGGACTTACCCTAAGTTTCATTTACTTAATTGGGAGAATCTGTTTTATTTGCTGCTATGTCGAAGATTGCCGGTTTTATCATGGTTGTATTCGAGGATATATAAAATACTTTAGCAGTTATGGATAATACTTTATATCTGCATTGCACCTTAGAGTTGACTGAGCGCTTGCAAATTATCATCTTCGCAAATTGGTACAATAGTCCTGAGACACTAGTAAATCATAAGAACCTCCATCCCCCACTGGAGAGTGGGGAAACCCCCAATGCAGTCAAGGAGGGTCCCTCTGGAGCTCACGTGGTTGTGTTGAGAAGGAAGCATGAACGCTGCTGGATATAACTTATGGAGAACAAGACAATTCGCTTAAGCAAAAATGCTGCGATGCTGCATACCACGTGAGCACTTCTAGCGTGGAGATTCCTAGCATCTGTAGGCCGACTAATGGAGACTTCCTCACCCGGAAGAAGAAAACTCAGAGAAAAATGGACTCGATGGGCTTCCCTGGATGGAAAAGGATAACACTAAGATACCAAGGTCAAAAATACAATAATAATAATAATAATAATTTATTTCTCCAGGCTTCAGGAGGCGTTTTGCAGTAGAGAGGGAAGCTTGACAGAGAAACAGGCCCCCATAAACATTTGTGGTTTTTAAAACTGCCCGATCGGTTACTAAGTGGATAACATGAGCATGATGCCATTGGAAGGATCGTCTTGCGCCATGTAGTTCTGTTCTGATCCATCTCTACTCACTCTGGCCATACTTCTTATAAATGCTTGTCCCTGCTAGGAAGCGTGCTGGGTGAAAGAGCAGGACCGGACTAATGCTCTCTTTCCCTTTCTGGAGAAACTATTCCAAAGCTGATATCCTAGAGATATCTTTTCTCATATATGAAGGATGGCAAGTTATGCTATTATTGTTAAAGAGAAAGATGTTGGACTGCTTTGGGTTGGATGTTTTTGGCATTTGTTTCTTTATGTCTAGTTTTATGCTGTTTTAAAATTTAATAACTTTTTATTGGGTCTATCTTCTGGTCAAATGTTTTGTGCATAAGAAATAAAGTCAAGAGAAAAAACAGGGGTCATGGAACTAATGGCAAATCCATTCTTAAGTTCAATAAAATGATACTATAAAAGACTTGAGCTGTGCATTGAGTGATAATAAAAAATAAGATCAAGTATTACGAGTAAGATGTAATTGAAACTTCAAAACATTTCTTTTCTATTATGTCTGTGGTCTTCAAAGGAGAACTTTCATTTCATCAGCAGACTTTCAGAACTTCCAAGTATTGCTTTTATTGATGATGGTCACGTTCGTGGGGTTCTACGATGACAATGCTATATTCTCTTAGTGCTTATGTTATTAATGAAAAATTGTGGTAAAGCTTCGAGAGATGAACATGTCTTGGATGAAGGTACCTCAAATGTACCTTCCTAAATACGGCGAGTAGGCCTCAAGCCACCCTTCCAGCTTAACTGCCACTCTTGTCCTTCACCTGCCACCCTGCAACTAAACCACACCCACCAGTCACCTCTGCTCTGGCTCTGGTTATGGAAAGGCAGTATAAGGACTGACGCTCTGCAATCACACAGATCAAATTCTAATCCCAATCTACCCCGTTGATAAATATGTGACCTTGGATCCTTTCTGTGCCTCAGTTTCCATTCTGTAAAGTGGAATTAATAAAAATCGACCTCATGAGGCTTTTGGAGGATTAAAATTGGGTAACTTATTAAAAAAGATTCTTGGGTGTCTGTCAGAAAGAATGTTATCTCTTATTCTCATTACTATGGATATTAGTATTATTTCCTCTACTTGGAACACCAATTTCATCAACTCTGCATGTCAAGACTCTACTCCAAAAAAAAAAAGATAACTATGTGAGGTGATGAATATGTTAATTAGCTTGATTGTGGTGATCACTTCACAGTGTGTACATGTATCAAATCGTTAAGTTGTGCGCCTTAAATACATAGAACTTTTGTTTGTCAATTATATCTCAATAAAACTGAAAAAAAAATGACCCTACTCCATCGTGCAGCCTTCCCTGATTATTCTAGATGAAAATAACTAATTCTAATAATTCTTGTTTTAACACTTAGTACTTTCCTAGTTATATTTTATCCCCAAGTACACTGTATGTATCTTAAAAAATCAGGATCTGTGTTGGAGAAACTGGGATTTTCCATGGATTTGCACTTAGTAAATGTTCAGTAAATCTGTATCGAATGAATAGGAATCATCCACGTTCTTTAATTAGTCTCTGATTTGGTATTAATTGTGTTCAAAACCTCAAGAGCTCGTGTAGATGATGATTTGGCTGTATCGCACATCTTTTGTAAGTTGGAAAGCTGAAATTCCTGCACTTTTTTCCAGTGTAGTAGAGTAATTTATGACAACTTCTAGCTGTTAAATCTTCCCTAGGTGTAGAACCTCTATGTCTTTCATCCTTCCCCTCTTGTGTTTTTGCTTTAATATTCTTCAAAGTATGACATCTATTATTGGAACTTTCAGGCCTGAAGAGTACTTTTGAGAACTTGCATAGGATGATTGCAGAGTCCTTGGGAAATTGTCATGGACTGCTTTCAGCATCCAGCTTACCATGGTGGTCTCTTAACTCTTCAAAGAATGTTTCAAAAGGGCCCTTAAATCCATGGGCAGAAACCTATTTACATCCATTATTGCTGATAATTTGCTGTTCTGAATTTTGGTTAAGCAAATGATTTAGAGACAATTTTTGTAGTATTAGAATTTTTTCTACTTTCTGAGTATTGTGTAGCTCTTTCTTGGTAATTCGAGTCAACGTAGTCTCCTATTTCTTGCCAGTTACAGATGATTGCCAATAAAATGCATTGTTCGTTGGCAGATGTCATATGAAGGCGATTCTTTAAAAACTAAGATTTTTAAACTATCTCTACTGCTTTTGGTTTTTCTGGAAACTCTGAAACAAGAGCAATGGGGTGCTCAGAAATATGCATTGAAAACCCTCTTATGAATTTATCAGTCGTCGTCCTCAGGCACCGGTATTCAGCCAGAATATACTAGGACACTCCTGCCTTTTCATTTTAAACCCTCTCCTTCTGTTCTGACTGGTCATTGCTTGTGCCTGATTGTTCTGTGTCCATCCCATACTAATGGTTATAGACAACATTTTGAATATCAGTCCTGTGTGTACTTATTATTTTTCTTGTCGTATGATAGAATTGTAATCATTGCATGTTTCTTAAATACAACCAAAGTGTTGATTTAAATCAACGTCTTGTTTCTGTGGTCATCATTTCCCAGAACTCTCAGGGTTTCTGAGCGTGGTGGTTATTCTTCCAGGAATCAGAGTCTCCAGGAGCAGGCATTTCTCTTTAATTGACATTATTTCACACTCTCCATTTTCCTTACTATTGAAAAGTATATTTCACTGGTGTTTTGCCAAGAAGCCTGCTCTGTTTCATAATAATTTTCTGTTCTCACTCTCTGCGCCGAGAAACACCTCTTCCATGCATCAATTGCGTAAATGGCAATTTGAAAGCGTTTTTCCACAGCTGGATATTTTTCATTGATTCTTTTCATCTGAAGATCATTCATTAGAATTCTCCCTCCTCTTCTTACATCCGTATCTCCTTTCCTCCTATATACATGATGCCTTTTGCATTTTCTATATTTAAATGTAAATTGCTGACTTCGGTTGTTCTTTGAGTTCATCCCATTGTCATAGTGAAATCACAAATTACAAATGTTACTTCTTTTTTAACCTACTTTCTGCCTTGTCCACCCAAACACATTTTACAATTCTTAGACATTAAGCCTCTTGGTGACTGATTTCTATTAATCTCTTCAAGACATCTGTGCAGGGTTATGGATTATATCATTGCATTTTGTCCACGTTCAGATTTGCACACTGTAACCTACAGAATATATATTGACTAATAGAGAAATGCAGCCACATGGTGGATGGTTGTAGAGAGAGGAAATATGTATTGGTATGCTGCATGCACCCACAGAAATGAAATATAGAGAACAGCAGTTTGCCATGTCAGAGTTGCAAATGAAGGTTGTAGCTAGAAAACACAGAAAGTCTAGAATATATAAAAGGTTTTTCTTCCAAATTCATTCATATATAAGGCCTAAAATGTTGAAATATATACGTAAGCCTTAATTTTTGTGTTACCTTGGTGTGTCGCTGTGTTTAGGTATACGGCTCTGAGATTTCCATATCCTAGCTTTTTCATATAACCACCTGAGTTTTTCTCCCCATGGAGTTACCTTGAAAGGGGAGGACAGAGAGCTCTACCTATGTATGTTAAGAAGGAAATGGAGGAATAAAGGAGGAAAGAAGGAAGGAAGGAAGGGAGGAAGGGAGCGAGAGAGGGAGAAATCCAGTGGTACGTTATTCCTCATCCTAAATTTGCATATACAATATATTTAAATCAGTCTAGAATTGTCACTGTACGATCTCTGAAAGAACAAGGGCCCCCACCCCCAAACTGTTTGGGGTAAATATTTATCCATGTCTAATCAATTCTATGCAAAACTTCTTTATAATATTTTCATTTTCATAAGATCATCGAAGAATCAAAGGAAAAGCTATTTTCGGCAATGAACATAGGCAGTGATTCCAAAAGAGAATTTTAGAAATGCAGGCTAGATGGAATCACAAAAGATGATCTCATTCATAGTGTTTTATCCCCTACAAATCGATTTCTGTTTAATTGACAGCAATTTAATAGCTTCCCATTGTCTTAGAAATATATTTGATTTGTATTTTTCGAACAATCTTCTTTTTCTTCTCATATCCAGTATTGGGAAACATAGTGTTTATATCCACTGAATAAATGATAATTGAAAGCAAGCTCCTTGATAGCCAATTTGGAATATTTGTTTCTCGAATGAATTCAAATAGGTAGTTTTTATTCGTGCACATAAAATTAGGATTTAGTTTTATATTATTGGTATTATTTCAGAACAGATTTAACGTCATAGATGATCTAGGTATATCTTTTCCTTAGAGATCTTGAAAATGAATCATAAAATCCGGGAACATGTCCTGATACTACAAGCTATCATCAGAAATGATGTTCTTCCTTTCATGTCAAGTTCAGTGTTGGCACCATATAAACAAAACGTGTTAAAATAACAGGGTTCTTGTTCTCTGACATTTAATAAAAGAGGCTGATTATAAAACTGTGGTGTTTCTCATTATAATTCTAGTTTCATTTGCTCCCAAACATTCACTTCTGTGCTTAATGTAAAAACTTTACAAACTTATTTTCTTATAATTCTAAAACTAATTCTTCTATATCTTTTCCCAGGGATATTAATGTTCATTTTCCTTTCAAATTGTACTAGGTATTTTGATGGGTTGTTGATATCCTCTTTTCCTGCCTACATAGGCAACCCACATAATCATAGTGATCTGTTCGTTCATATACTCTTCGAGTCTGGCCCTTATACTCCTGCATCTTTCTTCATTTCCCATCTTTGGAACCAGAGACTTGCACATTATCACATTAGTCATTCTTTCCACTAGTTTCCTCCTATACATTTTCTGATCTTTCTCTGAGCCACTAAAGGGTCATTCAGCCCTTTGATGATAGACGCTAATTTACTTTGACCTTGCAAACATAAACATCCTCTGGTCTTTAATTTGCCTAGGGGAATATAGCAGATGAATCAATATACTTTTTAGCATCCTTCTGTTCAAATTTTTTTCTGAAATTGTTCTCCCAAGAAGCCTAGTCTAGGTTCTTTCTCTTGGCAGTTTTCTAGAACTTTCCTATGCTCCTCACTGACTCAAAATGTTATCACTAGAAGGAGTCTTAGGGTCCATCTAATTCAATACCCTCATTTTATACTTCAGGAAACTGAAGCCAATATATGTTCGATTACTTGCCTGTGGTAACAACTAGTTATGCAGCCAAAGCTATATGGGATCTTGCCACTACTGCATGCTATATCAGCCTGTTTATCCCCTAAAACCAGCCCTCTACCTGACTTCCTTATTTCTGTTCTCTGAGTCACCCAAGCTGAGTCCTCAGAGTGACCTTCCATAATCCATCCCTCTTGAGAGCCTGGGAATTGGTAACCCCAGCCAACTATGAGGCTGCACTGCCTTTCACACCACAGCTGAGTTGCTGAAGCTATTGCTAAGCTGGAAGCACTAGAATTCTCCCTCTAGTCCCTCCCCGCCCCAGCCCCTGTTCGTGCTACTCAGGCTCTCTTCCACAGTGGATGAAAGGCCAGGGCCCAGACCCACACAGCTCCGGTACCTTCTAGCCTTGGAACTGTGAACGTGCTACTGAAACTCTCTAAGCCTATTTTCTCGCCTATAAAATGAGGGCATAAAATGAACCCAGAGGCTGTTTATGAGGATTGTCTGAGATAATACATGAGGAGTATTTAACACAGTGCCTGGCCCATAATAAGTTCTCAATACATGTTATTTTGGGGGAAGCAATAGAGTGTCATAGTAAGAAAGCAGAGGAGCCAATAAGAGTTTGTACTTTCTTTAAAGGTTGTAAAACACCAAAGAAGAACTTATGTTGGGGACCTATGTAGCCCTCAAAACCTAAAATATTTACTTTCTGGCCTTTTACAGAAAAAGTTTGTTAGTCTCTATTCCAGATTCAGACCGTCAGAGTATTTCTACCACTTACAAGCTGTATGACCTTGGGCAAATTACGTAAACTTTCTAAGTCTTGCTTTCCCTAACTGTGAACGGTACCTATGTTACAGAGTTGCTACGAGAACTAAATGGGTTCATTTACATAAAGTACTCAGCACCGTTGCTAGAACAGTAAACATTTAATAAACGTTAGCTGATGTTATGATGTCTACTCATGGTTGCCAGATAAATAGTTTGTAAACGCAGCTTTCATGGCTACTTTTTCTTGAAATTTTTTGAGCACATTTTCTTATTTCTTATCCTATTAAATATATATTCCATACTGGCATTCAATATTTCCAATAATATCAAGCAATTCTTTTTAAAATCATTGAGGTTTTTAAAGTAACAGGAAACCTTAGAAGTAACTGTTCTAAATTCACACTAGAGATATGGAAACTGAGGACCGGGAAAGTTGTGCCTTCTAATGCCTGAAATCAGATCCGCTCTTTTCAAGTAGTGTGAACCACATCGTGTGCCTGCCATGCAATCTTAGAAGTTAAAGGGATTTAGGAAGCATTCATCTCCCTCCTAAGGCAGGACCCCCCTCCGTAAAATCCCTGTCATCTAAGTCCAGTTTGAGCACAGTTGTTGGTGATAAAATCACCTTTTTCCCAGAGAGCAACTCTGGTGGTTTCAAAGTCTATATTAAATGGAAATTGGCTTTCCTGAAATTTCTATGTATTGATCCATTTCTGCCCAGTGGAGCCAAAGAGATTTGTCACTTTTCAGTGTTTTCAAATATTTGTTGTCAAATTGCCTTCCCCAAGTGTCGTCTTTTTGTGCTAATGTGAACCAGTTGGGCTTTTTTGTTTGCTGTTCTGCTAAGCTGAAAAGCTAAGAAAATCTTGGTTCTTCCATCATCGTTATACACCCCACTATCAGGACTTGATTTCAGAGTATGCACTCGAAATAAAGGCTTTTGTAAAATCGTTCCATTGAATTGAACTTTTTCTAGTCCCTCTGTTGTTCGTTATAATACTTGCTGTAGCCTTTACCATCCTCTTGGTCTTTTTCTGCCAGAATTAGCAATGGCGCCTTTCACTGTGAGCTATCCAGAACTGATCATAATATTCCAGCTATGGCCTGACCGATGGAAATTAGAGTGTTTCCCATGTACCATATCGCAATCAAAGCTGTTTTGCATTTTGCGTTTACGTTTTCTACTAATGATATCACTGCTCCTTAGAAAACTTTGGGTCATATTTGATTCTTCTTCTCCATCACCTTCCATTTTTATTCGGTCTTCAAATCCTGCTGATTGACTCTCATTTGAGAAAAAATTCACTCAAACCCAGCTCTTCTCTAACCGTTCTGCCCCTCTGTCAGTCCTTCTCTCATTGGTTGTTAATTATTAGGCCTTTTGATGATTAGCCTCCCCACCCCCAGACTTCTATCCATCCTCATCACTATTACTAGCTAACCTGCTAAACCACAGATCTAAGCCTGGTACTCCCTCATTTAAACAAAATCTTCTATAGCCGTAACTGTCCTTTCCCTCCAGGTTGGCACTCACAGCCTGACAAGATGTGGCTCCAGTTCACCCATCTAGCCCCGTATTACATTCCTTTCTCCCTGCACCCCTGCCCCTTGTCTGCTCTTCGGCCTCTGACCCTGTCACCATTTTTTTCTGTTGTTTCATGCTTTTGCACATACCCTTCCTGTACCTGAAGGGTTCTTCTAAACCTAGAAGTTTCTATTCTTCATTCAGAAATCTGAGGCAGTAACTTTTAGTGGCTTAGCTTGCAGGCTCTGGGTTCATATTCCAGTTTTGTCACTTACAGCTTTGTGACTGCAAGCAAATTATACTCTGTGCCTCAGTTTCTTCATCAGCCAAATGGGGATGATAATACAACACTACTTTTCCCATAGGGTTGTAGTAAGGATTAAGTGAGATGAAACATTTCATTCTCACATGCATAGTGCAGTACCCACTATGTTCATCGCACTTAATAAGTGCTTGGTATTAGCAATATTTTTTTCATTATTCTTAGTACATAACTCAAATCACACTTCCTCTCCCCTAGGCAAAGTCAATTGCTCCTTTTTATGTGTTTACCCATTACTTTGTTCATACATTTGTTATGACAGCTACCATCATAAGGGGACCTGCTATCTTCATTCATAAAATAAATCCCAGATTCTCTGAGCCTGAAATGAGAGAAGAAAACTATATCAGGTAGAGTGGGTAGCTGGACCTGGCTGTTCCTATGCTTGTCCCAAATTTCAAGTTTCCCTTGGGGATCTCTCACTCATTCTCCTTGTCGTGCCCCCGTGTCAGCTTCATGATTTAGTATCATATTCCCTGTGTTGTGATTCTGGAAAGAGCCACCCTGTTCTCTCGCTTTCTTTCCATCCCAGGTTGTTGCAGGTAGCTACCCCCTCCTCCGAAGACAGAACCACATTTGCATTTTGCTTAAACTACATTTCTCAATTTTACAGCGTTTACGAAGGAGACAATGGAACCTAGGAAAGAGGCAACAGTTAAAGAGATTAACTAGCCAATTTTTGAGAGCACCGTCCATAAAGTCCACAAGCGAGCGAGGCTTCCTTGTCAGAAAGCAATTCAATCACCATAAATGATCATTCAAGCCTGATGTCATTCTCCCCGGGCACTGGGAATTGAAAGCATGTTCTTCTGACAATTGTGTTATCAGTGGATATGCCCACCGTGCAAAGGACTGGACACAGGGCAAAGGCAGACACATCCCATCTGAAATTTGGTCATCCCTGAGACATCATTTGGGACTCTCATCTAATCAGACTTAATTAAAATATGAGTGATGGAGCCCACACCCCACCCCCCACAACTCATCTCTCTGGCATCAGCAAGGAAATCAAATGCTAATAGGCAGTGACCTCCTAATTCTAGTCAACTGCCCTTAGCTATGAGAAAACAGTCATTAACTTAGTCTAAATGCTGCCAATAAAGTAGCCCCATCAGAGCTGAAGCCCCGAAATTATGCAAGTGAGTTAACTAGGGGGAAATAACAATTTTCATAGGACAAGCCCTAAATCTGGTTTATCCTCTTAGTAAGACTTCTCATCAAGAGAGAGCCACATAAACAGGCATCACCTGCCTCTCTCAGGCACTACGCCCCTTGGCTGTATTGTCACTCACCCCAAAACTCTCAAAGTGCCCAACGCAGGTTCTTTATTTTATTGATTACATTAGACTTTATGTTTTCTAACTTTTCATCAGCCTGGAGGTCATGCAGCTCAGGAAATCCTGCAGTCCTTGAATGATTTTCTTTAGAAATGCATGTGTGGCTATATGTATGCCCATGAGTTATTTGATCAGCTCGTGAAGGAGGAAAACAACGTTTCTATTATTGACCCTTTTCAAGCTCTGAGGAGAGTTTGTGCATCTCGCCTGCAATCCAGAATTGGAAAAGAAAAGAAAAAGGTGCTGACAAAATAGTATTTTATTTTAATGCCCCATTACAGGCAGACAGAAAACCCTGGGATTTCCTTGTCTAAGTAGAACTGACTTCTGGGTGAGATCAATCTTTATCCTCCTCAGTACGAGTGCGCACATATTTAGGTACACACATATAATCCCCATCTTTGGAAGCCAAGAGCCCTGTATCACAGTGTACCTGTATCCAGGAGGCGCTGTCCTTTATTTCCGCATTTAATATCAACTCCAAGGTTCTCTGCGATCCAAGACTAGTCAACAGCCATAGGAAAAGAACAGAGGTCAGATACTAAGAAATATGCCTAAATTCATCCAGCTGTATCTTCTCTTCCTCCCAAACCCTAGTCCCCTAAATTTCTCAAGGTTTAGAAGGATTCATGTTTTTTGTTTGTTTTCCATATCCCCATTTTATGAGCTGGGTTTTGTATCAGTTAGGATTGCGGGGGCTTCAAGGAACACGAAAGCTGTCTAGTGGCTTAAATAAATGGAGCTGTATTTGTCTCGACTATTAAGATATCCAGAAGTAAGGTGCTAAAGGCTCAACAGTGTCACGATTGGCACCTTCACAATTTTTATTGGCTTTCCTTCATGCTTGTCACCTCATGATTATGAGATGGCTGCTGCACCACCAGCCACCACTTCCATAGGGTAAAAAAGAGAGAGGAAAAAGGGTGTATCAGCTTTTTGTCATGAAGCCAAAGATTTCCCAGAAACCTTTCCCACAACACTTCCACTTACATATCATGGGACAGAACTGTGTCACGTGACAATCACCAACAGAAAGCCAGCTAGGGAGGAGTGGTTGTAGACGAGGACTGAGGAAGTTAACTAGCAGTGTCTGTAGTCTTTGGTTGTAAACATCAGCTACTAATTGGCTAATTGAAGTCAAGGAAAACATAAGGGGATGGAGGTTGGGACTATTTATTAAAAAGACATTCATAAAAATGAAGAAAGTGGAGGCTGGCCTGGTGGTGTAGTGGTCAGGTTCACGTGCTTTATAGATTCGGATCCAGGGAGCAGACCTACACACCGCTCATCAAGCCATGCTGTGGTGGCATCCCACATATGAAATAGAGGAAGATTGGCACAGATGTTAGCTCAGGGACAATCTTCCTCACCAAAAAAAAAAAAAAAAAAGTGATTTAACAACTAGGTCTTGGGATAGGATATGAATTGGCAGAGTTCCAAGATCTCAGAAGCAGAAACACATGCATCATCTTTTTAAGTGTTATCTTTGGAATACTCACCTCCAAACTCTTTCCAACCTTGTACCATTTCCTCCTCTGTCAGCTTCCTTGGTGGCAGAGGCTGAGCAGCCTAGTTTGGGTCCTTGAACCCATCCTTTGGGGAATTGAGGAAGGCCAAGGGGCACTATAATTGGCAGCTCTACTAGATCCACAAGGAATATGGGGGGGAGCAATTCCCCAAAGGAAAAAAAACCCAGTCAGTTAGCAGAAGGATGGGATGCTGAACAGGCAAAGACTACATGTCACCAAGATTGGGAGTGCACTTGTGCTCTTTCTCTCTCTCTCTTTCTCTTTCTCTCTCTGTCACTCTGTTTCTCTCGTTTGATGATAAAACTAAAACAGTGAATCATAGGAAGTCATTGTGATCCTTATGAGGTCATCAGAAAACTATATTTAAAGTGTATGAAAAGAAATGGGACACCGATTTAATTTTAGGGAAAAAATACACTAGTTTAAAAATGTGTCTTGTTTATCCCCAGGTTTTAAAATGATTTTTAAGGTGTGTTTAAAAGATCCGAACCAGTTATTTGATAAATGAATTTCAAAGCCTATCAATCAGTGAACAAGAATGAATGTTAGATAGCCTGCTAACCAGAATCACATTTTTATAAGTTCTTTCTCCAAAAGGATCTCAGACCTGAAGGACAGAGATTTTAGTGCTCATAAACCTTGTCATCAGCGCTCTAGTCAGATAGTCATTCTTATGTCATCATCTTCAGTTCTCAAGCCGTTTTCAAATAACTTCCTCTTTTTTAAGTTGCATTACAAATGCGATAGTCTTATGTATGTAAATGGATGTCATGTGTCATAAAAAGAAGACGATTGTAATATTACCAATAGCAAGAATTAGCAAATATTAGTATAGCTTTAGAATAAAAAAAAAGAGAGAGTTCAGGTTCTGGCTCTGCCATACTAGCTGGATTTATCTTAAGACCCCAATTTCCTCATACTCAAAATAGTGATATCATCATCATCTACTCATAAGGCTTTTTGTAAAGGATAATTTGAGTCACAGTAACAATGCCGAACATACATAAATTGAAGACCCTTTATGGCCAGTTAAGGACCCTAGTTTATTCATTTGTTTCTGGCTGTGTTTTTAAGCTTCCTCTGAAAGTTTTCACAGAGCTTAGGAGTCATTGTGTTGGGTTTAAATGAAAACTCCATCACTTACTGGCCAGTTACTTTTTCTCTGTGCTTTTATTTCTTCATCTGTTCAATGGGAATAGCGCTCACTCACAGTTGGCTGAGATTAGATGAGATAATGTATGTAAATTACATAGGAGAACACCTGCTGTTTAGGCAGTATTCAATAAATTACTGTTGTTGATAATAATAATAATATGATGATGATGATGATATATTCTCTTGATAAGTGAATGCTTTGCTCAGCATACCATCATATGGAATATTTGATTTTTAAGAAAAATGAAGATTTGACTTTTGAGAAAAAATATTTTAAATAGAATCATTTAGATATATTGATTTTAAACGCCATCCAGTTTTTTGAATGAATGCACTTGCTTTTCCACATGAGAATTTCAAGACAATGATATATGGGGATGACAACAGGATATGTCTAAATGAGGCATCACCTTCTTTTTTTTTTTTTAAGGTATGCTTTTTGGTGAGGAAGAGTGGCCCTAAGCTAACAGCTGTTGCCAATCT
This sequence comes from Equus caballus, assembly GCF_041296265.1. Lineage (NCBI taxonomy): Eukaryota > Metazoa > Chordata > Mammalia > Perissodactyla > Equidae > Equus > Equus caballus. Next base: position 25,446,595 of record NC_091715.1, on the reverse strand, counting down.
TCCTCTTTTTTTTCCTCTCCTCAAAACTCCAGTACATAGTTGTATATCCTAGTTGTACGTCCTTCTGGTTGTGGCATGTGGGACACCGCCTCAGCATGGCTTGACAAGCGGTGCCATGTCCGCGCCCAGGATCCGAACCTGTAAACCCTGGGCCGCAGAAGCAGAGCGCGGGAACTTAACCACTCGGCCACGGGGCCGGCCCCGAGGCATCACCTTCTTATCATCAATCTTTGGGCTTGCAGACCTCTTCCTTGCAGGAGACTTTCCTAACATTTTTATAATTTCTTAACATTTTCCACCCACCCTTTACACCTTCCATTAATGAGTAGTTCACTGCACATTTTCCTTTGCTTCCTTTTATTTATCTACTCTTGGTGTGACATTCATTTTCTGTTTCTATGGAGGCTTTTGTGATGCCTCTGAGGAAACAAAGTCTGAGTCTTTGAAATAATGAAAACATCACTAAACCATAACACCTAAGTTCCAGGAGCCTGATGATGGACTAGCGCTTGATTCCATACAGCCCCCTTTCAGTTTAGTCTTCAAGTTTCAATTGTGGACTGATTTTTTGTCCTTTTCCTCCAGCACACACAAGATACACTCTTCACACTTAAGTCTTGTAAATGGGAAGCCATAAAGATTCCTAGAATACCCAGATGTGGGAGCAGGAAAGCCAATCTTGACCCCAGGGTCAAAGGTATCTGTAGCTTTGGGAGACTATGCTGGCTGTATTGTTGTAACAGTAGGAACAGTTTTTGTCAGTTTGTAGGCTCTTACGTTCTAGTAACAGAATATATAATGGAAACTTAAACAATAGACGTTTATTTTTCTCATTTAATAAGACATTGAAAGAAAGGTGTTCCCAGAGTTGATTCAGCGCTCAACAGTATCGTTAAGGACACTATTTCTTTCCGCATTTTCATGTGCTATCATAGCCTTTGGCTTTTGTCTTGGGCTTGCCACCTCATGGTCATAAAACGGCTGCCACACTCCAGGAATTGCATCATAACAGGAAAGGGAAAGTGGCAATTCCCTTCACATTTCAGAAACCCCAGCTGACTTCTCTAAGATCTCTTTGGCCAGAACTGGGTCACATGGCTGCCTTTTCCTAGAAAGGAGGCTAAGAAATTGAATGTCTGGCATTTTTTAACTTCTCAAACAAAATAGAGTCTATCACTAGGGAAAAAGAGGGAGTGGAATGACTGTTGAGGAGGCAACCAACAGTGTTTACCACTCTATTTATCAACCTTTTCTTGATTTTTCCTAGGAAATGTGTAGCCTTAGTTTAAGGACCTTTCCTTATAAATCTTTATAGTCCCAGCACCTAGCACATTGCCTGCCACAAGATAGGAGATAAGAAATATTTTTGAGTGCCTCAAGAAACCTGCAATCTGATGAGGAAGACAGCCAATAAAAATTAATGTTATTATGTAACGACAAATAGTGAGAAATATTATGAAGGCAAAGAATAGGCTACTTTGAGAGTGTAATAGTAGGAACTTCTTATTGGTCTAGGAAGGCCTCTCTGAAAAGGAGATATTTAAGCTGAGACCTGAAGGGCAGGTTAGTCATACGAACAGGGAGGGCAATAGAATAATGTTTATAAGGCTCTGAACTAAAAGGAGCCAAATGTGGCTGGAGGGTAATGGCCGAGGGGTAAGTGGTACAGGGCAAGGCTGGAGAGTCGAGAGGTCGTGTGATCTGACTTACCTGTAAAGGTACACCTGAACTGATGTATCTTTAACGCATGTTATGATGTGATGTGCCTGCTGTATGGGGGAGAGGTTGAAGGTGGCAACAGTGGAAGCAAGGAGATCAGTTGGGAGGCACTCGCAGTTGTCTTCATGAATGAAAATGGTGGCTGGGACTAAGACAGTGACAGTGGAAATAGAATTGAATGGGTTTGAGATGTATTTTAGAGGTCAACTCTACGTGGCTTGGTAACGGATTAGATGCAGGCATGAGAGATTAAGGATGACTGCCAGGTTCTTTGTTTCAACAATTTGTTGTAGTATTTACTGAGGCGATAAAGACTAAGGAGTAAGCAGGTTTGGGGGAGATCAAGAGTTTAGTTTTAGGGGCTTCTGAGGTCGATGAAATGGATGAAGGAGGTCAAAAGGTACAAACTTCCAGTTATAGAATAAATAAGTCCTGGGGATGTAACGTACAGCATGGTGACTATCGTTAGTAATACTGTATTGCCGGCCCCGTGGCCCAGTGGTTAAAGTTCCGTGCGCTCTGCTTTGGTGGCCCAGGTTCGCGGGTTTGGATCCCAGGCATGGACCTACTCCACTCATCAGCCATGCTGCGGAGGCATCTCACATACAAATTAGAGGAAGATTGGTACAGATGTTAGCTCAGGGACAATCTTCCTCAGGCAAAAAGAAAAGAGGAAGATTGGCAATGGATGTTAGCTCAGGGTGAATCTTCCTCACCAAAAATAAAAAAAAAAAATAATACTGTATTGTATATTTGAAAGTTGCTGAGAGAGTAGATTTAAAAGTTCCCACCACAAGGAGGAAAACATTTGTAACTAGGTATGGTGATGAATGTTAAGTAGATTTATTGTGGTGATCATTTTGTAACATATACAAATATCGAATCATTATGTCATACGCCTGAAACTAATATAATGTTATATGTCTGTTATATCTCAATTTAAAAAAAAGAGTTTAGTTTTAAACATGTTCAATTTGAAATGCTTAGAGTACGTCCAAGTAGAGAAGTCAAATACGGTTGTTGCTCAGAAGAGAGACCTGAGCTTGAGGTCTAAATGAGGAAGATGCTGATATGTAGGTAGAATTTAGAGTATTGAGAATAGAGGTCACCTAGCATGTAAAAAGGAAAGAGAAGAGGGCCTCAGACCAAACTGATCAACTCCAAGAAAAAGGAGTCAGGTAGAAGTGGGAGAAGAGAAATAAGAAAAAAACTTGCAAGAATATGACATCTCAGAAGCCACAGAAGTGAATGAATGTGGAGTGATGGATGGTTTTGGGTCTGGGATTTGCTCCCATTTTAAATTACAACTTTACTGCAATGCAGCCGAGCATCTTGCACCCCCCCAAATTATCGGGGGGGGGGGAGCTGTTGATGCTTCATTATAAAGCAGTCATTTTTAAAGTCATGTACTTTTATTTCTGAATTATCTGAGATTCGAAGCAGTGAGGTAGGGAAGTGACTAAAATACATTTCTCTGGCCCTGCTGTCATGAGGGCTTGCTCTGGAACAGCTCTAGAGCGCGTGCTTGCCCGCTGAGCTCCGTATCATTTGTTCCACTGGCTGAATAAGGGATCACTCGTACTCTAAGCTGCATTCTGTTGGACAGGGGAGTAAGCGTTAGGCGTTTGAAGACTGGATGGATAGTAGGAAAACAGAAGATTAGTAAAGTGGGTTGGAGAAATGCATTTCTGTGGTTGAGTTTGTTGAATATCCTAATAAGATTGCCTTTCATTTGTCTACTTTATACTCTACAAAGCACCTTTCAATGTGCTTTTCTATTTAACCCTCATCATAGCTATGCGAGCTCGGCAAGTACTAGGATTCCCATTTTACAGATAAGGAAATGAAGGCACAGAAATGATTTTTAAAAACTCACTGAGATCACAAAGCTAATAAGCAGAAAAACTGGGATTATACTCTGGGTTTTTAAATTTTGACTCATTCTTTATTGCACTATATCTGAAACGGTAAATATTATTCATCTCACATGTAAACTCTTATCAACTGATATCAACTGCTTAGAGCACTCTATTGTGAAAGAGCCTGAAGCAGATTGAGAAAGGCTAGAAAATGACGTCATAGCCTGATTATCAATGTCTCCCATAGGTATTAAGTTGGAAAAAAATGGTATAAGTGCACTATATTTATCTGCTGTTCCTAAACTAAGGCACCTCCTGTTATTTATAAGGAAGCATATTCTAACAAGTTTAAAAGTCTCCTGTTGAATTCCTTAGTGCTGTTGGATAAAATGGTCCAAAAGAAGAATATGCCTGTTACTTGAATCAGCTCCACTCCCCCAGTAACAATGAACGAGTCAGTTGGGGCATCTCAAGTTTCAATATGGCGAGACTCAAAATGAAATTGTCATAAAACCTCTTAGATACATTTCCTGGACAGGCAAACTAATTTCCTACTGGGATGCTGGGGTTCTGATCTCCCAATAATCTCAGATGTTTTCAATAAAGCAAGTGAATGTGGTATAGTGGTCTCATTTTTAGTCCCTTGAACTCCTCTAGAGTGCATTGGGGCAACCGTTTTCTGCGCCTGTTGGTTGTTTTAATCATTGGGAAAATCCTTTCAAATCAAGTTCTAAATATTATCTAAAGTTCTAAAAACCATCATCCTAGAATTGTCTAACCTCAAATGTTCATTATAGGTACCTTGAAATTGGCATACATACTTTTATCCAGAGTCAATACAACAATATGTTGTGTTTATTTTTTTGACCTTTTATTTTGAAATAATTTTAGACTTACATAAAAGTCGCAAAAATAGTACAGAGAGTTGTCATATACAATTTACCCAACTTTCCCTAATGTTAACATATAACCATAGTCTAATTATGAAAACCAAGAAATTAACATTGGCATAATACTATCAATTACAGGCTTTATTCATATTTTACCACTATTTTTACCAATGCCCTTTTTCTGTTCCAACATCCCACATTGCGTTTAATAGTAATGTCTTCTTAGTCTCCTCAGATTCATTCCTTGGCTTTTCTTTGTCTTTCATGACCTTGGTCCTTTGAGAAGTACTCGTCAGTTATTTTGTAGAGTTTCCTTCAGTTTGGGCTTGTCTGATGTTTTCTCTTAGTTACATTTAGGTTAGGGATTTGGGGGAAGAATAACACAAAGGTGATGTCACCTTTTCAGTGCATCCTATCCATGGGTACGTGATGTTCATATGTTTTATTACTGGTGATGTTAACCTTGGTTACTTAGTTAAGGTGGTATCTGTGGGTTTTCTCCACTGTAAAGTTATTGCTTTTCCCTTTGTAATTAATAAATGTCTTGGGGAATATACATTATGTTGTTTTAACCACCAGAAGCAATAGATACAAGAGTGGAATGAGAGTAAAGAGACTTGGGTTCTATTACTAATACTTAGCTCAGTGGCATTGGACAAGTCACTTAACCATTTTGGCTTGCGTTTTTTTTGTCTTCAAAATGAGGGATTGGGCTAGGTAACCTCAGTGATCCTCTTAGCTTCATGGTCTAATGATTCTGTGCTTTTCAACTTGGTGTGTGCTATAGACTTGATATTTGGATCCCCCCGCCCCCCAAATTTGTATGTTGGAATCCTAATCCCCAATGTGATGGTATTTGGAGGTAGGGCCTTTGGGATGCGATTAGGTCGTGAGGGTGGAGCCCTCATGCATGAGATTAGTGCCCTTATAAAAGAGGCCCCAGAGAGTTCCCTCACCGCCTTCTGCCATATGAGGTTATAGCAAGAAGATGGCCTGCTATGAACCAGGAAGCGGGCCCTTACAGGACACCAAATTTGCCAGCACCTTGATCTTGGACTTCCCAGCTTCCAGAAATGTGAGAAATAAATTTATGTTGTTTATAAGCTACTCAGTTTATGGTCTTTTGTCACAGCAGCCCAAATGGACTAAGACAGTGTGTTAAACCAGATTACACCTAAGAAACCCTCAAGACTTCTCAGCTAGGAGTTCAAATATTCATTTAGTCATTCAATTAATATTTATTGAGAGTGTATTATATGCCAGGCACTGTTCTAGGTACTGAGAATAAAGCAGCAAATAAAACAAAACCCCTGCCCTCATGGGAGCTTGCATTCCAATAAGCGAGACAGATGATAAACAAGCATCTAATACAATTTTAGATAGTGATAATGTGATGAGGCAAAAGAAAGCATGGAAGAGACTAGAGAGCTGTATATGTGAAAGAGATTGTCATTTTATGTAAGGTGATCAGGGAAGGTTCCCCCGGGGAGGTGACATTGGAGCAGAGACCTGAAAGAAGGGAGGGAGGGAGGCCTGAAAGTTCATGAGGCATTGTGTCCCAGGCAGAGCTCCATGCAAAGTCTCTGAGGCAGGACTAAGCTGATTATGTAACATTTAAAAGAATTAAGTTAGGTCTCATGAGATCATCTAGTCTAACACCCTGACTGTACAGGTCCAGAGAGGCTAAGAGATGGCCAAGGTGACACAACTAGTTAATGTGATATCTGGGTTAGAATTCGCCTCTCCTGAATCCCTCTCAAAATTATGCAACGTTTAAGGTCAATGTGTCTTTGAAAAATTGACAGAAAGCATGGCAGTGGGTTTCAGGCCATACCAAATATTGATGGAACCATGGCCATTTTTAGCTTTCTATAGAGTATGAGACTTGAACTTGCCATGAGTGTCATAGCTGGTTTTGTAAGCATCAAATCCACAGATGTACTGAATGTCAACCAAGGACTCTGCATCACTGGTAATGCTGCCCCCAGGGAGTCCGCAAGTCTGCTAGTCCTAATCACTGTGCTCAGCTCCATAACCTGCTGGCCCAGACATGATGCAGAGAAGAACAATATTCCCAATGTGATGGTGTTAGGTGAGGTGAGATGTCAACCATAAGTGGATCTGACCGAAGAAATGCCTTAAGGAGGCAGCTCAGAAGCACTTGAGAATATGTGTCTAGAATGAAGCCTGCAAAAAATGCTGCAGAACTAAAGACAGCTGGAAGCCGGTGTGACAACGACAATTACTTTATAGACTAGAATCAAAGACAGATTGGTTCTTTGTCATCAGACAGACCAGGAACCTAAGAAATCATTCATTCATGCATTCATTCATCATACAGTCAGTTATTCCATAAACAGTATTGAGCATCCATTATGGGCCAAGCACTGTGCTAAGTTCTGGAAATACAGAGATGGATGAGACTCCTGTCTCCAGGGACCTTAAGACTCTCAGGGGTAGACCTCCCTCCCATATAAGAAATTAAGTGAAGTAAAGCATTAAACGTGCTATGATTACAGTGATACAGAACCCAGAGGGTCCCAAAGGAAGGCATTTCCGTCAAAAAAAAGTGAAAATATCATCAGTTTTTCAGCCTCCCACAGACGTAGAAAAACCAACCTCCATCAGCATCACCTCTTAATTTGAAAAGCAACAATACCTTCATAAGTCAACTCAAATTCAATCCATAAATATGTCCATGTTTATGAACAATGATGGTTGCAGAACCCTGCGGATATTTAAGACTCAAACATTTCCTGAAACAAAATATTCTCCAAAACTTCTTGCCTTCCCAGTGTGACAACCGTAGACAACCTAACTAGGATGTGAAGGTGCTCTTCATAGTGCTGACATTATTGATTCTGTTGTTAACAGCGCGGACATAAATGACTGATGATAACTCCCTGGCCGTTCCTCCCTTCTGCTGTTGAAATGGCTCTGTGCTTTATCCAATGAGGGCTTCTAAACGAATAGGAGATGTACGAACGGAGGAGAAATTGGTCCTGAGGTGAATTAACTTTCTTGAAGTAGATTTGTTTGTGCTACCAGCAACCCGTATACTAAACCTTATGAGCCTTCGCGTAGGAATTTTAAGGAGAAATGGGCAGTTTGGGGAAAGCCTTATGTTTTTATCAGCTGCTTTTTCTGCTCATGGAGAGCTGAGTATTCTCAAGGGACTTTTAAAGTTTGCCATTTTAAGAACAGATTGCTTGAGAATTATTTGCAGCCCTCCATGTTTCTATTTATCGGTTTTTCTAATTACAGATATTCTACAAACACCATTGAGAGAATGTTCTCTTTTCCTCACGGGTAGATCCCAAAAGTGGACCCAGCATCATTGGGTCCAGGGTTTCTCAGGTCTGAGTTAAGTCGCAGCCAGACATTGTTTTATAGTAAGAGGATCTTCTCTGTAATGGGCATGAAAACATGCCCGTGTCTGTGACCACAAGAGCAGAGCTTTCCAGATGATGGACTAAAAAGGGCAACAGGCCATGGTTTCAGCTAGACAGGAAAAGGAGACAGTACGTATGGCCAGGCAGCCTCAGGGATGTCTCCGCTTTGACATTACTTCCGCAGTGGTATAGTACACTCAGAACTCAGAAGCGCAATTCAGACTTGGTTCACAGCTGTAATAGCCTTCATAGTTTCGGGAAAGGAGCCTACATTTCAGGGTTTTTCATGAATTGATAACATAATAATAAGTACTTCATCACAATTTATATTTCACAAGTCCTTGCTCTCTTCTCTGGTCATCAGAGTGCAAAATCACAACCAATAAGCTAGAATTGAGATCTAGGAACCTAAATTATTATTAGTAGTAGTGGCAGTAGGAGGAGGAGTAATAGCAGCAGCAGAAGTAATTCTAAGTACTACATACCAAGCCCTAGCTATACGCTCTTTATGTATATTCACCGATCTAATTGTTACAACAATCCTGTAGGTAGGGACTGTTATAATTCCCAGTTTACAAATAAGAAGACTAAATAAAGTATAGCAAGATTAAGTAGTTTGCCCAAGATCACACAGCTAATAAGTAGACAAGATTCAAACCCAGGTAGTCTGGCTTCAGAGGCTGTGATCTTAACCATTATGTTAGGCTGCCTCTCGATAGTGAATTTATTAAAGCTAGTATTAATCACATTTTAACAAGTTTGAGTAATAGAATCTTCGGTTGAAATGGGCCTTCAAGATCCAGTCTAATTCCTTTCCCAATGCAGGAGTGGTTCTATGACATTCCTCCTGGAAAAGCCTTTGCCTTGTCCTTAAAACCTAAAGTGATTGGACCGGCCCCGTGGCGCAGCGGTTAAGTGCGCACGTTCCCCTTCAGTGGCCTGGGGTTCGCTGGTTCGGATCCCAGGTACAGACGTGGCACCACTTGGCGAGCCATGCTGTGGCAGGTGTCCCACATATAAAGTAGAGGAAGATGGGCACGGATGTGAGCTCAGGGCCAGTCTTCCTCAGCAAAAAGAGGAAGATTGGCAGCGGATGTTAGCTCAGGGCTAATCTCCCTCAAAAAAAAAAAACCTAAAGTGATGGAGAACTTACTTTGCAAGGCAGCCCATTCCATTTGCAAACGCCCTAATCATTAAGCTGTTATCTCTTGCATTGAGCTGAAATTGATCTTCTCATAACCTGAGCCTTTTGGTCTATATGTATGCTCTGAAGCTACACGCAGTAAGTGTAAACTCTCTTGGCAAAGACAGCCCTTCAAATATTTGGAGGCATTCAATTCCCCCCAACCCTACTATCACTGCCAAGTCTTTCTTTAGAACAGAATACAGGAATCAAAATCAGAAACAGGTAGAAAGTAGAAATTTAGTGCCAGACTTTAAGTATTTTTTACTTAAAATATAAAAACTTTTTACATAGCAAGTAGGGCAACCCCAACCCCATATACGTACTATGCAAACAGGACAATTTGTTTTTCCCATGCATTGGCGCCAGACGTGGCAAACGCTGACCTGTCAGATTCAATGCATTTTGCTGAGTTAAAACCTCAAGGGCTTTCCAGGGGACCAAGCTCTCCACTGTGATCATTAAACCCTGCAGAACCCTGCCTGACTCAGGGAGCGGCCCAGCGTTGTTGGCTCTCATCTACCCTCACCAGGAGAGCCACTTAAAATTAGGACAGAAGAGACAGCCACTGGCGTGGGGTCAACCCTGAGCACCATCCCTTCATTCTAAATCCTGCCGGGGCATCCCTAACCTCCGGGTCCTGTTTTGTATCGTGTGTCTTTCCTCATGCAACAACTTCATCCCAAATTCCAACCCATACTCAGATCTTTGCTCTCCATTTGTACTGGGCACGAATTTCTAGATGTTGAGCCCTGCCCATATCCTGACGCTGCGTATTCTGTGTTCTGCTGACCAATTTGAACTTTTATAACTAACAACACAAACTCCGCAGCTACTTTAAAGTCCTCCGTTTTAGCTTGATGGCCCCTCCTCTGTTTGTTCTGACCTTGACTCTGCTCTCTGTACAAACAGTAATCACGCTCACCCCCGAGCAGAGAATCTGCGTCAAAATCCATCAGGATTTCTAACCACATCATTATATCTGTCAACTTCGCCAGACTCCCGATCTCAGTCCCTTCCTTTCAACAACCTGGCACTGACACAGTATAATTTCTTTTAAATTATGATGCAATTTGATGTGCTTTTCAAAAGATTAGGGTGATGATTTTAAAGAGTGTTTGTTTTGTTTGGGAAAGGAGATTCTCGGACGCTGGTGGCTATAACAGAGTTCTTCAGAGCCCATCCCGGGCGATTTCAGAGCATTAGAGAATTGAGAGTCTAAAGAGATGCGTGGAGATTAGAGCCATTGGTGGAAAAGATCAGATTATAGAGACACGATATCCAGGGCACCAGCTGGGGCAGGGAGCTTCAATCACGTTTGGAACTGTGGGTCCCAAAGGGATGAGAGGGTGGAGGGGAAGCCAGAAAAGGTACCTGCTTGTGGGCTAAAGTCGGTTAAATATAAACAATATAGCCATCGTTTCTTTTTTTTTAATTAAAATTTTTAATTTTAATTGTGTGTTGAATTTAAAACACATGGTATAAAATTCACCATCTTAACCATTTTTAAGGGTACAGGTCAGTCGTGTTAAGTGTATTCACACTGTTGTACAATGACTCTTCTGAATTTTTTCATCCTGCAGAACTGAAACTTTATACCCATTCCACACTTGCCCATTTCCCCCTCCCCTCAGCCTCTGACCGCTACCGTTCTATTTTCCATCTCTATGAATCTGATTACTCTGGGTACCTCATAGAATTGGAATCATACAGTATTTGTCTTTTCGTGACCAGCTTGTTTTACTTAGCATGACGTCCTCAGGGTTCATTCATTAGCCATCATTGCTTGAACATAGTTTAGTGCTAAGCACCTGATCGCATTTCATTTTCACAACCGTCTGTGGCTGCTGTGCTGTTTTCCATTTTACAGATTAGGAAGAAAGGACACTCTCCAGGCCTGGGCTCAGATGCAGGCTCAGAAGCCGTTGGAGAGTTGCTTGCAGAAGGATTATTGTGGTCCTGTGGAGTGGTGTCAGGATATACACCTCTAAGGAAGTGAGGGGGCGGGATTAGGCAGAAGGGAAAGCTGATCCACAATGCAGTAGCAATTAAGGCTGCCGTGGGAGCCTGTGGGAAGTTCAGGAGTTGGTTTGGCCTTTCAGAGTTGTCCCACGTGAGTCAAATGAGCGGAGACTTTGCATCCCTGCCTTCGCTAGTCATTGCCGTAGGCCTCCCGCCACGGGGAGGGGTGTATCCTTGGGTGAGGGCAGTGCCTTGAGGGCAGCAGCTGGAGCATGAATGCAAAGATGCTGAAGAGGGAGTTCAATGTGGAGCATCACAGGAACTACTAAAGATGCTGAAAGAAGGAATCGATTTCTTAAGGTCGTTTAAATGACATAGGGGCAGAGCAGTGTTTATTTGACTCCGGAACCCATGATCTTTCCACTACTTTGGGCTTTCTCTCCAAAAGAGACCCAATATCCACTCTAAAGTTAAACTTGGAATCTATTTGTGATTAAAATGGAATCAATGCTCAGAAACTATATCCTTCAAGGCATCTTTCATTTACCTATTCCTTACAATTCCTGCCAGCACCAACCTTTTTTCCTGGTTCTTGTCACGAGGAGTGAAGCTGTGTCACTGTCATAGCCTTCTCATTGTGCCCCATGCCTAAGGCCTCTCCTTCCTCCATCTGATCAGTCCACTGCTGTCAGGATCATCCTCCAAGAACACTACTTTTTCCAGTTTAATTACCAAGATCCTACTGTAGGCTAGAAGTGTCCTAGGGGTCAGATGGTCACAGAGAAGCCATGGTCTCTGCTCCCAAGCTGTTTACAACCTTTGGAGAGAGACAACGTCATTGTCACCACTGCGCCACCATCATGGTTATAACAGCTCCTATTTGCCGAGTGAGGCTATTAGGCAGACACTGTGCTTGCTACAGGCTTGACATACATTATCGAGATTAATCCTAACAACCACTTTCAGAGGTACCTCTCAAGAGCACTCATTTTTAGATGCAAAAACTGAGGCTTAGGGAGGTGAAGTGCCCTGCCGAGTGGCTCTCAGCTGGGAAATGGCATGGTCAAAACAGCATTCTACCTCCAGCGCCTGAGTTCTTAATTGTCATGGTTAAAAACTTTGACCCGCCACTGTCCTCAGGATCGGATCCAAATACCTCCATTATCAATACCCTTCCTGTCTCCCTCTATGCCCGAACAAACCAAACAAATGCTCTCCCCCTGATGAGGCAAGTCTCCAAGCCTTGACGCCTGCTGCTTCTGGGCACTTTCTCCTGCTATTTGCTAAGCACTGGAAGGATTCCTTCAATCCAGATATGATTGCAAACCCAGCTCAAGCTCAGCCTCCTCCAGAGAGCCTTTTAACTAACTGCCCTAGAAACTAGGGCCCTAGCCTTCTACCAGACGCTCCTCAGTCTCACATATCCGTGTCTATTTCCTCATTTGGCCTGTAAGTTCCTTCAGAATCGTGGGGGTTTTTAATGAAAAATAATTCTTAGTTGTTTTTTCTTATTGCCAAGAAATTGTTCATTGTACAAGCTTCCTGAATTTTAATATGAACAGTAATGATGGATAGCTTCAAAAGTAAATCTAAGCTTGTAGGTTCTTGAAAAGAGATAGTCACAGAACCTTATAATTAATATTCAATATAACTAATCCTATGAAAATTCTGTCCTTGACATATTACTGAGAACTACCAGATTACAACTTTTTAAAAATTAAACTTCTTATTTCAAGATACTTGTACATTCACAATGAGTTAGACGAAATAATACAAAGAGGCCCCATGTACATTTACCCAGTTTCTCCTAATGATAGATCTTGCAGAACTGGAGTTCAGTGTCGCACCCAGGATACTGACATTGATACAGTTAATATACAGAACATTTCCATCACCACGAGGATCCCTCCTGTTGTCCCTTTATAGCAACACCCACATGCCTCCCCCCCGCCGCTACTAATTTGTTCTCCATTTCTATAATTTTGTCATTTCAAGAAAGTTGTAGAAATGGAACCACGCAGTATGTAATCTTTTGGGATTGACTTTTTTCACTTAACGTAATTCCCTAGAGATTCATCCAAATTGTTGCCTGCAGCAATAGTTAGTTCTTTTTTTATTGCTGAGTAGTATTCTATAGTTTGAATATGCCCTTGTTTGTTTCACCATTCACCCCCTGGAGGACATCTGGGATATTTCTAGTTTTGGAGTATTATGAATAAAGCTGTCACCATTCAGGTACAGATTTTTGTGTGAATGTAAGTTTTCATTTGTATGGGATAAGTGCCCGAGAATGCAAGTGCTGGGTCATATGGTAATTGACTGTTTAGTTTTATAAGAAACTGCCAACTTTTTCCAAAGTGTCTGTACTATTTTACATCCCATCAGCAATGTACAAGTGATCCAGTTTCTCTGCGTCCTCACCAACATTTGGTGTTGTCACTATTTTTATTTTAGCCATTCTGATATGTGTGTAGGAATATCTCATAGTAGTTTTAATTTGCATTTTTCTAGTGGATAGTGATATTGAGCAACTTTTAATGTACTTATTTGCCATCTGTATATCCTCTTCAGTGAAATGGCTATTCATGTCTTTTACCCATTTTCTAATTTGAATGTTTTTTCTTTTGAGTTTTAAGAGTCCTTTACATATTAGATAGTAGTGCTTTATTGCATACATGGTTTGCAAATATCTTCTCCCTTGTTTTTTCATCTTCTTAACAGGGTCTTTCACAGAGCAAAGTTCTGAATTTTGGCAAAGCCAAATTGATCCATTTTTCCTTTTATAGATCATGCTTTTGGTGCCAAGTCTAAGAACTCTTTGCCTAGACCTAGATTCCAAAGATTTTCTCCTTTTATATGCTTTAGAGATTTACATTTGAGTTTGTGATGCATTTTTAGTTAACTTTTGCATAAAGTGTGAAGTATAGGTTGAGGTTTGTTTTTTCCATATAGATGTCCAATTGCTCTAGCAGTATTTGCTGAAAAGGCTGGCTTGATTCTTGGAGTGAAGTCCAACTTCTCTCTCTCCTTGGCTTCTGATACAGCCACCTTTCATGCCTCCTGTACAGCACAACCTGAATGTCCCACGGACACTTCAGACTTAGCATGTCCCAGAGGTCCTCATTGTCCTCTTCTTCTCCCAACCCAACCTCAACATTTTCCCCTTCCTCATTTCGCTATTCTTGTTAACACTACCCTTCACCCAGTTCAAGCCAGAAACTCAGTTGCCCAAGTCATTATCCCAGAATCCACCCTTATCTCCAAATTTTTTTTTTACTTTTTATTAAGATTATGATAGTTTACAACCTTGTGAAATTTCAGTTGTACATTATTGTTTGTCAGTCGTGTTGTAGGTGCACCACTTCACCCTTTGTGCCCACCCCCCACCCCCCCTTTCCCCTGGTAACCACTAATCTGTTCTCTTTGTCTACATGTTTAACTTCCGCATATGAGTGGAGTCATACAGAGTTCGTCTTTCTCTATCTGGCTTATTTCACTCAACATAATACCTTCAAGGTCCATCCATGTTGTTGTGAACAGGACGATTTATCTTTTTTTATGGCTGAGTAGTATTCCATTGTATATATATATATATATACAGTATATCTTCTTTATCCAATCATCAGTTGATGGGCACTTAGGTTGCTTCCACCTTTTGGCTATTGTAAATAATGCTGCAATGAACATAGGGGTGCATGGTTCTTTTGGAATTGCTGATTTCAAGTTCTTTGGATAGATACCCAGTAGTGGGATGGCTGGGTCATACAGTATTTCTATTTTTAACTTTTTGAGAAATCTCCATACTGTTTTCCATAGTGGCTGCACCAGTTTACATTCCCACCAGCAGGGGATCAGGGTTCCTTTTTCTCCACAACCTCTCCAACATTTGTTACTTTTTGTCTTGGTTATTTTTGCCATTCTAACAGGTGTAAGGTGATATCTTAGTGATGTTTTGATTTGCATTTCCCTGATGATTAGTGATGATAAGCATTTTTTCATGTGTCTATTGGCCATTTGTATATCTTCTTTGGAGCAGTGTCTGTTCATGTCCCCTGCCCGTTTTTTGATCGGGTTGTTTGATTTTTTGTTGTTGCCTTATCTCCAAATTTAACATATGATATATTACCAATTCTTGTCGACTCTATCCCCAAGCCATGTCTCAAATCCATTCCCCTCTTTGGTTTTGTTTTTTTGGTTTTTTTTCTAAGATTGCGCCTGAGCTCACATCTGTTGCCATTTTCTTCTCCCCAAAGTCCCCCAGTACTTAGTTGTATATTCTGGTTGTGGGTCCTTCTGGTTGTTGCTATGTGGGATGCCACCTCAGCATAGCTTGATGAGCGGTGCTAGGTCTGTGCCCTGGATCCAAACCGGTGAAACCCTGGGGTGCTGAAGTGGAGCGTGCGAACTTAGCCACTTGGCCATGGAGCCAGCCCCTCCATTCCCTTCTTAAGATTTCCCCTGCCTCCAACATCTTTTGCCTCCAGTGCAGCACAGCCTCCTAATTTTTCTCTCTGATTTTGGTCTTGCTTCCTAACCCATTCTCCACAATGCGGCTATAGGAATCCTCCTGAAAGGCAGATCTGATTAGGTAACCCTCCATATGTTAAAGTTTTTCTATTGTTTCCTGCTTTAAGGCAGAAGTTCCAACAAGCCTTTTCACCAGACATTGGATTAAATCTCCAGTTTCAGCAGTAGCACCTAACACAGTGCCTGACTCACCACAAATATTTCTTGTTTGACTAATATGGTCTTAAATTATGGATGAAGTGAACTTCCCATTGTCAACATCCATTTTTAATAGTATTCACATCTGCATTCTCCAAGTGTCCATGCTTCATAGAAGTGAAGCCTGTCTCAAGACCTGGTGTCTTACGGTTACCCCATCACAGAATTGAGACAAGGAATTTGGTGCAGGAAGTTTATTTAGGATGTGATTGTAGGAAGCAGGAATAAGAGAGCGAGAACAATGAGACAACAAAAAAAGATAAGCCATTCTCAGGACTTGTGAAAAGTAGGCAGAATAAAATACATCTGGACATAGGTAGCTAAAGCCTGAAATGCAGAAAGCCAGACCATGTGTCCACCTGCTCCTGTCCCGTGTTGGTTGAGGGTTGCTGCGAAAGGGTTGACTCCCCTGTGGCTATGCTTGCCCACCCAAGAGCGAGCACCCACGGCTTTGGGAAAAAACCCTGGGGCAGAAAACAGGAAGACTCAAGGCTCACTCTAGAGGGAGGATGCTAGCTGTAGAAGCTGAGGTTGAGCTGGCCCCGAACTTTTCACTGCTGCCAACACTGGAAATCAGAGGTGGGCTGATGAGATAGAATGTAAACAACAGAGGAACTTGCCACAAAGCCCCAAATGGAGCAGGGCGTCTGCAATGTCAGTCTTTCTTCTGGGTGTCACCAGAAGACCTGCTTATTTTTTTAAACCTCTATAGATGAAAAACAATAATAATAATAGAAGAATTCAAAGGAGCATAGGCTTTGTATCCTTTGAGTGGTGTGGAGAATAAGTGCTATCGGAGCTTTCTAGACAGTTTTAAAAATCTATATTAAATCAAACTTCCAATGTGAACAATTCTGATATGCTAGAATATTTGTATTCTTAACTTGTGGGGTTATTGGGAAGATCAAGTGAAATCATCATTATAAGGCATTTTGCGCAGTGCCTGGCACAAAGCGAGCCCTCAATAAATGTTCATGTTTATACGATTATTATTGTCGATTGTCAGAATTCATCAGACTCACACCAGCTAATAGTGGTGAGCGGTCTGTCAGCAGGAACATGGAAACATTCTCAGTACATACAACTTAATGTTGCACAGACAGTCATTAAAACAGGATCTAATTTTAGTCTTCTGGGAAACAGAAAATGCTGGGTTCTCTGGAAATGTTGAATCCTTCCTTGGGCATGTAGTTTAATTTTCCAAAACTAAATTGCATAATCTGTAAAATGAAAATGAAATTGTACAGCTCTTCATAAAAGGCCCAGGAAAATCTTAGGCACTATACAATATAAAGGAAGAAAATGTTATTTTTCCACAGGGCATAATTAGAAATAAAGAAGCAAGGTCGGTCACAAAGTTCTGAGCTGTGAGGGAGGAAAGGAACAAAATTTTCCCCCCAGTTATTGTATGACTGCCAGGTTGAACTCATACTTATCCAATGAGCCCCCAAATGGAATATGGTTCTGCACCAACTATACTGATGATAGTGATTTGGGGAGTAAATGATAAGATTCCGTCCTTCTAAAGTGCTTTTAGAATTGGATTCTAGTAAGTTTCATTTTGCTATTGGCCAATCACAAAAGAGACTACAATAGAGAAAAGTGAAGACAGCATGCTAAAGAGAGGATGCTACATAGAAAAGGCAGAGAGACCCCCTAATTTAGAGATATGGATGGTGGAAAAAAGGCAGTCATGCTGTAACAGAAGGGAAACATTAAATAAAGCAATAAGAGAGGAGAAAAGTGGCTTAGAATAGTAGAAAATGAGTCAAGGAGAGAGAGAAATAGATTAAAATGCGGAAAAACATACAGAAGGACGTTGAAGGAGAAATGCGGTGATTATCACCCAGATTAAATGCAAACAGTTAAAATGAAGTGGAAGGAAGGACTTCTAAGAGGAATGAGTGAGCGGTGGACTGAATTTCATTATCTTAAAATTTTTTGAGCCATTTTCAGATCCTTTCACCTCTGCCAACTGCAGACTTCCCCTTCTGCTTTTTTTCCTCCTTTTTTTTCTTTGAGGGGGTAGAGAAGCCTTAAGAATAACAGAATGGCCTTCTGCCCAGTAGTGTTCCCCTAATCCCCTTCCAGCAAGTTCCACAGTGGTTCAAAGCCACATTCCGGGGTCTTGGAGGCACCATTCTTCTCCCTTCCTCGGCTCGGATCGTTCTGCTCCCGTGCCTGCAGTTTGTGTTATCAGTAGAGCATAGCCTGAGAAACTCAGGACCTATGCCAGCTCTCTAAGTAATGTGATTAGCATCGAAAGAAATACAAGAAGCCCATAACTTGGTCCTTTTGCAATTAAAATCATATTCAGAAAGCCTTTTGGTCATGGGCATTTGAAAGAAACAAAAACAGAGTCGCTTCCAGGAATCTTCTATGTTCGAGACCCAGCTTAGACTTTTCTACTTCTTAACAGAGTGCCTGCCAGTAACAAGCGACCATAAAAGAGTTTGAAAACATAAGTAGTTGTGCAACTGCTAGATAATAGCAACTCCCTGCACAACTGGACAGCATTTCTGTTGCCTGGCTTATTTTTTTTCCTGGACTCTCCCAGTCTGAGAGAAAATGGACATGAGTTCCTCTTTAATTGGTTGAGACCCAGACAAGTAAGGTGGGCGGCCTCATTTACCCACATGTGTCACTACTATCTCCAACACAACAGAAGAGAGGACCAAGACACCAAGCTCTCCTGCCAAGACGTGAGGAATATTTTTTTTTATTGAGTTATTGATAGGTTACAATCTTGTGAAATTTCAGTTGTACATTAATGTTTGTCAGTCATGTTGTAGGTGCACCACTTCACCCTTTGTGCCCACCCCCCACCCCACCTTTCCCCTGGTATCCACTAAACTGTTCTTAGTCCATAATTTTAAATTCCTCATATGAGTGGAGTCATACACAGATGATCCTTCTCTCGCTGGCTTATTTCACTTAACATAATTCCCTCAAGGTCCATCCATGTTATTGCAAATGGAATGATTTTGTTCTGTTTTACAGCTGAGTAGTATTCCATTGTATATATGTACCACATCTTCTTTATCCATTCGTCTGTTGCTGGGCACTTAGGTTGCTTCCATGTCTTGGCTATTGTAAATAATGCTGCAATAAACATTGGGGTGCATAGGACTTTTGGGATTGCTGACTTCAAGCTCTTTGGATAGATACCCAGTAGTGGGATGGCTGGATCGTATGGTAGTTCTATTTTTAATTTTTTGAGGAATCTCCATACTGTTTTCCATAGTGGCTGCACCAGTTTACATTCCCACCAGCAGTGTATGAGGGTTCCTTTTTCTCCGCAACCTCTCCAACATTTGTTACTATTAGTTTTAGATATTTTTGTCATTCTAACGGGTGTAAGGTGATATCTTAGTGTAGTTTTGATTTGCATTTCCCTGATGATCAGCGATGATGAGCATCTTTTCATGTGCCTATTGGCCATCAGTATATCTTCTTTGGAGAAATGTCTGTTCATGTCTCCAGCCCATTTTTTGATTGGGTTGTTTGATGTTTTGTTGTTGAGTTGCGAGAGTTCTTTATATATTATGGATATTAAGCCTTTGTCAGATATATGACTTGCAAATATTTTTTCCCAGTTAGTGGGTTGTTTTTTTGTTTCAATCCTGTTTTCATTTGCCTTGAAGAAGCTCTTTAATCTGATGAAGTCCCATTTGTTTATTCTTTCTATTGTTTCCCTTCTCTGAGAAGGCATGGTGTCTGAAAAGATCCTTTTAATACTGATGTCAAAGAGTGTACTGCCTACATTTTCTTCCAGAAGCCTTATGGTTTCAGGTCTCAGCTTTAGGTCTTTGACCCATTTTGAGTTTGTTTTGGTGAATGGTGAAAAAGAATGGTCAATTTTCATTCTTTTACATGTGGCTTTCCAGTTTTCCCAGCACCTTTTGTTGAAAAGACTTTCTTTTCTCCATTGTATGCCCTCAGCTCCTTTGTCAAAGATAAGCTGTCCATAGATGTGTGGTTTTATTTCTGGGCTTTCAATTCTGTTCCATTGATCTGTGCACCTGTTTTTGTACCAGTACCATGCTGTTTTGATTACTGTAGCTTTGTAGTATGTTTTGAAGTCAGGGATTGTGATGCCTCTCGTTTTGTTCTTTTTTCTCAGGATTGCTTTAGAAATTCGGGGCCTTTTGTTGCCCCATGTGAATTTTAGGATTCTTTGTTCTAATTCTGTAAAGAGTGTCATTGGGATTCTGATTGGGATGGCGTTGAATCTGTAGATTGCTTTAGGTAGAACAGACATTTTAACTATGTTTATTCTTCCAATCCATGTACATGGAATGTCTTTCCATCTCCTTATGTCGTCATCCAATTCTCTCAGAAAGGCCTTGTAATTTTCATTATATTGGTCCTTCACTTCCTTAGTTAAATTTACCCCAAGGTATTTTATTCTTTTTGTTGCGATTGTGAATGGTATTGTGTTCTTGAGTTCTTTTTCTGTTGGTTCATTACTGGAGTATAGAAATGCTACTGATTTATGCAAATTGATTTTATACCCTCCAAGCCCTCATTTTAATAGAGAGCCCATAATGCAAATCTCTTAAAAGAATAAATATTTTTTAAAAGGCATAGAGGGTATCTATTAGAGTCTATCAACAACTCACACCCTTTCTTTTTTGATTGAGTTATATTTGACATATAACACTGTGTAAATTTAAGGTGTACAACATAGATTTGATACATTTATATTGCAATATGATTGCCATAGTAGCATTAGCGGACACTTCTGTCACATCACATAATGATCATTTCTTCTTGCATTGGGAACAATTAAAATCTAGTTTCTTAGCAAGTTTAATGTTCATAGTATAGTTTTTTCGTCTGTAATCACTGTACTGTGTATTAGGTCTCCAGGACTTAGTTGCAAGTATGTACCCTGAAACAGCATCTCTCGCACTCCCCCACCCCTTTATGGAATACAATTCAGTCATGAGAAAGAAGGAAATTCTGGCTTTTGCCACAATATGGATGGACCTTGAGGACATTATGCTAAGTGATAAGTCAAACAGAGGAAGACAAATACGGTATGATATCTTGTATATGTGCAATCTAAAAAAACCAAAAACTAACACCCTTTCAAATGATCAAATCCCAGGTGGTCAGCAGCTTAGCTAAAATGTCCAAGTGCCTTTTCCTAACGCAGAAACTCCTTTGAAGATACAGCTCCCACTAATGATCCCCAGCAGCTCTGGCCAATGCTGCTTTTCACAAATGAAGCTTTTAAAAAACTTTGAGGGGACAAATGTAGCTTTGCGTTTTCAAACAAATGTTTCTATTCAAAAGAAGTACTGAAATGAGAATACTTCACAGTCTTAAATGCACACGTTATTGAAATATTCTCAAGCCTGAGAGATTGGTTCAAGTCAAATATTATACTCATGTAAATGGTCTCTTTTGCTAATATTAGCAACAAGGAATGGGAAATAGGAAGAGGTGAGGTGTGCTGGGTAGGAGTCCACTCAAGTTTGCAGGAAGCCTCATGATAGAAAATAGGAACTAATGTGCACTGATGACCTTGTGGCAGCTACTATCTAGTGTTCCATATCCATTATTTCTCCGTGATGAGATTCGAGAAAATCTTCAGAGAATTAATGCAGCAGTTGGTAAAATCATTATACTATAGTGGGTATAATTCTGCCCTCTCCCACCTTTTTGTGAAGTGTCTTTAGATTTAAGAAGGCAGAACGCTTTGTTTCTTGAACGACTTGTCTATCTAGCTCTTAATAGTTACTATGATGAGTTTGTTTATAACAACTTCTAGGCTCGATGTTAATTTTCTTAAATGTTTCTGTAGTTTCCCTTTTCTTATATTAGGTTGGACTCACCTGCTATCCTCTTAGCATCCTCAATATCTCCAGCAGAAAAGAGAGAGCTGTTCCCACCCAGGGGTTTAAAAACTATCTGGGCCTGACTTTCAATGGCCAAAATAGAGTTGTGTGCCCATCTAGGCTAAGAGAGTGGAATGCTCTGACTGACTGATTGATTGGTGTTGCAGGTTGGGTCCTCTGGGAAGCAGATGCCAAGACAGATTTATGGGAGAATAACACTTGTGAAGAAAAAGGGAAGGGAGCAGGATTGGGCAGGGGGAGCCATTAGATCACCGTCTTATGAAGTCTGTGCCAGTCCAACGGGGAGCTCTGGAGCAACGATGGCCAATTAGAGGGGTCCTGAATTGGGCAGATCTGAGAATAGTCTATGTATAACTTGGGACTGTTAATTTTCCTTTCCTTCCCCACCAGAGTCATAAAATGGAACTCAGGTCTTGTCTCAAACATCCATATCGTTCGTGTATATGAAGTAGAGAATGAAAGTTAATATAGACTAGTGGTTCTGAACCAGGGGCAATTTTTGCTCCCCCAGTACCCCCCCAAAAGGGTACATGGCAGTGTCTGGAGACATTTTTGGTTGTCACAACTTTGAAGGCAGTGCTACTGTTATCCAGTGCGTAGAGGTCAGGGGTCCTGCTAGACATTCTCTAATGCACGGGATCAAACAACGAATTATCCAGGCCAAGATGTCAATAGTGCTGAAGTTGAGAAACCCCGCTCTATAGATAAAGACACATATCTTTTGTGCACATATGTACTGAGAGAGGTCGTGAAAACCTTCTCTCTTTCATAAATTCTTAATAATGAGTTTTTTGTCTTATTTACATCTATCAATACTTGGTATTAAGTTTTCATCCGACTCATTTAACTTTTAGGCCGAAAGGCTAGATAGAATCGGTGAAATATCTAAATCCTGAAGTTTTTAAAAATTATGTTTTTAAGATGAATATTAATTTACATACTATTGAGTATTTAAAGTCCTTAAAGACTTTGCTTTGGGGGCTAGATAAGAATCATCTGCAGTTAGCATATAAATTGCCTTATGAAAATGTTATTTCAAAAGTACTAGTTTGTTTCTGATCTGTTTAAATATCCTTGGCCTGTAGATTTATTTACTCTGGAAGTTTACTCTGATGGATTCTTTCTTTTTTATACGTTACAAAGTTGAATGTCAGTGTCAGCTTGGGTTGAAATATTAAAAGTTCAAAATTAGAGTGAAATCAGTGAAAATTTACTGCGGTGTGCCTTCATATGCAAGAGCATATTTTTCTTTCTGGGATTTCTACTAAAAAATAACACAACAAAAGCAAACTTTTAGCACCACGTATACATTTTGAACCATCTAATAGATGCTTTGCCCTTCAGGGAATTTAGCTCCAGAACTGCTGCTAGGAAAATAAAAAGACTGGTTAATGCCTGAAGGGATAAAAAGATCAGCTAACCAAAAAAAAAAGTTTTCTCCAAGATGTGAAATGCGTGTTCAATCCTAGATCAAGGACTAGATGTTCAAAGTTCTATATATGAGGTTTAACATTACTTTGGAAGAGTCTAGAAGAAAGTTTGTTATCAGTGCGATGAAATCATTTTCAAGTAGGAGCGGTAGTGATACCCACTCTTTACTTGTGCAAAATCCACTATTTTGATCTAAACACAAAATCACTCAGTGCTTTTATATCCAACCATCTATATTCACATAACCATTAAAAAATTAACTATGATACAATGAGGAAAAGACAAGAAAACAAACCATACTAATCACTATTATTTTGAAAGCTCTTTGTAACAAATGTAAGATGGTTTAAAGAAGGAAGGAGGAAGCGGCCCTGCAGCCAAGTGGTTAAGTTTGCATGCTCCACTTCGGGGGCCCAGGGTTTTCCCGGTCCAGATCCTGGGCGAGGACATGGCACCACTCATCAGGCCATGCTGAGGCAGCATCTCACATACCACAACTAGAAGGACCCACAACTGAAAATATATGTACCAGGGAGCTTTGGAGAGAAAAAGGAAAAATAAAATCTTAAAAAAAAAAAAAAAAAAAAGGAAAGAGACGGATGAATTGTTGCTTACCAAAATAAAAGAAAAAATTGACCATATAAGTGATACTGATATGGGGTCGGCGAGCCGAAGAGTCGAAAGATTCCTTGGACTCTCAAGGTCTGGCAGTAGTGCTCTTTTATTTAGAGAATAGTGTGGAATAGCATGGGGACAGGACCCATGGGCAGGAGGAGCTGCTGCTGCTGCTGCTGCCGCTGCTGCAAACATGGGTTGAGAGTAGGGCTAAATTTAAGGCATAGGTATGTGAGTTATCTCTTTACAAGACAAAGGAAAGAATATGTAAAAAAAGTTGTTAAAATGGCATCAGGGCAGTGGGGTCTGGTTATTGGGTGGTCCTATAACTTTTAGATAAGAATCAAACCGGATTAAGTAAATGCCAGAAGCCACCACCTTAAATATTATCTTCAGCTAAAGACAAAGGAGGATGTTGGGGGGGGGGGGGCGGGTCGGTCAGTTACATGAGGTTACCACACAGTAAACAACTTAAGTCCTTGCCTTCCCCATTAAGAGTTTCCAGAGATAAGGCCATCCCCCCTTCCTCCTGGTGCAGAGAGGGAAACACCCCCACAGATGGAGACTTCCTTCACAAATGCAAATATCTCTCATCAAAGGGCAAGTAAATTCCACTCCTCAGAGCCTCCTTCTCATCTGCAGTTTTTAACAGTAACCAGCCTAAAATAATCCTCATCAATACTGTTTGAAATCTCGAGAATCTCTGATTCATTAAGATTATGTCACTAATGGCATGTAAAATGCCTGTCCAAAAAATACTCCTCAGTGGATATGAGATGCTAAGGTCCGTAGACTCTGGGTCTGATCTAGGTCCATGCTGTTCTGTGTCACCCCCTTGCTGAAGCCTCCCCGATTGCTCCGGGCCTCATTGCTTTCTCACTTCTGGAAATTCATAATGCTCTTGTTGATCAGTAACACAGACTAGCATTTAAAGAGTTCCTAGTTTGTCCCATGTGCAGTCTTCTTCCCACAAGACACAAGGTTCTTGAGAGTAGGAATCTCTCATGTTCCACCTTTGCCATCCTCCACAAGATGGACACCAAGTGCAATGTATATAACAGCACTTGAAAACACTTGGGGAATAATTGATTCTTGAGCTCACCTCTCATACTCTCCACTCCAGAGTTGTTTAGGTCCTGCTAAAGGTTAGAAATCACCTAGCTATTCCCAACTGGCCAACTTGAGTACTTATGAGAAAACAGCCAAGCTAGATAAGGAACTTCCCTCAGAGATGTGTCTGCCAAACTCACCCACTCCTATTCTGCTCTGACCCACCTTTTAACACAAATAAGTAACAGCTCCCATTTACTCAGTGCTCTTAAATGCTTTACAAGTCTTACTCATTTTTTAGTAAAATATAGTGTTTCGGTCCAGGCCATAATAGGAATCTTGCTAACCATCAGGATGAATGGTGTGAGGGGCTTTGAAAAGAATTCCCTGCCACCCCGCTCACAATTTTTCCATCATTCTATCCAATCTTTGTTCAACCATTTTTGATTTACTACTTTGGATTATCGTATCAAACTATGCCCCAACACACCAGGGGTTCCTCCTGATTTTCACGTATCTCCTCATCCCCTAGGATAAACCTCTGAGGTTTCCTGGGCCCCTCCTTCTTTCTAGTACCCTTACATTTAACCCATCATATCCTATCATACCATCTCTTGTTTTGGGGGGTTTGTTCTGGTAGCTTATCCTTTCTTTACTTTCTCCATGCTTCAGTTCATCCTTAAACACCACTCTGACCATGTTATTTATTTAAAAAAATTAATGTAGGATATGAAAATATTCGTAGTAGTCGCCACCAGGCTGTGGAGCAAGGTGGCTAGAAGGACATGGTGAAAGGGACACTCACTTTTTAAGGACATTTTTCGTTCTTCTTGAATTGTGTTATCATGTGAATGTGTTAAAAATAAATAAAATTAAAATTTTAAAGTAATCAGTTACTTAAAAAGTATTTGAATGCCTTCCCATTAACAATTAAATGAAGTCTCTATTCTTAACCCTGACAGACAAATACTGCTCTGGTTTGACTCCAAGCTACATTTCCAGCCTGATGTTCAGCTCTCCTGTTTATACTCCACATCCGGGCCTTTCCTAGTGCCAAAAAAGTTGTTCATGCTGCTCTTGCTGCACAGAATGTTTCTTCTATTTTGGCCCATCAAAATCTTACCCAACTATGAAAGCCCAGCTTAAAAACAACCTTCTTTAATTTGATCTAGATAGTCGGTAACCCCCATAGCGATTGATGCTTCTTTTAGCACTTCTAGCACAGTTCCCAGGAAGAGGAAGGAGCGAGCACCTGGTGAGGGCCAGGAAGTGGACTGTCCAACCATGTGCTTTACAACATCCCATTCTCTGTACAGCAGTTTCCTCACCTGTAAATGGTCATAGGAGAAGTACCTTTGTCATAGGGTTGTTCATTCTTTCAAATATTTAGTTGGATGCCTACTATGAGACAGGCACTGACCTGGATCCTAGGGGTACAGCCGTGAATGAAATAGACCAAGTCCTGCTCTCATCAAGTTTCCTTTCAGATAGGAAAGGCTTAAATGAAATATACCTATAAAGCTCTTAGAAGAGCTCTTGGAACGCAGTAAATGCTCTATAAATGTTAACTATTATTACTGTTGTCACTGTTGTTATTCAATATTTCTATTTACAGATAAGGAAACTAGGGCTCATAGACTATTAGATAAGATGCTGAAGGTCAAATTGCTAGGAAGGGATTCCAACTCAGGTCTTCCTGACCCATAGAACTGATGGCCTTTCCATTACGTCAGTGGCTCCAGAAACAGGCTATATGTCAGAATCATCGGTGGAGCTTTAACCAAAGGACAGATTCTCAAGCCCCAGCCCCAAATGGACTAAGTCAGAAATTCTAGAGATGAGCTAAGAAGCTGTATTCTTAAAAAACTTCCCAGCTAGTTGTGAAGCACTGTCAAATCGGGGGATAACTGCACTACATTAAAATCTTTCCCGTGCTACTTGATTATGCCTGTTTGTAAATATCTAATCCATAAATTCATTGACGATAGGCTCCTTGTTTTCTTATTTATTTTTTCTCCTTCCTCTCCTAGCAAAGTGCCTTATAAGCACTCAATGAGTATTTGAGTAATTAATTGCTTAATTATTTAATTAAAGTTGCTCTTAAAATGCAAATACAGCTGTGGTACTAGAAGCCTGTTATGAGCTATCATTGATCTTCCTAGGGATATTTATTAATTAGCTAAGAACCTGTCCTTGGGAAGGACAGGCTAAACATCTAGGAATGGAACTAACAAGGCCTCCAAACCAAATGTTAACCACATCATGGCGAGCCTAGGACCCCCGTCTTACCTTGCACACACTTCATTGACAACTTCAGGTAAAATGCCGAAAATATATTACCAAAAATCAAGAGACTTCTCCCCCACCCCAATTTCATTTCTTTTAAGTTGACACATGTATTTGGCTTGGAAAATAAGGGGAAAATCTCTTTCTTAAAGAAAGAGAAAAACTCCTTTATTCTTGTCACACCACGAACATGGAGTTCACTGCTATATGTTAAGATTATAAAGCAAGATCCCAAAATGCAGGGGCTGATTATTCACAGTAGACATATTAAGTCAAGAAGCTTATTTTTTCTCTCTTTGCTAAGGCACAAAGCCTGGGGCTATATGCATTTTTATTACACTTTACTGTCTTGGTTTCAGTTGAGGATTAAAAAGAAAGTCAAGGTACAGTGCACGTATCCTGATGGATTTTAGGATTTCTTGCTTTAGTGGAAGGAAGAATCTCATAAAGTACCTCAGATTATTGCTCAAGGAAGTATACCTACTTCCGTGATGACCTAGAAATTCAATCTTTTGTTTCTTCTATGAAACATCACATTGTATGTTGGAATTTTTTTTTCCCTGTAGTTTTCTGCACTATGTAAAGCCACATTAAAAAAAATAACTTTAGTTTAGACTTGAAGTGAAATATCTAAAGTAGTTCAGGGAGGTCTTATGACTATTCAGGGAGCTTACAAACCTCCTCAGGGTTGGGGTGAGGTGGAGTGAAGAAGGAGGGAGGCAGGGGGAGGAGGGGAGGGCTTGGTCTGAAGAGTGTAAAGAAGGCCGAAGGAGAGAGATCTATAGACTGAGAGGGAGTGAATTCAAGTCGGAGTTTTAGCTCCAGTTCTGACAGATCTCCACCGAGAAACAATAGAAGTGTATCGCTCCCTCCTCTTTCCTTTATTAAGACACATGAAGTGTACTTATTGATTGTACTTACACCTTATTTTCTGATATGCAAAGAAGAGAGAAGGGCTGACTGTTGTAGGATTTGGAAGTACAGTGGATGAGATCTTCCGGTGTATTGATTTGGAAAGAATGGCCTGATCCTGGTTTGGCAGCTCTGCGTCAGTGAGAGAAAAGAAAGGCGCTTTTCAGTGGCTGGGAGGAGAGCTGGGAACTGAAACAGGGGCTCGTGGCAGACAAGGTTCTTTGATATGTGTTCAGATTGACTGTGAAGGGAGTCAAGGTCAGGAAGCTTTGCAAACGCTGCAAGGATAGTGTGGGATTTAAGGAGCGCTGACTTCCTTCGTTAAAGATGGTGGCGTGCATACTTCAGCAATTTCTCCCTCCCCACCGTCATTACAAAGGTGATTAGTAGAACAAGCTGAAAAGCTACAAGTATATTATTACCCAAAATATAAAGTTTTCACCATTGAGACAAAGAATGTTTGATTTCTGGCGCTTTACTGTTTTTCATTTATCTTCAAGATTTCAACCTACTTCAGTCATCTTTTAGTATGAATTTGCCAACTGCTATATATGTTGTCTTTTTTTTTTTTTTTTTTTCAGATGATACCAGTTCTATTTTATCCCCTTGGTAATTATTTCAAATTGCCACTTCTGGTCCTTGGGAACACTCCTGTGTTCTAATACCAGGAGGCATAATTATGTAATTACCATGTGAGCATTATGCTACTTATGGCCCGAAGTGCCCCTAGAAAGGAATGCTCCAATGGCCTCGGAAAATTTTTGTGAGAGTGATATCTTCCAAATGCGGAATAAATAAAGCTGGAGAGTAAATAGCCGGAGCTGTACTGTGCATGGTTTAATATAATGATGTTGCAAGGTGGGAGCCACTTGACTTCAGTTCCTGCTGCAAATCCTGAGACACATTAGGAAAGCTTTTAAAAGGGAACCTATTTTTTTAAGATAAAATCTGCATCAAGTGACATCATCCAAACAGAGTAATTCAACTTTTCTCTTATCTCTTTGAGACAAAAAGAAAAGCAGAAGAAATGCTTGCTGGGATCTCTTCTGTTTGCATCACGTTTTTTCCTAGCAGTCTGTGGATGTAACAAAAAGGAAAGATTTTGACAAATGAAACAGGATGGGAGGTTGATTGCTGCTTTTCTAAATTAAAATTAATGATACCCTTAAGGTACTTGGGTCTATGAAGTCAACTTAATGTTGATATAACCTGACTTCATTTTCACAGAATGAGGCCGTTGCATGAGCATGAAAACCAATAAACAAACTTCCAAGGTGCATTTTAGAAATCGTGAGGTGGAAGCTGAAGGCTTAATGATGGACAAAGGACTTGCTGTTTGTCCTCCTTGCTTTCCGGTTGATGGAAGAGTCCGTCAGCGTCAGAGGAATAATGTTCCTGGAGAAGCACAGAGCTGGCTCTTGGCTAGGGCTCCTGGTCACATCATGCCTCACCTGTCTGGCAGGGCTGCACAGCTACTTCATTTTAGGCTCCATCTGTTTGCCTCAGCAGAGTGTGCGCTCTTCTGGTAGGCTGTGCAGAACATAATTGGGGAGGGCAGGTGGGAGGTGGAGGAGAGAGGAAAGGGAAAAGAGGGGATAAGAAAAGGAACCAGAGATTAAGAAAGAGGGGAGTCAGCACAGAAATATAAAAGGAAAGGGAAAAAAAGCTATGAGAGAGGAACATAGAAAGAGGTGGATTAATGATGGTTTCAGATGGCACACATTAGCATCCATGCCATGAATCATGAAAACTCAACTAAGAATCATACTCCTACTCAAAGCGAGCACTGTGTTAGCAATGGCTGCTTTCCTGTGATCTATCCCGAAGTCAAAGGCAAGAAACTCTGTTTAACTCATAAGTGTCTCAATGTCAAGAAAACACATCAATAAATTCAAGGAAAAAAGAATTCAGCCAATCGTTGCATTCAGCAAGCTCCGGTTTTTTTGCCGTAGAGCTGTGCCTATCACAAGCCCTCATTCCAACCCTTATCTCAGACCATGTTTTTTAGTCACAACTCTAAAGAAGTCAGAATTAGAAGAATAATGGATTTTAACTGAAAAAGATTACAGTTAGTTAAAAGGATTTGAACTGAAACTGTAATAAATCTCAGGAGACTTTCCAGGATAGTGTTTGGGCATGTATTTATGAGTGTTACAAGTAAGGATTTGGAAGTGAGAATGAATTAGGAAGGCCTCCCCCAAGACAGACTATGCATCCAGAAAACTGTACAGACGGCAACATTTCAGGACAAAAACTCCTGAATAGGCTGTAGAGAGTCATTTGGGTACATGTGTGTTGTTTATTCACTAGCATCACAGCATAAAGAGAGGTGTTTTTTTGATGGGCTCATTAGTGTAGGTGTGAAGTCTGGTTCTTACATGCCCCTGGATATTTGTCAAGGGTCTAGACGAACTGAGAGCCAGAAAATTGAAATATACGTGCCCAGTTACATCTTTTCCCGAGACTGGAGTAAACACAATTTATGTATGTAGAGCCAGTAAGAACACTTGGACACTGGGAAGAAATCATGTTGTCTAGCGATGTATTTCCACATCAAGAGGGACTCCTTGGCTCTCCTAAACCTCCAGTGAAGATAAAAACTTAAAAGTAATTAACAGGTCAAAAAAAAAAAAATATGGAAGCCCTGGAGAATTTCAAACAAAGTTAAGGAGCCGGCCCCATGGCGTAGTGGTTAAGTTCGGCAGCTCCGCAATGGCACCCCAGGTTTATGGATTCGGATCCTGGGTACAAACCTACACTGCTCATCAGCCATGCTGTGGCAGTGACCCACATACAAAATAGAGGAAGATTGGCACAGATTTTAGCTCAGGGCAAATCTTCCTCAGCAAAAATAAAAAATAAAACAAAGTTAAGTTCATTTCACAATATATACAAATATCAAATCACTATGTTGTACACCTGAAACTGTTACAATGTTATATGTCAATTATACCTCAATTAAAACATAAAAATAAAACAAAGTTAAGTAACAAACATTTGCATGTAGATAAATTTACTTGAAATCATTTGTAAGAGCCACATGTTGCTATCTGTCCTTTTTCTTTCTTCTCTTTTTGGCTTATTTGAAGCAATCTTGAAGAAAAAATTAAAGATATCCTTCAAAATATACGGAGGAATGGACTGAGCTTTGGGAAACAGTCTCAGCTAGGAATGGTGTGTTATCATTAATTTAGTTGAACGATTTATGATTTAGTGCTCATTCAGTATCCCCAAAATTGCACTTTCTGTTCTACCATAATCATACTTAGCGTAGTGCCTAACAGATAGCAAGAACTCAAAAAGTCTTTTCATTCGTCCATTTATCAAATATTCATTGAGCGTCTCTTATGTGTTAGGCACTGTGCTAAACTATGGATGAGACAGACAAGGTTCCTATCTTCGCGGACAAGGAACTTGCGTTCTAGTAAATATCTTTTGAATGAAAGTGAAGACCTTTCTTAATGGTGTGAAAGAAAGGAAGTCTCTGCGAACAGTACACTGCCTGCAGAACTCATCTGAAATAAGAAAGCGAAGGAGAATAATATATAGTCCTCATAGCTATCAAATGTTATTGTTTAAAATGTAAAGCAATTATAGAGGAGATTTGGGCTCTTGATTCCTCGTACAAATTATCGCTTTAAAATTTTTTTTTAATCCAGTATTGTGGGCACCATGAATCTCAATGGTTTTCTTCTTTCTGTTTTTAACTTTGATCATCAAAAAGGAAGGAAGAAAGGAAAGGAGGGAGGGAGGAGGGTCTTTTCAAAAACTTGTGTTGCGGGGCTGGCCTGGTGGCGCAGCGGTTAAGTGTACACGTTCTGCTTTGCTGGCCCAGGGTTCACCGGTTTGGATCCCAAGTGTGGACGTGGCACCACTTGGCAAGCCATGCTGTGGTAGGCGTCCCACATATAAAGCAGAGGAAGCTGGGCCCAGATGTTAGCTCAGGGCTAGTCTTCCTCAGGAAAAAGAGGAGGATTGGCAGCAGATGTTAGCTCAGGGCTAATCTTCCTCAAAAAAAAAAAAACAAACTTGTGTTGGGAATCTGGAAAGAGAAATTCTTCATTCACAATATAGTTGTTATGGTGAAGATCCTTGAATCAACCATACATTGATTCACTCAGCTCATGTTAAGTTGAGCACCTGCTATATGCCAGGTCCGTGCTAGTCACCGGGGATAGAGCAGGGAAAGAAAGATGTCCCCCTGTCCTCGCGGCACATATGAAAAAAAGAGACCTTTTTTCTCCTCTGTCATGCTTTTACTGAAGAATTGCTGCAGACTAGATTATAAGTGCTCATGGAGCAGATGGCAGTTTTCTGCCCATCTGGGATAGTTTTAAAGAATAGACCCTCGTGTATCAATAGATAAGGTTTCTTCCAGTTCTAAGCTTTCCTGATCTATGATCTAATAGTAGAAACAGGATGTATACTTCCAAAAAGATGTTATACTTGTATTACTTTTTATAAAAGGAAACAGAGGTATCACCTATTAATTCAGAGGAAATTGTGTTCTTCCTGTCTCTTTAAATAATTCCATTTAAACTCCTTTGGCTCTTCCTACTTTGCTCCCCTTCTAGTGCTCAATCCTACCCCATTTATTCTCACTTCCCTTTTCTTCCTTTAATGACTGAAACAAATTGCTCATCTCTGACTGGCTGTACATGACCTCCCCAGTTAAAGATTTCACTGTTAGGTCAAATTCGTCAGGTTCCAAAGGGATTCATATATCCGTATGCTATCCTCCCCATTCTAATTTCCATATTTCCATCAGCAATATCTTCGTTTTCCCAGTCTTCCACACTGGAAATCCAGAAATTCTATCTGCTTCTTCAAAAATTAAGCTCCAAAACCAAAATTAATTCTTCCTTCTTTCAAAAGACCTCCTCATCTGTGCTTTCTTTCCCATTCCAGGCAACACAGTCTTCATTCCAACGCATATCACTCAAGCCTAGTCAATGGCGACAGCCTCTCTCTGGTCTCAGCCTCCAGGTCCCTTTTGAATCTGTTTAACGCCACATTGACAGACTCATCTCCCTAAACTTCAGCTTTCCTCTCAAAGCTTGAGTCATCTCGCACAAGTCTTTAGTGGATCCCTTGGCCTTCTCGTAAATCTTGAGCCTCAGAGTCTGGAATGCCTTGTTTTGCACCATCTGCTTCCAACATCCCTGGCTGACTATCTCGCTGCCATCTTCAACACCAATGTTGTGCTGCCTCAGGCCTTTCCTCAACTTGTCTCTACTCCTCACCTCCCACCTCCGAAGATCAGAGACTAGAGCATTTATTTCTTGCATGTCATTTTCAGTATTAACATATAAAGTGAACAAATGATTAACCAAGGAAAGAACTAATTGTGCCAGAAGGCAAGGTACTGGTACCATTTCTGGCTTTTGCTTCCTAGTTTGTGTATAGTACTTTATATTGGTTAAAAACACAGCCATTTAGGAAGGTCTAATACACAGAGGCTATTGTTTCAAGTTGATCAAATTTCCTTTCCTTGCCTAATTGCTCGCAGAATGAACTGCCTTGTTCTTAAGTGGCTACAGTTTGTGAAGATCCTGTGTGCCTTCAAGTTTTTCTCTTTCTTAAAACTATTTCTTTGTTTATTCAATTGTGCATTCAATCCATGCAATACTCTTCTCCAAAGATAATTTGTGAAAAGAAATATTTTATGCTTAATTCTGTAGTTATTTTAAGACTATTTCCTGAATTTTTCATTTCATTGCATGATGTGTTTTTAATTTCTGTCTCACTCTCAGGCATTTTCTTAAATCTGAGTTATAATGATGGGAATTGAACTTTTATCTCATTTTAAATTCTTGCCAATATTGATGTACGCTGGAAACTACCACTGGAGTCCTCCTTGTATAAGAAGGAAGCAACCTTCAGATATCAGGGACCTATAATGGACTCAGATGTTGCATCCACGTGGTCCCTATGAAGCTACTGACATTGCCAGAGGACATGGCCTGTGGCACAGTCATGCTCCTTCACTGTTTGTGTCTTATGTTTGCATTTCTTTCTCAGTACCTGAAAAGACTTCTGGTTGGTCCCCTCTCCCATATGGTCTCCTTGTCCCCTCCTCCCCACCCCCAAACCTTCACATTCATCCCTTGATTAATTTGTTCACAAAATGACCCATTCTGCATTTGGAAATAGTTATGTATTCCAGACATTCATTTGCATGTGTCTTCTACAACCTTTGTCTGTAATCTTATGGCATCACATTCTTCAAGACCAGGAATTAACCTTGTATTGGATCATAAAATATACTGATGACTGAAGTCACATAGATATGTACACTAGGTTTGGTCTGCTTTCAATAAATTAATTGATTCACAAATAAAGAAATTAAAAGGCCAACTGCTTATTAAATATTTATAGAATACTTTGTTTTTCAACCTTAATCTCTTGGATAGCAGTTAAGAGTAAGATCCAGACTCAATGAGTTTAAATCCTGGCTCTGCCAGTTTACTACTTAAGTTTAGGCAAGTTTTGAGTTGGTTTTTTTTTTTTAAGCTCTCATCCTTCAGTTTCTACATCAATGAATTGGGGAGATAATATTACTTCTTACCACAGAGTTATTGTGAAGATTCAGTAGGTTAGTTCATATTGTCATGCACAGAGTGCTTAATAAATATTAGCCATTTTTGTATTTTATGTGGTGCCTTGCACATTATAACCTATTCCTCTCCATTTATTAACTGTAATAGCAACTATAACAGTAGCTGCTAACATTTATTGAGCAATTATTGTGTGACAGAAACTATGCTAAACACTTCACGTGTATTATCTTAATTCCACACAAGAACTCTACAAGGTAGGACATATCGTTGTCCCATTTTAGTGACAAGGAAAGTTAAGATTAGAATAATTTATCCAGCGATGCACAGTCAGTGTCAGTGGGCATTCTTGTTTGTTCTCCTATATCCATCATCTCTCTCTCTCTCTCTCATTCTCACTCACTCACACACACACATATTTATTCCTTGGTTTGGTCAACTAGTCATTAAACAAGTATTTGCTACCACTTACTATGTGTAGGGCTCAGTGCATCCTGCCAGAGAAGGTGGGAGAGGAGAGAGAAGCAAGGAATGGTCCCTGCCATCAAAGAGTTTACAGTCCCTTGCAGGAGATACTCACGTCTGTATAACTAAAACAGATGATATGATAGAAGTGCCCCAAGTATCAACCATGTGCTGTGAGAATGCTGAGGAAGCAATCGCTTCTAACCCAGGGGATCAGAAAATAAGCATATAAACATATAAACAGCCTTGACCTGGGAAAGAAGGGAAATGAGAGCGTTCCAGAGAGAAGAGCAGCGTGAACAAGTCACTCAAGTGTTATATTGGATGGAATATCACAGGACAGGCAGGTAGAGTTTGGCTGCGAGTGCAGGATCATAAGGTTGGGAAGGTCAGTTTGGAATGTTCCTCATGATTTTGTGTGCATAACAATGAAGCAAATGCTGCCGTTTTTGGAAGTCTACTTGGTTTTCCAAATATTTGGTCCAAACAAAGATGGGCAAGGCTAGGGAAAAGGTGTAAAAAGAAGATTGTTCTGAATCTGTGCTAGATTAATATGGGAACGTCAGAGTTGGTCGCAGCCAACTTTTCAGATGAGTTTAAGATCTGTTTTACCTCTCGGGAATGATCCACACCACAGATGTGAACCTTCTTGAGCTCCGATGGCTCTGGGCAAGCGCCAACCAACCCATGGTTTAGCATGAGCTATTCAGAACCGAATTAAGATCCAGAGTTATGGAGCTATGATACCACTAATATCTGGTTGGCAAAATGCTAGATGACAGAGTTTACCATTTTACCCATAAAATTCTGCTCTTTTTTCCCCACCCGGAATGGAATTCACTAAGCTATCAGGATCCTGTGTCAATATATTATAGAAAAACCCAATAGGAAAAAAAGAATGGTAATTTTTACTCCATGCCACCTATAGATATACTTCTAAGTCTACTAAAAACTGAAATCTGCAAAGTTCTTTCCACTCACTGACTACCCTGTAATTACCCGAAATTTAAGCCTGGCTCCACTTCTTCGGTACTTCAGTATTAATCAACTGTTGATTACTTATTCATTATCAATATTATCACTCAGTGATCCATTAATTATCAACGAATATTATTCCAAAAAACATTAGTCAGAAACAATAGACTAGCTAAGATAGAACATTTGCCAATTCGGAGATCCTTTAGTCATCGAGTATAATAGCAAATGGCAGCCTCCCTGACCTTTTCATGAAAGGCTTCGAGTTTGCGTTTTTGATGGCACTAATTGGAGCGTAGTTGGTTTGTGGCTACCAATGAGTAGAGTAAAAAAACTCTCATTGTAACATTGTCAAGAGAGCAAATCTTTTTTGTTTGGCCTTGCTTTGATAACAATGAGTCTCAGAGGCCATATACGGTAAGCGGATATTAAAACCAGGGTTATAAATTGTTGCGTTCGTTCGTGTTCCAGCCTTAGATGCCCAGAAGATCTTACCGAAAAGGATACATTGTTTTAATTGCTCCTCATTATATATGATGAGAGAACATCACTTCTCTCCTCTTCCTCCCAGGTGGCCGTTGAGGACCGCATCAGGCAGCTGCATGAAGCCCACAGGGACTTTGGCCCAGCGTCCCAGCACTTCCTTTCCAGTAAGTCATTGTCAGCTTGCGTGGCTGAACCTCTTCATTGCATCCTGGTAGCTAAGAATTAAGAGTTGGGCTACAATCATCTCTGCCAATGCACTGGAGGCATAAATCATCCTGAAGTATGACTTGGTGGGTGAATTCGGCAGGTTAGGAAGGGGAGGACCAAGTAGACCATTTTGTCCAGTCTTCGGCTAATGCATAATTGTTTCCTGCAAGGCATTCTCGAGGGCTGGCTTTAGTAATATTTTTGAGTCTTTAGTTCTGCTTATAGCAGGTCATCTCATAAAGCTGATAATTATGATATCATATAATTATGATATGATAATTCAGTGTGTATTACTGTGACTCTATAATTCCTTATCTCTGTATAATTCGTTAAATACACCCTGCCTTCAAGTTGGAGCCTCATCCCGTTGTATTTCCTTTCTTTTTTTTTTTTAATTTTGATTATTATTATTTTTTTAAAGATTTTATTTTTTCCTTTTTCTCCCCAAAGCCCCCCGGTACATAGTTGTATATTCTTAGTTGTGGGTCCTTCTAGTTGTGGCATGTGGGACGCTGCCTCAGCGTGGCTCGATGAGCAGTGCCATGTCCCCACCCAGGATTCGAACTGACGAAACACTGGGCCGCCTGCAGCAGAGCACCAGAACTTAACCACTCGGCCACGGCGCCAGCCCCTGTATTTCCTTTCTTAGGTATTCTTTCCCTCTTTTATCCTTGACCTCTATTCATTGTTTTTATGCCATTTTACAATTTTATTAATTATATTTTATAATTATCTTACTTATATAAATATTAATAAATATCATATATTTTTAATTAAATATATTTTAATCATTAATGCTAGGAGGAACAGCCTCAGTTAACTGAAAGTTCAATGTTGGAACATCCTGTTAATATAACAATGCATCTTAAATTGTCAAGCTCCTGTTTTCCTCTGATTAATATTGTTAATTTATACCACTCTTTCATTGATTACAAAAGTATATAGGTTGAGGTTTTTTGCCATTTAAAAAGCCACACGTCTATCACATGGAGTTAACATTTTGGTGTATTTCCTTCTGGTCAGACATGAGTATGTATTGAAAGTTTAACCATCATTTTAAGACAATTACTTTGTGTCTGGCGATGTTACGAACATGAACTAATTTAATCCTTATAGCAACCTATAAGGTAGATACCGTTATTATACCCATTTTAAAGATGAGGAAATTGAGGCACACAGTCACACAATGAGTGGATGACAGAGCCAGTATACAAACCCAAGAAGTAGGTTCCAGAGTTTGGGTTTTTAACCACCACACTGGACTGTCTTTTACTTCATTTGTATATTTTATGAAGAAGAAGTAATTCTATACGACCTCCCTTCATTCTTCTCCCTTCTATTAGTGCCACTTCCTAGTCTTTTTCTTTGTTTTCCATTTTCCATAGGTTAATAAAATGATCCGTGCTCACAAACATTTTAAAGAATTTGATTAGATGCTTTCATGTGTGTCTCCATTTGACCGTTGTCTTTTAGAACAAAAATTCTCAGAAGGTGGTGGTCCTGTCTTTGAGTTCTATGTTGATAATGTATTAAGTAAGAACTTGTCTTATTTTCTTGATTGGGTCCAACTTTACTATCTACATATGGTTGTTGTTTGGACAGTATCACTCACGCTTAGGAGGTGCCAAGATAAGAGGGGCAAGTGAAAGCAGTGGATGTGGTTGAGTGGGATTGGGGCTTTTAGGAATGGTTCTAGAACAATTATAAAGGCTGTAGATTTTGTCGTCTGTATTTTTCCAAATCTCTGGTCTGCTTAAGTGGCCTTAGTGGCAGCCATTCTATTCGATTTGATTGAGATTAAATGTGATAACATACTTGTAAGTGACTGATAAACCGTAAATAAAAATATTACTATTATGAATATTAATTACTCCTCAGGCGCCATATATATTCATCCATCCTTTATTCTGTCTGCGTGCCCCGCCCGAATTCGCATGTCTTCCTCATTAAAACCCGTTCTCAGAAAATGATGTGTTATACTCATTTAACCCGG
This sequence comes from Equus caballus, assembly GCF_041296265.1. Classification (NCBI taxonomy): domain Eukaryota; kingdom Metazoa; phylum Chordata; class Mammalia; order Perissodactyla; family Equidae; genus Equus; species Equus caballus. Next base: position 25,408,021 of record NC_091715.1, on the reverse strand, counting down.
ACGACAGGTAAAGTTTAATGTGTACTTCTCCTGGGTTATTTGCATTTTAAGAGGGTGAAAAGCCGTAAGCCTGAGGAATGGCTCTCTGGCGGTAGAACATCAGCCATCATCTCTGAGCGGTGCGGGAAGAACTTTGAGGGGCCGGGTGGATTGTCCTCACACCTTTCAAACCGTATCGCACCGGTGCCCACTTCCAGAAAGGTCAGGCCCGTAGACACAGATACTCAGAAAGACACTGATTTACCTGACTAGACGGAGCCAGCCCCAGAAGTCGCCAATTTCTTAGATACTCATTTGGAATATCAATATACGCTTAGGAGCTTTGTTTGTGGATATCAAAAAGAAAAGCAATTTGGTTTAAGGGATATTTGAGAAATCGGACAGTGAGACTAAATACTAAATAACGATTGTTTCTCTGTGTTGTCCTTTTCTAAATTACAGAGGTAATGTATACCCCTCAAGGAAATTTTGGAAGGCAGAGAGTACAAATAGGAAAAGAAAAGTTATCTATTATCCCACTACGCAGAGATAATGACTATGAAAATGTGGTTTATACACCTTCTGTCCTTCTCTCAGGGGTGGGGCTGTGTGTGTGTGTGTGTGTGTGTGAATTCAGATTCTTTTATTCTTTTAAACCAAACAGGGATAAAAACATGTTTACGGTTTTATGATCTGCTTTTTTCCCTTAGAACTGTAATAAAGATGTTTTCATGTGTTTAACTATTCTTCTACAGAGTAATTTTTTTTTAAAGATTTTATTTTTCTCCCCAAAGCCCCCCGGTACATAATATACATAGTATATTCTTCGTTGTGGGTCCTTCTAGTCGTGGCATGTGGGACGCCGCCTCAGCGTGGCTCGATGAGCGGTGCCCTGTCTGCGCCCAGGACTCGAACCGACGAAACACTGGGCCACCTGCAGTGGAGCGCGTGAACTTAATCACTTGGCCACGGGGCCAGCCCCAGAGTAATTTTTTTTAAATGGCTAGGTAGTATTCCCTTCTGTGGCCGTACCAAGTCAATTCACCAAGACAATTCTGAATCACTCAATATTAAAGTTATCTCAAATTTTTTGCTATTATGTCCAACATTATCACTAATATCCTCTGTACACCTTTATAAACATTTCAGATTCTTTCTACAAGATAAATGCCTAAAAATGAAAATGCTGTGTTAAAGGATGTTTACGTTTGTAAGGCTTTTGATATGCATGGCAAACTGACCTCTAGAAAGTTACACCAGAAACTGGGGTTGCCATCAAAACCGTATTTGAGGCAGGGCATCTCTGAAGTCACTTATGTTCTGTAAAGGAAAAGCAGCTTCTCCCCTCAAACAGATAAAAATGTTTGGAAAAAATAGCACTAAGGTCATATTAAATGAGTTTGAATTGATAGATGTCAGTGATCTGCTTCCCGGTTTCCAGGAACAACAATAGGTTGATTTCTGAGCCTTAGAAATTACAAAGAGTGCTGGCCCCGAGGCAGAGTGGTTAAGTTCGTGCGCTCTGCTGCAGGCGGCCCAGTGTTTCGTTGGTTCGAATCCTGGGCACGGACATGGCACTACTCATCAAACCACGCTGAGGCAGCGTCCCACATACCACAACTAGAAGGACCCACAACGACGAATATACAACTATGTACTGGGGGGGCTTTGGGGAGAAAAAGGAAAAAAAAATTTTAAAATCTTTAAAAAAAAAGAGAAATTACAAAGAAAAGCAAAATAAGGATGAGCTACTGACGCCCCCCAAAACATGCCCACTGTCTCTGTCTCTCTCTTCGTCTTATTTTCTCTCCCTCTCCCCCTCCTCCCCCCCTTCTCCCCCCGCCACACCCTTTTGAAAATTACATTACCAGCTGTCTTTGTTTTTTATCAGTAGAGAGAGGCAGCCTTTTAGTAAAGAAAAGTATTCACTGTTTCTTCTTGGTGGCCCAATCTCTACTCGTTAAAGAAGTTGTTTCTTTTATCTCAGATCTGAGAGAAAATGAGAAGAGAAAAATATTGTAAAATATGACCCTCATCCATGGATAGACACTAGCTTGCCTTTAATTCTAGCTTTAATATTCTACTGCTTCTAATTGACTTCTGCAACTTAAACCAAGAAAAAGGAGAAATTCTAGTAGTGTGATTTTTCAAAATTACATGTATATAATTATTTAAAATCACACTGTTAGTATTTATACATATTATGCATTATATAAAAAGTTGGTAGGTAGAATGTCAGTTTCTTCATCTGTCATGATCAAGAAAGTACTGTAGGATTCATGGGCTAGTAGTCTGAACACTGTCGATCTTGTGTTATTTTCAAGAATTTAAGACCTTTTAAAGAAAAAGAATTTAAGATCTTTTTTTCTCATGGGTTTCTCAATTCTCTGGGCTTCTGTCCTAAATTTTACTTTTCTCACCAAGAAGGATAACTGTGTATTTGGGTAGAGGTAGAAAGCTTTCTATGACAGTAAAAAGAACTTATAGTTGTCTTAATATTTTACAAGTTCTAGAATTCCCTGAAGGAGCGTTTTCCCAGCCGAGTTCCTTGGACCATTAATGTTCTGTATGATGTTAATAACTCTTTCTTGAAAAATAGTTCAGGGGTCAGTAAGACTGGAAAAACACTAGGTTATAAAGATAAGCAAGTTTCTTGCCTGTTGGAATTCTCGGAGCCTTTAAAATGCATTGAAACTCTAAGAGGAGGGTACAATCAGGAGCTCTTCTCCATGCTTACGTGACTGTGGAAGCCTTTTTCAGGTACATCAATTAAGTTCTCGCTAAATATGCTGTGGAACATAGAATGGGAATCTTTGCCCTAAAGTAGTATTTGCCAGATGGTTTTAATGACAAGAACTTTCTGCCGAAGGTAGTAAAAACACGATCTAATCAAAAAGAAAATGAGTATTTGTAAGGTAAAAGGGTCAACTCTCTCTTTCTTGAGGTTCTCGGCCCCCACCCCCACACCAGGAGTCCCCTTATGCTGTGGAATTTTCTAACTGGAAAGAAACTTCGAGAATATCTGTATGAGTTGTTTTCAAACTTCTCGTTAGTGAATCCTGAAATCAGTTTAATGACTTGCCACCAGTTTTTTAATAGAACGGAGTGGAACAGATTAGAAAATATCAGAATACGTTGCACAAGCAAGGTTAAGTATTGTTTTTACACTTTGGTTTCAGTTAGGAGTGTGTGTGTGTGTGTACTATGTCACAATGTAAAATGTTTTCCTTCTGTGGGTTGCAGTCAAAAAGCCTTGAGAGACACTGAAATACTCCAGCTCTACTCTTATTTTACAGATGACAAAATAGGTGCAGAAAGATCAAATGACATAACCAAGGTCACACAGATGTTTATAATAGATCTGGAATTGGAACTCAGTTTCTGGACTTCCAAGCCATACCTCACACTGCCTTACTCATTAAGAACAAGCACCCAGGCCAGTGACTGTCTAGTCAGCTAATATTACCACCGATTTTTCTCTTTTCTATTCCTCTTGGTCTGGGCCCTACTAAGTTGGCTTACAGAGTCTGAATTTTTCTCTCGACACCTCTGGACCAAGTGTCGTCTCACCCATGGTTTGGGGTATTGGTTAAGAGTACAGGCTCTGCAACTAGACTGACTAGGTTCAAATACTGGCTCAGCTACTTAATCTCTTGATCTGTTATCTGTAAAGTGGGGATAACAGTAATATACTTCATCAAATTTAAGACATACTTTTCCTTCCATGTTTTAAGAGCTCTGAAATCAGACAGCACCTTATGTCCGATGGGGTTTTGAATTCAATGAAATATGGTAATATTATCTCATGGGGTTATAGTGAAGATCAAATAGTTAATATTTGTAAAGCCCTTAGAACAGCACTTAGCACATAGTAAGTGCTATACAAGTGTTTGCTATTAGCATGAGTATTACAATCCTTACTACTATCAACTTGATAGCATGAGTTAGCATCTGCCTGTTAGAGTCAGACTAGACATGGAAGTATCATTCATTCTCTTGCATTTAATTCTCAGCGTTAGTAGTTCCTCTACTTTCCAAAGATGTTTTTCATGGGTCTAATCTGAAAGTGCAGTGCTTTGCATATTATGAGAGCTCAGTAGTTATTTGTGTAACTGATGCACAGATGAGTAATCAATGATTAGACCCTAATCTCTATAAGGACAGGATGGTGTTAGTCTCATTGACAGTTATAGTCTCCAGTACCTAACAAGGTATCTGGCCTTGATAGATGTTCAAGGAAGTCATTTATCAGAATGAAGTATGTCTTATACCCCCCAAAAAGAAGAGGTGAATTTCCTCCTGACATTGATAATACACAGGGGCATGAAATTTAGCATAGTGACTATCACATAGTAGACACTCAATAAATAATGTAACCTTTTATGTTGCCTCTCAGCAAGGACTAATAGCATTCATAACTTTACATGGTCCTTTTTACAAAAGTCTACTGTGCCGTATAATATATTAAGGGAAAAAGCTGACTTCAAAATTACAGCACGATCACAACTATATAAGAAAATAAAATCGAAACAACAGAAAGGAACACACAAAGAAATAAAATTTAAAAAATACATTAAAACACAAACAGCTACTGTATTTTTGTTTCTTTTGACTTTTGCAGATTTTTTACAATAAGCATGTATTACGTTTGTAATGGAAAAAAACAATAAAGGTAAAATTTTTTATCGCTGGCTTTTAACCCGTTGACCTCTTGCAGTATTAAACTCTATTGATGGCTATGAACCCCTATAAGATGAATTTCCTTTTTACTGTTTATTCTCAATTTAAAAGCTGTGAATTTCATTGCATGATCTTCTTGTTCTCAGATTATGAGACACTGTAAAAAAAAATGATCTGTTATTTCTTGCAGGCTTTATAATCTTAACTGCCTTAATCAAATCCCTGGTTAGCACTTTCTCTCTTGTTAAAGCAACCAAGCGTTTACAGTTTCCCCTTCCTATATAGGGCTAAAAAGTTTGTTTTCATTTTGAGAGTTGCAAAAACTTCACCCCCACCACCGCCACCCCACTCATACACTTAATAAAAAAAGGCAGGGGAAAAAAAACTTTAAGCACATTTAATAATTGCTGACATTTCACTTGAGTGCTCCAATCTTTGCTACCATTGTCCTCAGGGGGTGGATGAATTTGAAATATGAGTGGGCCAATAATTTAAAGCTTCAGATTGGCTTAAAGAAGCCATCATGATAAAAGTCAGGAAGAAGCTTGGAGGTACAATGTGACATGATTTTCAGCCTCAGGCCCTCTATCAGGTAAAAATCTCAGAGCAAAAGAATTTGGGCCAATTTCTTCAGCAGTCACATGCTGTCCCGAGTGTTAATGAATTTGGGACAAATGCCATCTAACCTATCAGTGATGCTGATAACGTCATGCTGTTAACACCTCCGTAAGTTCAAAGATAGCCTTGCAGATGCCCACCAAAAGCAGTCACATTGATAATAATTACAGTCTTTTCTCAAAACCTATTTCTATGGCCCTTTCTCTTTGAGCTTGATATTTATATTCTCCAATAAGACCTTAGTTTGATTTGCTTTAGAGTATCCTTAGTAACAAAATTTTGCATCACTGGCGCTACATATCCGTTTATTGGAACACACGAGAAAGCTTAGGAAAGTTCTCAGTTTCTGCTGTGGGAATTTGTATCCTGGAGCTGGCTTACACTGGCTCAAGAGGGCCAACTATTAAATACACTGTCCAGGAAAGCCACCTTTGGTAGCTTGAAACCAGCCACAGTGGGAATATTTACCCCACAAAAATTGGCAAAGACTGAAAATCAGGCTTTTTTTGTTTTCTTTTTTGGGTAGCTGGTTTGCCAGAGCACCCCTGGATTTTTCTGTATTATTGAGATGACTTGAGTCCCTGGAGTTCAGCATCCAAGTGTCTATCTGCCTTAGGTAGGCTGACCCCTGGGCCTGGTTTGTCCTGGATGTTCTTGGGGTTTTTAGCACTAAAATTCCCATGTCGCAGGAAGTCTCAGTCCTAGGCATACCAGGATGGTTGGTCGCCCTGGCCTGAGGTAAAGGTCTGTGGAAATAGAGCCTAGATGGGGGATTCTTGTACAAGGAAGTTATCAAGAGAGCAGCTCTCAGGCGAAGGGGCATGAGGGAAGCGGGATAAGGCCGGAAGGCCTGGTCAGGGAGTCAAGCGAAGCAAGGAAGTGAGACTCAATTCAGCCTGATCCCACAGGGAGCTCTGGAGCACAAATCACACCACTTTGGCCCCTTGTTGAGGCAAGGGAGCTGGGCTTTTGCTCCCCCACGTCAGTCAGTCATTGGCTGTGGATTTCTGGGGAGTGGGGGACAGCAAGGCAGTTCCTGTTTCACTGAGGGAGGTTCTCTGGAAATGGGGGCAATGGGCCCATAGCAGCCATTGCTCACCGCAGCCGGGGATGGGTGTGCCAGCTGGGGAAAGGGGATCTGAGTGGGACGCCAATAGCGTTAACCTCTTCCGGACTTTATGAAGCTACTGTGATACGCCATGCGTGCTCTGGCTTTAGAGCTAAATGGTGACATTTAGCTTGATCACTAAGCACCACTCCTTCATCACATACCTGCATGGAAATTAGTCTGGTGGCATGGCAGAGATGAGGCAGATGCCTGCTTCTTTCTTTTCTTTTCTTTTTTTAAATTAATTTTATTGGGATTATAATTGTTAAAATTATGTAATTTCGGGTGTACATTATTGTTTATTAATTCCTGAATACACTTCATCGTGCTCACCCCCAACAGTCTAATTTTTATCCATCACCCTACTTATGTGCCCCTTTGTCCCTTTCGCCCACCCCCCAACTCTCTTCCCCTCTGGTAACCACTAATCTGTTCTCCTTATCCGTGTATTTGTTATCTTCCACGTATGAGTGAAATCATACGGTGTTTGTCTTTCTGTCTCTGGCTTATTTTGCTTAACATCACACCCTCCAGGTCCATCCTTGTTGTTGCAAATGGGACAATTTTGTCCTTTTTGGTGTCTGAGTAATATTCCATTGTAAATATATACCACATCTTCTTTATCCATTCATCTGTAGAAGCGCACTTGGGTTGTTTCCACATCGTGGCTATTGTGAATTGTGCTGCAGTGAACATAGGGGTGCACAAATCTCTTTGGATCATTGATTTCAAGTCCTTTGGATAGATACCCAGTAGTGGGATAGCTGGATCGTATGGTATTTCTGTTTTTAATTTTTTGAGAAATCTCCGTACTGATCTCTATAGTGGCCGCACCAGTTTGCATTCCCACCAGCAGTGTACGAGCGTTCCCTTTTCTCCACGTCTTCTCCAACATTTGTTGTTCTTTGTCTTGGTAATTACAGTCACTCTGACCAGTGTCAGGTGATATCTCAATGAAGTTTTGATTTGCATTTCTCTAATAATTAGTGATGTTGCTCAACAGACACATGAAAACATGCCTGCTTCTTTCTTGTTTCTTCTTCCACATTGTGACGGATTCCTCTGGGCCTCATAAGGACCAAGGGCAGGGAGACCGGCACCGCAGTTCTGAATCAGTTTTGTGACACATGGGCACTATTTTGGTGGAATGCTGGCTCTGAAAGGTATATTTTTACACTCCCCAGAAAATGAAGGCATTTGTGCTTTTTGGCCTAGGGTAGCATTTTGTCATCTGTCCCAAAATACAAAGCTTTGCACAACAGAAATGGTGGAATCACATCCCTGTGGGCAAAAATCATTACTTTCATTTTTCCATTTGGATGTTTTCCATTTTCAGAACACAACCAGTTTGGAATTACAAGATACTTTTTAGTGAGAAATCTGAGGTGAGGACAAAAGGAATTTTGTTCTTTTGTAAACTTACATAAACTGTCCCTGGTTTAAAAACCATTCTCTTGGATTTTTAAATATACTTTCAGATAGCAGCAGTAGCAATCATCTTGATTTCAGTCTCCTGCAGAGGTGTCCTGTAATGTGCTGTGTCTCCTTGAGGCTGTCGGGAGCGGGGATGCGCTTAGGTGATGAGGGGTATTTTAAGGATACGTGGAAACATAAGGAAGGACGTGGAACAACAGTCACTGTGAAGCATATGTCTGCTTCTCTCTGTATATGCCTTTGCTGCTTATGACTTCAAACCTTCACAGTATCACAGCTTCTCTCTTCTCTCCACCTTCTCTTTCCTCATAGTTTCTACTGCCTTGGGACTTCTGTTTTCTTCTTTAGCTCTCTGACTTTTTTTGACTTCCCCACCTCTCTACCATCTAAATTTCTCTGTATGTATTACAATCAAACTCTCCAAAAAAGAGCATCTGATCGGTTCATTTATTTACTATCTATTTAAGATGAAGGCCGCCTCATAGGCCACAGGCCAGACTGTAAATCAGGCTTTCTTGACCTGGGCACTATTGAAATTTGGGGCCAGACAATTCTTTGTTCGGGGGACTGTCTAGTGCGTTGTAGGGTGTTTAGCAACATCCCTGGCCTCTACCCACCACATGCCAATAGCACCCCCGTCCCTCAGTTGTGACAACCAAAAATGTCTCCGGACAGCGTCAAATGTGTTCCGGAGGGCAAAATTTCCCCTGGTTGAGAACCATTCCTGTATACCAACCCCTGCACAACTTGTGGCGGTAGCAGTGCGGTCACATTGGGACACTGAGTAGAATGACCTGTGTCTGAGGAATCATTTGAGACACTTTTCTACACTCTCAGGTACCCTTCAATGAAGAGGAGTTCGTCAGCAGACAACCTTCAGCTGTCTGTCCCTTCAGGAATTGCGTCAGCTGCCTTGCCCAAGATCACACCCCTTCCACAGGCAGCTCTTGATTAATGCAGGAGTTGAAAGACCTGGCCATTTTGTTCCAACTCAGGGGACCTCTTAACAGTCCAGCTCAAGAGCTCCCAAGGGGTTGACTGAGACTGTCACTGGGCCTGCATCCCAGCTTGTCTTCTCCCTATTGCCATTCCTGCTTCCTTCTTCTCCCTTCCATGAGGTGTTGACCCAAGAACACACCTTACTAAATATCCTGCTCTCTAAGCTTTGTCTTAGCGTCTGCTTCCCGGGGAACCCAATCTGTGATGGGACGTTATAACTGACAGATATTTAGAAGCATCTGAGAAAAAGGCATTGTAATAGGCTCATTCTAGTCACTGGGTAATTTTATTTACTCTTGCCTTCCTAATAAGGTTGATGATTTTTTTTCCAGTGTGTGTACTGATGATCACTATTTAAGGTGTCAGACCTCATGATCTCCATTAATGGGTAAGGACTTTGAGGACAGCATAAAATTACGTCAGCCTCTTGCCCTACCCCTTAAGCTCAGCAGCCTACACACCGATGACAGGCAAGAGTTAGAATGAAGGATAGTCAATAAAATAGATCATAAAAGGAAATGGGTTGGAGTGTGAGCACCATAAGGGTAAAGGATATGCCCTGGACTTCTTTTTTTAATTTCATGCCTCTAACACCTTGCACATAGATGCAGGATATGCCTTGATTGAATGAATAACTGGGCACTCTAAAGATTGTTCCCTCTCTAATACAATAGAAAAGAACTTAGTCTAGTGCCTAGTCTAATGTTCTGAAAATGTTATGAGCTTCACTTTATTTTCAGCCAGCTAAGATGATTCATTCTGTCACTCAACAAATGTCTATTCAATGACCGATATAGGTCAAACTCTGTTCTAGGTACAGTGGAAACAGCAGTAAATAAAAGAAATTTCCTCTATCATGGAGCTCACATTTTAATAGGAGAAGGCAGTCTGGGTTGTGATGAGTTTGATAAAGAAGAATAAAGCAGGCTAAAAGGGCTGGAGGTGATCGGGGAAGGGGACTCTTTTAATGGGCCAGTCAGGGTGGTGACATTTGAATAGAGAAGTGAGGGAGCAAGCCAGGCAGATATTGGGGGGCACAGGGTTCCAAGTAGAGGAAACACTAAATGTAAAGGCCCTGAGATGGGAGCGTGCTTAGAGGGTTTGAGGAATGACAAGGGGGCTAGTATGACTGAAGCCGAGATTCACAAGATGGTGAAGGATAGGAGGTCAGTGAGCAACCAAGAGAGAGACTAGGTAGGGTCTTATCAGCTATGGTTAAAAGTCTTTGGAGCTTGTTCTTATTAAGGAGGGAAGACTTGGGAGAGTTCTGAGCTAAGAAGTGACGTGATCTTACTATGCCTGTAGCATTCATTCATTCATTCATTCATATATTTATTAAAAAACACTAAGCACTCAGAATAGGAAGATGAGAAAGACAGAATTCTGGCCTTGGGCCATCAATTCTAAACAAAAGAGATAGACCTATAAAAAAAATTATGACCTTCTATAGTTGTGGTAAATAGTGGGTCTTGTAGGAGTTGAGTGGAAGGATGAATTAATTCTCCAGTGAAGGAAATGAGATGTTCTATAGAGACTAGTATTAATACACGTTGCTCCTTGGCTAATGCAAATCCAACATAGAGAGTATTTCATCTGATAGGAATCTAGCAAAAAATGCTTCTCATTGCTTGGCCCTTGATTTCACTTAGCAAGAGTCACAAAATGAGAATCAGGTTCTCCCTTCCACTTAGCCATTCTGATATGATGAATATCTCCCTTTCCAATTTTACATGTAGCCTCCTTATAGCCCTTTTGTCCAGAAAAGGGATTTCTTATGTATGTATAATGAATATAAATATAGGTTTTAGAGAGTGCTAATGTTTTAATGAGCTAGAAATAGGCAGACAAGAGAGAGAATAATTGAAAGATTAGTCAACATGGGGACAATTTGACTTGGAAAGAGAAAATCTGAGCAGGAAACGCCTGGGAAAAAAATTAGAAGAGGAATGGAATGGAATGAGCTCATTTATGGTGTGAGTTAAGGACAGAGAGATTCATTCTCAGAAGGTAAAAAGTGAGGGTTGGTGTTGGGGAATTTGGCCCAGGCCATCAACGGGAGGAGATTGATTCCAAAGACTTGGCTCAGGAGGTCTGAAGCAGATACATCTACTAGAAGTATCCGGGAAGATGGAGAGTTCTGAATCAAATCTTCCGTTATCCCTGGAGCCCAACACAAAAGGTCACTAGAAATCTTGCTATTTTCGGGCCAAATAAAGGACAGCAAGGTTTATGTCTTAAACAGGACAGGTCAGATCATTCCTGCAGCATGAACCATCCACGCTAATTTAAATAGAAAAAAAGAAGATAGTAAGTTTGGTAATGAGAAATTTAACTTAAAAATCAGAACTAAAAATAGAAATTAAAACGAAAATGACTTCTTTTAGTTCTTTCTAAAAATACTTAGCTATTTGTTTTGATTTCCTAAGCCACACTAATATAAAATGAGAAAACCTGGTTGACTGTCGTAGTTGACACTAGCATCAGACTGTCAAAAGCAAGATTTGTCTTCTTTCAAGTTTTGCTACTCTGAGAACTGCGTAAAACCTTCTGAAGAGTCAGAAAACGGCTAGAAGAGGGATTATTTCCTGGAGTTGTTTCCGAGGCCTGTGCTTTGGTGGTTAACAGTCAGTTTAACTCTGGAACCAGAGTCTCTCTCATTTGCCTGGTTACCCTGGGATTCCTCACACTGGCAGTAAGTTATTTTCTGGAATAAATATCCTGATAATTCACTGCATTAATAATAATAATAAGGCGAGGAATAGGAATTTTAGAAATATTGAGCACTTTTTGCTTTTAACACTGAGGAAGGCTTTTACATGGATTAATTTGTCTAATCTTCACAACAACCCTGTAGAATAAGGATTACTATTGTCTCCATTTCACAGAAGAGATGACTGAGGCTGGAGAAGTTTAATAACATAATCAAGTTCATACTTATAACCATTATGGATTATCAGCTTCAGAGAAGGGGTTCCAGGGACTAGTGAGTGGCAACCGGCAGGTCTCAACTGCATAGACTAAAGGGGATAATCCCCATTAATCTTTGGATGCTAGTAGAGGCAGTGGTTAGTAACAAATGGGGAAGACTTTAGCTTGGGAGTATTTTTCTGTTCTTTAATCTCTTTGATGTTCTCTCTCTCTCTCCTTCCCTCCCCTATATGAGAATAGAAAGCTTCTACTCTCATACTCGTGGGTCTACAGGTCAACTGTAGTCCAGGTGATTGAGATAAAGTTTGACTGAAAAGCTCTGCTTCAGGCTACAGGTTGACTGGGTTTGGCTTCAGGCAACTAGTTCAGTTCAGATTGTCTCTAAACGTGTTGGTTTTTGAGGCCCAGGATGAAGGAACAGAGGCTACCTGGGGCGTGTGTTCATGCCAGATTGCCAGAGCACAAGAGGACAAGCCTCTATTCATATCATGTCTGCTAAAGCCCCATTGGCCAAAGCAAGTCACACGGTCAAGCCCAAGGTCAAGGGGCTGGGAAGCGCACTCTGCCCACCATGAGGCTTTGGCTAAGGTATAGATGTTTAATTCTTGTACAATGGAGTAAAGAATTGGGGCCAAAATTTAATCTCTCCTACCTTCTTATTGCTTTCATTGCTCTCATAGCCTTAGTTCTTTCTTACTCTTACCTTGCTTCCTAAATGGATGCACCTCCCACCTATAGTCATTTGGTTTTTAATTTCTGAGTTGCTCCCTACTGGCTCAGGTTCCAAATTTTACTTTCCTTGAAATTTCCCTGGTGCCTAATACAATACCGTTCACACAAAGAGCATTCAGCAAATGGTGTTGACTGCCTGCCGTCTTTTAAAAGCACATCTGGAGAGATACTAAAGGCACCTGGCAGTATTGCACTGACTTGTTAGTAACCTGACTTCACCCAGATGGCCTAAAGACTGTAGCCACCTTTACCCAGAGGAAAGTGTTATGGTAATGCAGTCAGCCAATTCTGTTTGAAATTCTTTAGAAATTCCATGAGCAGATGTCAGTCACGGTTCTGTTTATACAGACACCTGTCCTCCTAGCTCTGGCCTTGTGAGGCTTGATTTCTTTCTTACTGTCCTAATAACCACGATGAGGTTCTTGAAGTTTTGTATCAATCAGTTTGAAGGAGCCTTCCTTTCATGAGTAATGCCACCAAATAGTGGTTATTAGACTTTGTGGGACTATGCAGCCAGCAGCCCTGGATATTAGATATAGTGTTTATCTCTGCAACTCAGTCACCTTGCCAAGTAGTTTAGTATGAACTCTTGACTTCCGAGATCAAATGTACGCCTGATACTCTAAATGACTTCACCATCTACTGACAAATCCCATGGTGTAGTATCCTGTTCGCCATGTGCGATGGTCTCGGAGCTCGGTGTTATCTGTCTGACAGCTCATGTAATATTTACAGGTTGTTATTCGTGAGGAATTTTAGTTAGCCGTAAAGATTTTCACAGCTATGGCAGACATTAGAGGTCTCATTCATCACTCGTGTGACCTTCCCCTCTGGAATGTAGCCCATCTGTCTCTGCTGTTGAAATCTTTATGGAAAATCCTCCCATCTTTGAAAGTTTAGTAAGTGATCTTAAAGTTTTCACTGGATCTTTACTTTTGATATATGATATAGATGTATAAAGGACTATTCTTATTTTAATTTAATGTTTTGAAAAGTGTTAAATTTAACTTGGCCTTTCAGTTAAATGACAGAAAACTTACTCTTGCCACGGGAACTATATGCATCACATCATAAGAAAATAGAAATCATATGGAAAGCAATTGCAATGGGGAAAAAATGATATATACATACATGTACATATAGCATGAATAACTACCTGAGAACTTAAATACTATATTATAATCGATTATGACCTTAGGAAGTAAAAAAACAAGGGAAATAAGTTTTTCATGTAATTTAATATGATAAAGAAGACCCTAAGCAAATTCCATAAACAAATGAATTGTTTACAGAACAGGAGAGAGGAATGACCAGTCCTCAGATGTCCCCCCTCTCCACTTCCATCCTCCTCCATTCACAGACAACTTCTCAAATGCTTAGTTAGGACCTAATCCTGCTACTTCCCCTCTATCTACCCCTTCCTTCAACTTCTGTGATCTGGTTTGGCCTTCATCACTCTTAGGAACTTGCCCTGTTAAGATCACCAGTAATCTTGTGACCAAATACACCTTCCTCTTTTATACCCTTAGTCCGTAGGAATCCATTGGTGCTCATGCCTTATCATCGAGTTGTGCTTCTTGTATTTCACCCTACTTCATTCTAGTTTCTGTGTTGTTTTTCTTTGGTGGCTTTTCTGTTGCCACCACCATCTCGGGGTGTTCCCCAGGGTACAGTTCTCTTTTTATAGCCTCCTTTCCTTAAAGAATCCAGCCATTTCATAGGTTCAGGTATCATGTAGTACTCACAGTCTCATTCTTTCACTTGAATTTCAGTGAAAAGACCCACCTTCCAAATATTTTAACCTAAATATATAATTTATGTGAAATTCACCTCCCAGCTTTTTTGTCTGCCCATGAAACTCCCAGTTGTCTAGTAACTAAGTCTTAGAAGTATAGAGTCACCTGAGATTTCTCACGTTCACTGGACACCAAATTCACTTACGAACTACCTCTCGAGCTCCACTCTACGACCTCTAATCTATTGTATAGGATCACAAGAAACATCTTCTTATCTTATCATCATCATAATCTTCTGATCATAAAATTATCTGTGACCTTTGATTTCCCATTGTATCAAATATGAACTAATCTGTTCATCGTTCATGCTGATGAATAGTGGACAAATGGTCTACCTAAGAATGATGGATCTGTTGGGCAGATACTACTGGTCTAAGCAGACAGAGGTATAGAAAGAAGTTCCATAAGCCCAGGCAGTTAGATAGTGTTCAAAGGCGTTTCTCTCTGCCACACTTTATACTATTTGTGGTACGTTAATGGTAGTTAGGAGTGGATCCAAGGGTTGAAGACAAACGCTGCCCAGTTGAAGCAGAAAGATTGATTCTAGGATTACCAACATTCAGACAACATCCCGTAGGTATGTGATTATAAGCATTATTTGTATGGTGATTTACATTTTGCAAAGCAATTTCATATCCGTTTTCTCCTTTTATCCTGACAACATTTTGGTAAGGGAGATATCATTATTCCCATTTTGCATATAAGAAAAATAAGGCTCAGGGAGAAAACAAGACTTGCTTACGATCATGCAGTGATGGTGGAGTCAGGACTCAAATCCAGTTCTTTTGAATCTGGGTTCCGGACACTTTCCCCTGGATCCAGATACCTCTCAAGAAACTGAGTTGGGCTTGGAGATAGAAAGCCAAAGTGCTGAGTGCCTTTCTGAACAATCTGTCATGGGAGGAGGGGGTGTGAGGGGCATGTTCTCAAATAATCCACTGTATCAGGCAGGATATCTAACGTGCCTCGAGAATTATACCAACTCAATGCCATTGACCTGAGAAAAATGGATTTTTCTCTTTTCACCTGGATCAATAAAGAATGACTCCTGCTGGTAAGAATGTAATTTGTATAAAATGCCTTTAAAATGTCCATAGGCTTCAATCAAATAAATATACTTCCAGGAATTTTGCTTAAGAAAATTAACAAAACTGTATGCAAAGATTTATTTATAAAGATGTTCATTGCAGCCTTACTTACAACAGTGAATACCTGGAAACAAGCTAAATGTTCCCAAAGAGGGGATTTCTTCAATAAGTCTTGGTGCATCCATTAATGGGATATGGTTACGCCATTTAAATGTGAGCCAGGAATGATGTGAGCAGCCAGAGATGGTTTGGGTGGGTGGGAGTGGTTCAATCAAAAGCAGAATTGGCTGCATTTAACAGAAAACCCAAATCACAATGGCTTATACAAAGTAGAGGTTTCTAAGTTTCTCACACAGAAATCCAGAGATAAATTGACATGGTCACTACACATCCATCACGCACCTAGATCCCCCATATCTTTCTTCTCAGCCATTCTCAGTGCATAGCTCCTGTAGCATAAGTTATCTGGGCCCTGCCTATATCCCTCTGGTGTTCACCATGCCCAGGCACACCAAACTTAGGCTTCCAATGACACACACCTGCGACTCTGCCTTTAAGGCCTTCTCTGGCCATCAGAGCCTGCTTCCCACCACAAGGGGCAGGCCAGAAGTGCCATGGAGTTAGTGACAGCCCCCATACTTCAAGAGTAGCCCTCAAGCAATGTAAGTAAATACTCCAGTTTCCTTACCCCTCGTGGGGGATAACTCTGATGTTTATTCTCCACTGAAGACCCCAGCCACGCTGAGCCCCAGGTGTCCAATGCAGTAATGCATCTTATATCAGCTTTCCTCCTTTTCCTGTCTCACTTCCGACTCTTCACCCAGTGCTTCCTTGAATTACCGCTCAAACTACCTGCACTCACATCCTTGTGTCTGTGTTTGCTTCTGGGGGACTGCAACCAAGATGGCTTCCATTCTCCATGGTACTACAGCTCCAGACATCATCACAGCCATGTTCCAGGCAGGAGGAAGGATGGGAAAAGGGCAAAAGCTGCCTCTCAATGGAGTCAGCCACTGTTAAAGAACTTTCCCAGAGACCGTACCCAAATATCCTCAGCTGACATTCATAGGCCTTAGTAACATGGCTGCGCCCAATGGTTAGAAATTCTGTTAGTAAAGAAGAGGAGACTGGATGTTATACAGTTAACTGTCTCTGTCGCTAAGCACGGGGGTCCGAAAGCACAGATGAGGAGAAGCACTGGACTCATTTAAGGAAGGACTGGGAGAAAGAGATGAGGTGAAATCAGAACATAAAGGGCCTTGGACGCTAAGGGAAGGAATTTTAAAATTAGTGTATATGAAGGGGAACTATGGGAGGATTTTGCATTAGGAAGAGCCATGTGCTTGCTCTGAATAGTACTTCGTTGAAATTAATCTATTAGTGCTATACTGGAGGGGCTGAGAAGCTAGGGAGAACCTGAGGGGAGATAGGAGGCTATCGTCATAGCAGCAGCACGAGGAAATGCCTGCATCTTGCCCCTCCACATGCATTCTCCACACTTCCCTACCTTGCTCTGGGCCTTGGGAGGTTGACGTGCGTGGGCTGCACAAATGGCATCTCCAGCCCTCTAGCTTTGCACTGGGCTCAGCCACTGGAGAGCCATGGTAGGAGATGGATGGGAAGATGGAGAATGAGGTCAGAAGCTTTATTCCCTTGACTCCCCGGCTGTCTGCTTCCCTTGACCAAAATCCTGTCACATGACTCTCTTCACCCAGTGTGTATTCGTTCTCACTTATTCGCTTATTTGTGGGCAGTGGGGGTGGGAGGCATTCTGACTTCTCTCTCTGGGTTCCAGTAATGACTCTCTCCTGGCCTCTCAGACCTAGGGGGGTAATGGGTCCATGTTGTTATTTATATTGCCCCTTGTGATTTCTCTACACTCCTCATAGACCTTTGTGACCAATCCTTTTACTAATCTCTACTCAGCTTACCCAAATTGAATGTGCCATCTGTTTCCTGCCGGGACCCTGACGGGTGTAGTCCCATTATAATATATGTTCTTCTAAAACCTGATCCCATTTAAATAATAAAGTCCTTAAGGACATGGGACATGTTAGGATCTCGTTCTCCAGCATACCCCACCCTACTTCACCCCTGCCTGCAAATACCTAGCACAGGGCTGAGTACATAATGTGTGTTCGGTAGATTGATTTTACTGCTGGGATATTAGATACACTCATTGGAAAAGATCCTCAGAGACTAAAATTAAGTGCAAAGTAGCAGGCACTGTGTCTGTCTGATTTACTGCATTAGCGCCAGCACTTTGCACAATGCCTGGTGCAGAGTAGGTGCTCTGTAAAAATGTGTGGCGTAATGAGTGAGGTGACGTCAGGTATTGTTTTGTTTCTTTAGGAATAAGGGCTCTGTTTTTGTCTTTCCGGTGACAATAGGTCCCATCTTAGCTTTTTTGAAATTACCTTCTCTGAACTGATCAGATGATTTAATTTAGACATTTAGGACAGGACCAATGGTGGAGATTATAGATCATAGGGAGGCAGATTTTGACCAAAATAAAAGGAAGCTGTTTCTAATCATCACTAAAGCTATGGGAAATTCAAAAGAGCCCTCCAGGATGCGGTGACAATGAAGTTCTTCAAGTAGCTCCTGGAAAATCATTTGGTGGAAATCATGTAGAGGGTAAGTTTAGATATCAGATAGAGTGTAGAGAACTTGAACTAGATGACATTACAATCCCTTTTAAGATGTATATATTGGGGCCGGCCCGGTGGCGCAGAGGTTAAGTGCCCACATTCCACTTCAGCGGCCCGGAGTTCGCCGGCCCGGATCCCAGGTGCGGGCATGGCACCACTTGGCAAAAGCCATGCTGTGGTAGGCATCCCACATATAAAGTAGAGGAACATGGGCACGGATGTTAGCTCAGGGCCAGTCTTCCTCAGCAAAAAGAGGAGGATTGGCAGCAGATGTTAGCTCAGGGTTAATCTTCCTCAAAAAAGAAAAGATGTACATATTTACTCAGTTGTTTGGCAAATATTTATAGATTACCTGTTATGTACCACACATAATAATGTAGAATAAATTACAAAAAGGAAACAGACCTGGTTGTGATCCTGGATGCACTCTTTACCAGCTGCATGACCTAGGTTCATCTACCGAACGTTTTTGAACCTCACTTTCTTCCTGTGTAATAATGGAATAGCGTCACCTCACTGGGTGTTTGGGAGGATGACCTTAAGGAACATGCAGTGCAGGGTACATGGTAGACAAGCAACGTGTTCATTTTCTCCCTTTCCTGAATCACCTGACTTCAGTTTAGGTAATATCCCCAAATTAGGATCTGTTACTGACTTAGGACCTTAGAGATGCTATTCCATGTGATCATAACTATGCCATTATCTGCAAAATGAAAATAATGATAATGCCTACCTCACAGGTCATTATAAGTATCAAAGGAGCTGTTGAGGTCAAGTTTTAGGCACATAAGAGATTTTCCTTTCTCCTCTCCCCGCAACACTTGCTCTAAATCAAGCATTCTCAGTGGGTGTGATCTTGCCCCCCAAGGGGACAAAAATTGGTTCCTAGGGGATGAAAAATCTTACTCTTTTTATATAAAGTGCAGATACGTACAATACATAAACAGACATACGGTATGTCTGTGGTATTAAAATTTGATGGAGGGTAGGGCGATTAGGAAAAAATGCCTAAAAAGATACCTGGGGCCTGGGGGTGGGGAGTGGAGAAGATAGTGGCAAAAAGATCAAGAAACATTGCTTTAGAGTAGATCGCCTCGATAGAAGGTGCCCGTAAAACCATCACTAGAATTGCATCCTTCTGAGGAGCCAAGTGTCAGTGGCGTCTCCTCCCTAACGCCTTTTTCTTAACCCTATAGGTGACGTTTCTATTTTGTCTCCAGTTAATGCTGTATTCTTTGCTTTTATAACCTGCCCCCACTTTTTTTTTTGACTCTCCTGTTGTCAAATGCCAAATCTACCAAATATAAGAAAAGTAGAGGGGCCGGCCCCGTGGCCGA
Source organism: Equus caballus (assembly GCF_041296265.1). Taxonomy (NCBI): domain Eukaryota; kingdom Metazoa; phylum Chordata; class Mammalia; order Perissodactyla; family Equidae; genus Equus; species Equus caballus. The sequence continues at coordinate 25,388,671 of NC_091715.1, read as the reverse complement.
GTGGATAAGTTCACGTGCTCCGCTTTGGGGGCCCAGGGTTTCACCAGTTCAAATCCTGGGCGTGGACATGGCACTACTCATCAAGCCATGCTGAGGCGGCATCCCAAATGCCACAACTAGAAGGACCCACAACTAAAAATACACAACTATGTACTGGGGGGCTTTGGGGAGAAAAAGGAAAAAATAAAATCTTTTAAAAAAAAGAAAGAAAAGTAGAAAGATGAATGAATATACATGGGTCTGAATTGCAGAGTACTCTTTTGGCACAGTTTACATAACATTAGCATTCTTTTCAATTTTCTGGTTAGGCCCCTGTGTCGATTCAAAGACAACTTAATGCTGGAGTACATCGCTTGGCACATTCTGTTCATCGTGCATTAAAATGTGGTTGAAATAAGAACTTCCCCTAAACAGTGTGGCCTGGGCTTGTGATTTTCAAAACCACCTTGGGCACAGTATTGAATCCTGTCACCTGGAGGGAGGAAAAGCATTTGAAGGTAGAACCGCCACCCTTTCTTGCTCTTAATAACATACTGCACCTGTAACGCAAGGGGAAATTCAGAGGTTGGTTTTGGAATAAATAAACTCATATGTAGTCTGCTATTTAAATTCAGTAGACAATACCCCATGGTGCTGGTGCTGTATGATAATGGATGATTTTTAAACTCGAGAATCTGAATCACAAAGCTGCATTGGAATTACACGTAGTGCTTATAGAAACATCTGTATAAGAAAATACCAAAGGACAGCGCAGTGTCAGATAAAAACTATTTGCCAATAAATCTGCTTTGGGTGGGCACTAAAAATGGACACATCAGGCATAAAAGATGCGTGTGTCTATTACGTAGGCTAGCTTTGTGAAGGATGACAGGCTTGAACTGGCACACTGAGATAAGAAACAGCTGTTGTTGGCATGGGCACTCCTGCAAGAAGTGAAATGATAATTCTGGGACACACTTATGAGAGTTACCATATATTTGATCAACTTTTGAATATATGCAAGACCAGAATCATCCGGCAGCCCCGAGCAAATTGCCAACAACTCTTTAACAATCTCTAGAGAAGGAGCACCGAATCCACTTGCATAGAACCGTCATTCAATTGTGCGTTATTTCTAAAGCAAGTGGTTCCAGCATGTGTGTCTGTAGCAGTGATGGGGCCGGGAAGGAACGAGGGAAGGCTGCTGTTATTTTCCCTTTTTTTATCGCCTCAAGGACATTTTTTACTATAAAATTTCAGAGTTTCAAATGATGACTGCAAAGCAGTTGCTTAGGTGCATTTATAAACTGAATCAAAGAGGAAAAAACATCTTTCAGCAAAAAAAGGTCACTGAATCTCACCATTGGCTCTATTTGATAGTTACTCATAAAGACAAAAGACTTTTTCTTAATTTTAAAACTTCACAATTTTTATATACAATTTGTATACTCTATAAAAAATTAAATTAAGAACCGTAATTATGAAAGCTTAAAATTTCATATTGATCTGGAGCTTAAAATTGGGGGGAATATTCTTTTTTAAATCTTTTCAACCATTTAGCTCAAGCATATTGTGATTACTCCTCTGGCATTTTCTTGGATTTTTTTTTCCTTTTAACATTTGACAATGCAAAGGCAACTATAGATGTAGTCTATGTAGGTCTTGCCATTAGCTCCGCAGGGTGCCACCACTTTGCCCGTCTCCTGCTCGATTTTCTGCTTGAAGGTTGCTTCTTGCAGGCAGAGAGCCCCTGAGCTGGGCCAGGCAGCCAAGAGACCTCTCCAGCTCACTTTTGTCTGAGAGACACCTAGGAATAATGTAGGAAATCCAAATGGACTCTTTGGCCCCCAGAAGACATACCCAACATCCTCTGAATCAGAAAAGAGTGATAAAGGACTGGAAAGGGATAATGAGAGAAATGGTGAGGCCTCCGCCCAGAGAGACCTTTTTGGTTTTTTTAAAAGATCATTTCTTTTTTATTCTTTTTAAGATTGGCACCTGAGCTAACAACTGTTGCCAATCTTCTATTTTTTTCCTTTCCCTTCTTCTCCCCAAAGCCCCCCAGTACACAGTTGCATATTCTAGTTGTGAGTGCCTCTGGTTGTGCTATGTGGGACTCCGCCTCAGTGTGGCATGATGAGCGGTGCCGTGTCTATGCCCGGAATCTGAACCAGCGAAACCCTGGGTCACTGAAGTGGAGTATGCGAACTTAACCACTCGGCCATGGGACCAGCTCCCCAGAGAGACCTTTAAAAAAAGAATAGCCATTCCTTTCTCCATTTAGGCTTTCATAGGCTTGACAATACAGCCAGCAAGGTAGCTGGACGAAAGGCTCTCTGGAGTTCTCTTCTTCCTTCTATGATGCTGGGTTGTTTTTCTTTTGAGGTGGAATTTTTTTTTTTTTTTTGGTGAGGAGGATTAGCCCTGAGCCAACATGCACCACCAATCCTCCTCTTTTTGCTGAGGAATCTTGGCCCTGAGCTAACATCTGTGCCCATCCTCCTCTATTTTATATGTGGGACGCCTGCCACAGCATGGCTTGATAAGCGGTGCACAGGTCTGTGCCCAGGATCCAAACCTGCAAACCCCAGGCCTCTGAAACAGAGCCCGCAAACTTAACTGCTATGCCACCAGGACTGCCCCTGAGCTTTTTTTTTTTAATTGAGGTATAATTGACATACAACATTATATTAGTTTCAGGTGTACAATATAATGGTTCAATATTTGTATATATTGCAAAATGATCACCACCATAAGTCTAGTTAACAGCCGTCCCCATTATAATGCTGTGATTTTAAGAAAAGGGTGCAGTGAGCAGCCAGGAGCTGATTTCTGGCTCTTCACCATGTTTCCTGCTAGAGAGGGCTTGGGTGACAAGTTTCCATAACATCAGACTCTGCCCAGGCAGGTCAGGGAGTCCAGCCTAAGTTCTCACATCAGATCTTTCCTCTACGAACTAATCTGGGCAAGAGAGCTGTGTGCTAGAGAAGAAAAATGGACACAAGAGTTGAGCAGAGAATGAGAAAAGCAGAGGGGGAGAGGATTAGAAAAAGAAGGACAGAGAGACATTGAAGGCAAGGGACTACTTCAAAATAGCAGATAAATGTCTTTTTTCCCCATATTAAAAAGCTGTCTGCCAAAATGAAAAGGCATAATTAGCAGCTAAATACAAATCTGTATCCGATATCTTTTAAATGACGTGTCGCCGACGTACAAAGCAGCATGTCTGGCTGAAGGCTGGGTGATTCGATCTCTCTATTCCTCCATATAAAACAAAGAGTCTGGAGTTTCATTGCGCTTGAATTGTCTGGCAGTGGGTGAAGTTAACTTTTATTAGAAGCTGTTCTTTCGTATTATACAGCGTAGTCAAGGCTATATTAGCTTTGACGTTTTCTTACATCTCAATACACTGTGCGGTGAATTTTCTATGAGACTAATTTAGAAGGGAGCTTTTCACATGAGGAAATAATGGTCAGCATCAGCTGTGCTTCAAATTGTAAGCAGGGTGGAAATTCAGGAAAAATATGGACATACACATAAAATTGCTAGATGTTAGTAAGAATGCTCCTTATATTTATATCCCTGATCATATTCTATGTCTCTTAAAACTCCAGTTTCCTAAAACTATCAGGAGGAAGGAAGATTTTATTGTTGAGGAAATGTTATGGTGTCTCTTAACATGATTATTCTGTCTCAAAGAAAGAAAAAAACCCGTCAGATTAAACAATGTATAAAAAAGGTATTTTTAGAGTTCAGCTTTGGGAAAGAAAAAAACTGTACAACTTAAGCATTTAAAACGCAGTTTAAAGATGATTGATTTGACTGACCCACAATAAAGTCGTTATAAAACGAATTCCCAGGATGTGAAATTTAATTTCTCCTATAGGATTCATCACTCATCACAAAAGTTTCATTACACTCTGCTATGAGGTGTCATTCTCTCACTTTTGGTTCTTTTCTAATAAGATCATGCTGGTCAGCTGACATTTTGAGGCCCCAATTAAACATATATTCGGTAAATGAAATTGGATTCTGTTTAAATCAAGTAAAGAGAAAAACAAGCATAGCAGAGTGATAAGTGTAGTTCTGTAGCTTCAATAACTTAGAATGTAAATATGTCACAGAGGGATGTTTCAGCTGCTGGACTAATAAAACCCAGTCAATCAAATGGTAAAAGATACTGAGAAGCAGCAACAGGAAGTATTCTAAGAAAAGCACCCGATGGAGACGCATCAGAGAAAACCCGTCAGGCTGCTCGTTCCGTTTCTTATCTGTTCTATAGGGTTAGCAGTGGAACGGGGTTTTTTTTCCTTTGCATTTATCTTTGTGCCTGAATGAGTTCGATTTCACTTGGCTTAGGACAGAAACTTCAGAACAGCAGGTTAATCCGTCCTGTCTTCATGGGCAACTGAGCAAACAGACCAATATCAGTGTAAAATTGTAATTCTGGAGATTAATGTTGTCTTTCCTGTTTGCAGTGAACTTGACCTCCTTGCCTTTTTTTGTTTCCCCCTTTTTCAGCTTCTGTCCAGGGTCCCTGGGAGAGAGCCATCTCACCGAACAAAGTGCCCTACTATATCAAGTAAGTTGGAAGCCTCACATTCTTAAAGGAGCATTTATTGTGGTGAATCTGTATTTTCACACATGAATTTATCTATCTATCTATCTATTTATTTATTTATTTTTGGTGAGGAAGATTGGCCCTGAGCCAACATGTGTTGCCAATTTTCCTCTTTTTGCTTGAGGAAGATTGTCCCTGAGCTAACATCCATGCCAATCTTCCTCTATGTTGTATATGGGATGCCATCACAGCATGGCTTGATGAGCGGTGTGTAGGTCCGCACCCAGGAGCTGAACCTGCAAACCCCAGGCCGCTGAAGCGGAGTGTGCAAATCTAACCACTATGGCACCAGGCCGGCCCTGACAAACGAATTTATTTTTAAAATGCAATGTTAGCCTCCCCTACGATACTGCGTTCTTTCTTCCCTGAGGAAGCCTGGATAGTCAACTCACGCTAAAATTACCCCTGAAAATTTGCTGATGCAATAAGGAGCTGCCTTTAGGAAAAATCCATCGAATGCAGCATATAGATTGTGTTTTGTGAATGGAGGTGGTGTGGATTTTTCACAATAGAATAAAAAGCTGCAGATAATATTATGGATAGCGAGAGTGAATATTTACAAGAACAGTTTCAGTGATGGAGGGGTTTCCCACATTTCTTCTTTAGACAGAGATGAAAGATTTCTGCAGCTATATGTACACAAACTGTTTTAGGTGAATAAATACTTCATGTAACCAAAAGGCAGGCAGCAGCTGCCCCGGATTTGTGGAGCTGAGGTGTTCATTCTCGATGCACAGCACTCAGCATTTTTCACATAACAACAACAAAATGAGACTGTTTTCTGGGGCCATTTGTGTCTGTCAAAGGAATACACGTGCTTAGAAGCACCTTCTGCAGGATGCTGCATGAAATACAAATTATGATACATTGGGTTGACGTGGAAGAGAGAGGAGAGAAGATATTGACTTATTATGATACCTTAACAGTTTCTCATCGATTGTGCAATCGAGTCCAACTTAAATTTAACTTCGCATCGGCTACCTCAACAACAATTTAAATTAATCGGGTTCATGAAAAAGTCTTCAATACCGACTAAAGTCCTTGAACTTGCTTCTGCCATGAGTCTGACTAAAATTATTAGATGTTTTTCCATTTTTGCAGCCTGCCGTCTTTTATCGAGTCTGTTTTTATTCTTCCACTGCCCATCAATTCTTTCTAACTCGGTTCTAAAGCAATAACCGCAGTCTTAGATCTTCATTACTACAGTTCTCCAGAAATTGGATTTCATGCCTCAATTTTGTTAACTCAGAAGAATGGAGGTGAGGGGACTCTTTTGGCTCTTCAAGGAGAGACATGTCCTTTAGGAAAGGTTTGTCTTATTAAATTTTCCAGACAAGGTATCTCTTAACTTTAAAAATTCTCCTTCAGTATGTTTTGATCCTGCTTTTGAATTTTCTTCTTTTTAAATTTTCTTATTTTTGTTTTATAGAATTATTAATTTAGTCACTCTAAATTACATATTTTAAATACCTATTTAAAATCACCCAGGGGCCAGCCTGTGGCACAGTGGTTAAGTTTCCACATTCCACTTTGGCTGCCCGGGGTTCACCGGTTCAGATCCCAGGTGCGGACTTGTGCACCCCTTGTCAAGCCATGCTGTGGCAGGTGTCCCACATATAAAGAAGAGGAAGATGAGCACGGCTGTTAGCTTAGGGCTAGTCTTCCTCAGCAAAAAAAAGAGGAAGATTGGCAGCAGATGTTAGCTCAGGGCTAATCTTCCTCAAAAATAAATAACCAAACAAATAAATAAAATCACCTGTTTTATTTAATAATATATTGGTTCAGACATGCACTGTATTGCTTTACATCCACTGTATATTTTATGGAACTATTTTACTCAAACTTCCCAGTCATCTTCTGCATCAATGTCTTCGTCATCACAAATTTTTATTTCTGACTAAGGTGTTTGAGACCTGCTCCTTCTTTAACCCATTTATAAAGTTTTCACTTTATCCAATTCCTTTATGAGCTAAAATAAAGGCTCTCCTTTTGTGGCTAAGGCTTTAGGACCACCTGAGAATCCAAGACACGTTCAAGCCATTATTCTCTAAATGATTACCTGTTTGGGGCTCGTTAAGTGTCTCAGGGGACTCCTAGAGTCTCCCTCGAGTCCTACTGTCCTTTCTCTAAATATTTATCTTCTCCCTGATTTTACACCTACTGTAAGAGGTCCCAGTACAGTGCTGTGGGGCAGTGAAAATGAAATCAGACCACAAAATAAAAAAGAGACAAATTCCAAAAATCTGGAATTCCTCCTTGTAAATGAGTCTCTTGCTGCTCCTCGGTGGAATCAGAGAGCAGCGACTATCTATTTGTCCTCCTGTTTTGTCCAGTGCTCCTTCGCCGGCTTGAAGATCAGGGTGGCAGTATTGGTAAGGGCACAGCCCTAGGAAGAAGAAAACTTGAGTTCCAGTCCTGGCTGGGTCCTTAGTTGGCTGTGTGGCCTTGGGCAAGTCACTTAAACTAGACAAACCTTGGTTTCTCATTTATAAAATAAGGAGTTGGACTAGATGATATCTAAGGTCCTTTGTAGCTCCGAGAATCAATGAGTGTGCCTCATTCCATAGTCTTGTCCAAATTCAAAAACTTAACATCTCAGCTTTTTTTCAAGAAGTTTATCTTTATTTTTTAAATTATTTGAATTAACATGATATAACTTTTTAGTTTAAAAAAAACTATAGGAATTGTGTTTTTCCACTGTATAATTAGCTTCAGATATGCCCTGTCAACCCACTCCAATTTCTCTAGGTACCTATTTAAAGAGCTCAAATCTTGGCGTTTAATTTAAGACTATTATTTTTCCTGGTTTAATGGTAAGAGACATAGAACAATAGACAAGAAAAATTAGTAGAAAGGTGAAAATGGAGACCTTAAGAGCCTCTGAAGTGATCAGTTCCTTAAAGTGAGAAATTACATAATTTCTCAAAGATATCTCTGAAACTCAATGGAGATCAATTCTCTCTACAATTATAATCTATCTGAAATTAGAGATTGTACAATTTCTCCAACGTACCTCTAAAATGTTAAGCTGTAATAGAGGAAGAACACATGTGCAGAAAATATACATTGTCAAAAAACAGATTATTAATGTCATTTGTGATTTGTTATTACATGTTACTATTGTCTAAAATATTCTATTTTCAACAAATTGCTTTGATGTACAAGGCTCAGTGGACCTCATGTACTGGCAAATACCATTCATAATTTGAAATGCCTTAGTGGGCCAAAAATAACAATAAAAATAAGTTTACAATGACATTACTTCAGCCAGTCCCCATTTTTCCTTTTTCTTATCTTGTTTGTCTTGACTTCCATTCAAGAGCTTTTACCACACGTTTCCAGCTGCAAAACTATGTATCTTTTCTGGATTCTTTTTTTTTTCATGCTGTATAGTGTTTGCTTTTCAATGCTGGGATAAACTGATCATCTAAAAAACGAGAGGTTTCTTCACCAATAGCACAGTTCCTAGCTAGCGGTAGGGTTGTGTGCTCATCCTTGAGGTTGTAAGTCAACATCTTCTGCTCCAGATTGCAAATCAGACGGTGTTTATGCCTGCATCCTGACACCAGCTTTTCATATGATGCTAAGAACCTTGACTTTGATACTTCAAACTACATGTTTGTCTAGTTTATTAGTCCATAGCATACATCATTGTTACAGTTTTCATATTCCCTCTCCCTTGGGGCTCTCTTATTCCTGCCAGCATCTCTTTCAGGTTATTTGATTACAGTTTTCATTGCCACTGAAAAAATAATCACCAACGATGTTCAACCTGTTACAACTGCCTTTTCCACTCTCTGCCATTTTGTAGTTTTTTGGCCTACTGTCAAACTCATGAAAATTTCAATATAATGGCCTTTAACCAGCTGCTGCATTCTGTTAGGATTTCTTTCACCTTTTTATGTTGCATACTCCCATATGGGTAAACCAAACAGAGCCAAGAGCTGGGACTCTCTTGCTTTCTTAATGAGTTAGAAAATCATTCTTCTGTGTTCTGTAGTGTCAAAAGAATTTAGGAATCCCAAACTTGTGTGCAGTATGTTCCTGAATAGATGACATAATAAGAGCATAAGAAATAGCACATTGGGTCAGACCAACAGGGCAGCTAGCCCAGAACTCTGTCCCAGATGCAGGCACCAATGGCTGTTTTGTCAGTTAACCTAGTAATTTTCATCTGAAAAATTAGGATGCACCATGACCATTTCTTAATAATGCATTGTAAATCAATTGGCATTTAGAACAGCCAATGGTTCCTTCAACTTTTCCCATTCTCCACTTCAACCTTATCTTAGGAATAATAAGTTCTATGAATTTACTGATTTCTATGTAAATAAATAAAGGTATATTTCAGTTTCTCTTAAATCTACATCCTTTAACCTCAAGGGATGGCCCCAATTAAGTGCTATGGAATTTCCTGAATACAGTTATATTTACCCAGAGTCAACTTTAATCTCACATCCCCTCACTGACCCCTTTTCATTTTCATCTTCCCGGTCTGAGAAATTCTAATCCTTTTTAGGTTTCTAGTCTGTCCTTGAATGAAAGATAAGAATTCTCCTTGATCATCTTAGTTGCTTTCCCTTGGATCTTTTCCAGCTCTGTGACATCTTCCTAGGGATGTCGTGACGGGAATGGCCCAAATATTGGTTATTAAATTTGTCAGTTTTGTCTCTAGTCTCCACTCACTCATGAAGAAAGTAAATGCTATTCGCTGTCTCCGATTGGTGCAGAAATGGAGAAAACCAATTGGGGTCCTAACCTGTTCCACGTATATTCGTTCTAGCCGAAGGCTGGTTTGCTGCTGCTTTTCTGAACACCAGCATGCTTCTCCAGCCACCTATTGCATCTGAGTTGCTCACAGCTCTCTGGTGGTTCCTGCTTAGCAAAACGCAACATAAAACCTTCCTGGCCGAAGCCAACAGTCACTTCAGTCAACACTTCTTATTACTGTTGCTGTGTCCGCTGCCAAAATTGCTGGTTGGAGTTCTGACCCTCCTGTCTTCTTATGGCTGCAATTCCTGTGGCTCTACTAGTGCCAGTATTTGACTCTCTGTATGGAATTGTGGCCATCTGCCTAGACTTCCCTTTTGATGTTTGTGTCTTCTTGTGTCCTGTTGGTCTTTACTCAATGAGACTGAGGAATCTTGCTCTGATTTTAAGATCCTGTGCTCCCTAACTCCAGTAGCATCTGAGTTTTGACACCACCTCCCTCCACATCATATTGCCTCTATTACTACTTTCTGGGCAATTTTTCGTATTCCAAATCCCCCCATATTTAAAGCATATCTTGCCCTTGTTCTTGGTCCGGCTCCCTAGGATTTGTGCCAGGAGTTGCTCTGAGTCAAGCTTTGGTTACTTTATTTGTTCCTTTGAGTTATGGACTGCTATTTCAGTACCCGTATTTATATGGAGAGGAAGAAGTGGGTAGCTATGTCTCAGCTTTAACAGCAGTCAACGTGCTAAATATCTGTGTTGGCTGGTTTGCAGTGGATGCATCTTCTGAGAATAAGCTGGCTCTTATTAGAAAGAACACTGGATTATGATCTTCAACTTAGAAAACATCCCCCAATGTCTCATTCCTGATCCCTCACTGTTCTAGGAATGATACCAGTCTTCTGACATTCAATTTGAACATTGGTTGAGATTGGCAGAGGTTTGCCTAGAATATGAACACCTTATTTAGTATATAATTTTGTGCTGTTTCTGGTAAGATCTTTTACATGTGTATTTTCCTTCAAAATAGACCTTTTCGCAGCTGACCAGACTATGAAACAGCAGAAATAGTAAACAGACCAGGCATCAGAAGACGTGAAGTCTAGTGTCAGCTTTGCTGTTAACTGACTATTCGACCAAGGGAAAATCACTTATATTCTCTGGGCGGCCTCAGTTTCTCCATCTGTCATCTAAGGGGGCTGAATCACATGATATCACAGGTCATTTCCAGTTCTGACATTCTCTGATTTTACGAATGTTGACTTTGAAACAGAAATTGTTTGTGACAGTTTTCCAGAGGAGTGAAAATGAATCTTCATATCGCCCTTGAGGATTCTTATTGCACCATCAATCTTACCAGGATAGAAAGGACAAATAATATTAAACCTTTTACTTAACTCTTTAGCTCCATTGATAATAGGAAGTGGCCGTAAGAGAGAATCAGCTGTCTAATTTGAGCTGTCAGTCTTTGAGGATACTGGTGAATATCTCTGGGTAATTAAATTTGTGAAATCCGTGCCAAAAGCCTGGTGCTCTGAGTTTTCCAAAGGCTTTTAGTACACAAAGATAACCCAGAGGTCTGTCTTCTCTGCTGTGCTTTCTCCTCCACCGTTGATGGTTCCAAAGGTCACATTAGCTGAGTCTCATTAAGCTCTGGAACCACAGTGAGGGAATAGTCAGTAATGCACTGATGATATAATCATGAAAACAACTCAGTTTAAGATGCTAACTGAAAGAGAGTGAATGAGACGCCATAGTGTTATGCAGAGAGCTCATTCTGGACATTGGTTTTTGTAGACCTTGTGGGTGGATGTAGATGTTGGTATTTTCTGTGTCTCATAGGTTCATTTAAAAAATCTCACAACCTTCTTTATGGTTTCACAAGCTGGGACATACAGCCTTGACTGAAATAACAGACTCCGTGAGGACAGGTGCTGTATCTCTTTGTCTAGCGTGGTGCCTCACACATAGCACGTGCTCAGTAGTTATGTGAATGAATGAACACATACCAGTAATTCCACATGTTTTACCATTTCCTGACTCCTTTTGCCTTCAAAAAATCTTCCAGTGTCTGTGTGTCAATTTAGATCGACCACCCGAATGTGTCTCTCGTATTCTCTGGACATCAACTTTAATATTAGAAAGTGCACTGGGTCTTTTATTCAGTTTCTCGTGCCTCCTATAGTTGGTACCTAGGAGACAATCCTTAGCATGCATGTCCGAATGGTACACACCAAATCCTGAGGTCTAGACTCTGTTCTCTCTGTATCCAACAGTATGATTTGGCGTGTAACTCAGCCCATCTGGGACTGAGTTTCCCCATCAACAATAAGGAGTACAACTAGATGATGCCTGAGGTCACTCTGAGTTCTGGCGTCCTTTGTTTCGATAGAACTAAGGTCTTTTAGTCTTTCTTAAATGCCACTCGTGATGCTGCTTCTGGTTCTCCAGTGATCGGTAGAGCTTTAAAGTGATCAACCACTGTGTTTCATTAAGCATTTGTGCACAGGATCTACTTTTGAGGCTGGGAGCTAGTAGCTACTGAATCTTAAGAGAATGGCATTGATAAGTTTGTGGTTGTTATTGTTTGGGGTTTTTTTGGTGAGGAAGATTGGCCCTGAGCTAACTTCTGTGCCCATCTTCCTCAACTTTATATGTGGGACGCCACCATAGCATGGCTTGATGAGCGGTGTATAGGTCCATGCCCAGGATCCAAACCCACAAACACCAGGCTGCCAAAGCGGCAGGCGTGAACTTAACCACTACACCACCAGGCCGGCCCCTGATAGGTTTTTGTTTTACAAAAAATTTTTGTAACAGTCTGTATATTATATATAATGCTTAAAGGTGGCAACATATACACATATATGCAGCAGCTAAAATATAGTACTGTGTATGAGCCAAAAACTATATTACACAGGTATAGCCTGGGTGCCCCCTGCCCTGTTCGTGGCACTTTTGGGAATGTGAGAGTATACATAAAATATAGTTAGGTCTGTTTCCCCAAAAGAAGAGGAGTAAATTATTTCAGCTATTCCTTCATTTTCTTTTTCTCACTTTCTTAAACATGTACTTTCTTCCATAATCATGTAGTAGAAAATAACATGGCCTGTGGCAACAAATGCATCTGCATTTGACACTCAGCTTTATCATATTCTGACTCTATTATCTGAACAATTTACTTAACCTCACACCCATTCTACTTTCTGGCACATAGGGAATATTAGTTAGCTTTCCTTCTCTTTTCTGAAATTGAATTGAAGTCTAATTGACATCTGCTAGATACTGAGTGTTGGGTTTTTAGGAAAACACTCATACAGATATATCCAGTATTAGCTACATGTTTAGACTATTTTCTAGGACACAAATATGTCCTTGATCAAATTAGTTTATTTTCATTTTTGGAGTTCCCACGTAGTTTGGGGTATGTGTGAATTCCCAAACATTCCTGAGGCTCTCCTAGGCTTCTCTAATTGCTTCTTATCCTGTCCCCCTGGGAAGCAGCATCCTGTTGCCTTTACAAAGGTCAGCAGCAGCCCAGACAACATTTGAAAATAACTTAATAACCCTGAACTGCCTCTCCCCTTTGGATAATTTCCTTAGAGCATTAGTCCTTTGAACACTGACCTGGTTGCAGAAAATGTCCCTTTCTCAGCGGGAAAACTCCAAATCCCATTCAGTCTTCGCCTCCCTCATTCCGGGGGATGGGGTGGGGGAGGGCAGGGTAGAGAGAAGGAATTAGCTACTTCTTTCTGGAAGAATGTTAATGTGCGTGCACACATATACACATATAATTTCTTTTAAAAAAATAAACTGAGTGCATTGTATAAATCAGTGCTGTCACATTGCAAAATTTTAAAATCCTTGTCCAAGAGAGAAAAAAAAAAATCTCTGCTCTCAGCAGTCTGGCAAGCTCCTAAGAACAGGTCCTATACGGGGCTTAGCCCGTTGTCAGCATTCAGCGAATGATCACGTCTTCTGTGATAGCATTAACTCCTGGGTGGATGAAACGGAGAAGCTTCCTGGCTCCTCTTGAAACTTTCAATTGCTTTTTGTGTTTTTCTTTCTCAGCTTATCCACATCCATCTCAGTCCCCAAAGCCACTGCATGTCAGGTAGCGCAAAGAGTAATTTTTAACTTGCTTCTTTGTTGTTTTAGAAGCAGGTTTTTGTTGTTGTTTTGTTTCCTTTTGGTTTGGCCACTTTTTCTTGGTCTTAAGCTTTCTATAAAGAGAGTGTCTCAGAGTTACAGTCCATATAATCTCCTAGACAGGACAAAACGCAAAGTTTAATGTGAGCCTAATAAGTGCTAAGTGATAGACTAGCTATATCTTCGCATTTATGAGGATGACACCACCAGTTATTATCCAATAAAGAAGAAATAGCTGAGACTCACAGATGTTGGTGGCTTACCCAAGTCACACTAGTAATGACCCAGCTCTGCACCTTTTCCGCCAGCCCTATGACCTCAATTGGCTTTGCCCCACCTCACCCTCTAGAACCCCCACACTCCCCACCCTCACCCCCCACATGCATGCTCCAGTGGATCAGAATTGCTTGGAGCTCCCCACCTGGGTGGGATAAAGTCAGGTGAGAGTCAGCTGCCTGCCCCCTGAGAGCAGAGGCCAGCTTAGCCAGCGCACGCAAGGATGCAGGTGGGGACACATTTGGATGTGGGGCTCTTGAGATTTGAGAGAAAAAAATATGTAATAAAGGGGTAGAGAATTGAGATTTAAAATAATAATAATAAACATCTCACCTATTGCTCCCAGCTGTTTCAGGTTCCTAGTATTGTTGGTTGAAAACTCAGCCCTTAGTATAACCAAGTGTGGCCACTGTGGGGCTGCCATCTTGGACATCACCAAGACTACCCTGTTAGTCCTCCCCTACATTGCTGGTGTCTTTTCCTTGGCTTACCTACCCAATCAACTTTTGCCACTCTGCTCTTGCAGAGACCTAAGATTCTCTTTGCTGCTTTTGGCAATAAAGGGCAACAAAAAATAAAATGAAACAAAAACCTGGGCAGCCCTGATGTAAGCACTTTCCTGCCTCCGTGGAAGCTGAGAATGCAGAGGATTTCTGAGTCACATCCTGCCACTTCCATCAGGCCTTTGCCAAGATGAGTGCATGGCCAAGAGAGGTAACCTAAGAGATGCCACAGAATGTGTTTCTCCTCATGCTCCCAATTCTGTCTTTTTGAAGGGTAGGACATGATGAACTCAAGTGGACTAGAAAAGCTCTCTTCAGAAGCCTTTTCAACAGTAGAGCAAGTCCTTGAATTTGACACCATCCCCTCCTCCTGACAACGTCTCATCTTTCCCATAAATCCCAGGCCTACGGTTCTGGCCTTACAAGGCAAATGCATGTGGCCATAAGTCATGACTTCCTGAGGCATTGAGCATCGGGTTACCTCATGGATTGCATGTAGAAAATCTCATCGTATTGCAGAATAGTATCTCTATTGTTTTTTTATTATAACTACATGGTGGCAAAAATGTATTTCTTATACTTTCTCTTGTAATGACTTAAAATCACCAAGCCAATTTGGGCAATTAATATGTTTTCAAGGATAAAGAATAACTTGTATTTCTTGAAAATTAAGAAAAATCTCTATCTGAATATATAATCATCCTGTACTAACCTATAAATATAAGTTCTTTATAAAATATAAGGCCAGTTTAATTATTTTTCCTCACTCTTACTTATATCAGTGCTACAGGAACTTTTCTACCAAAAAAATATAAAATAGAGAAGAATGAACCCTAGATGGAGCAGGAGGGGCCAAGCATAGGCATAGCAAATGTTCAAGATACAAATATCGGGGGTTTCTTTTTTTTTTTTTGATGAGGAAGATTGGCCCTAAGCTAACATCTGTTGCCAATCTTCCTCTTTTTTTTTCCT
This sequence comes from Equus caballus, assembly GCF_041296265.1. Lineage (NCBI taxonomy): Eukaryota > Metazoa > Chordata > Mammalia > Perissodactyla > Equidae > Equus > Equus caballus. Next base: position 25,373,458 of record NC_091715.1, on the reverse strand, counting down.
CCCCAAAGCCCCATACATAGTTGTATATCCTAGTTGTAAGTGCTTCTATCTCTTCTATGTGGAGTGCTGCCACAGCATGGCTTGATGAGTGGTGTGTAGGTCCAAGCTCAGGATCCGAACTGGCAAACCCCGGGCCACCGAAGTGGAGTGCGCGAACTTAACCACTACGCCACCAAGCTGGCCCCTATAAATATCTTTATAGCTAAAATTAAAAGAAAAATTGTGAACATCTTACATATACATAGAGAGAGAGAGGAGGGAAGGGGCAGGGAGGAGAGGGAGAAGGAAGAGGAGCAGGAGAAGGAAGAGCAGGCCTGTAATTCATTCCCTGGGGGATGTGAGGAGAATGAATGAACTCAAATCAACAGACCGCCTTATAAACATGCTCATGAGCTCCAGGAGCTCCTTGTTAATCTTGCTAACGGCATTTAACTAACAGAAAGATACCTGAAAGTCCCTTTCTATAAAATGTTTTTAGCAGGATATGCTTGGTCTGGCTACTTTATTATTGTAAACAGACCTGGAATTTATGGATTTATGAGTCATGACTGGATGGAAAATAAGGCATAGTCACATGAGCATTTTCCTATTTTTGTCATTAACAGATTACAAAATGGAGGCCTTTGGAGACGGGCCTGGCTTCCTTTCAACGTCAGTGTTTCTGCATAAATTTTTAAAAATTTTTTCTGTTAATACGAAACCAAAACATATCAAGATGTGAAAGAACAGGGATATTTTGGGGAGATGTGTCTCATTATTTCAGGTTCCTCCAGGGAGAGAATGTTTTGTCTGTGCCTGGCTGCCCTATAAGCCTTTGAGTCATTAGTAAAGATTGGTACTAGATAAGAATCTGTGATTTCTGTGAGTCCAATTTGAAATTCAACCCGTTAAACTTACACAGTTTGTGTTTACTTTAATTTAAAAATTCCCTTTGCAATGAGAGAAAAGAAAGAAAAAGCAGGATGAGTGGGGCCATATATTTTCTCTTACCCTGTTGTCCCCAGTTACAGGAAATCACAGGGCTAAGAAAAGGCCAGGGTGAAGACTAGTGAGGAATATAACAGTGAAAGCTTTCTATATTGAAAACTACATGAATGACGTTTAATTTTTTTAAAAGTTACCTTAGAATGGATCTTAGAGATAGCAAGGACCTCTGTAACTGCCTTGAAGTCTTAAGTCATCTTTACTGTTTGACTCTTGAAATGTTTCTGTCCTTGTCAGATCCCATGTCTCCCCAGTTAAGCTGTAAACTCCTTATCAACACTTGTGCTTTGTGCGTCTTTGCGTCATCCTTAGCACTTTATTATCTCACACGTAAGAAATTGGGAATAAATACTTGATAATTTGTTTTGATTTTGAGGATTAAGCCCATTTTTGAGATCTGAGCTTTGATCCTAATAGATATTCTTATAAAGGAATAGATAATAACACGTTAGAGGTTTCCATATACTGTTTTTATGCCAGGTAATCCCACTGGAATGTGATTTAATCAACTGTGATTATATTATTATATTTTGGAAGCAGTTTCGACCATCAGTTCATTCATTCTCTGTATTTCAGTTAGTTGAGAGCAGAGAGAAATAAATGCTTGCTGGGATTGGTTGCCTGGTTAAACCAGCCTGTAAACTGAAAATCTTTGAAAGTTGCTGTTGTAGAGAAAGTACTTTTAAGTGAATATCCTCCTTTAGCAGTTCCTGGTGCCAAAACTGTTGTGAGGATATCTTAGGAAAATGCCTTCAAATCCTGTTTCTAGCAAAAAGCACAGGCTGCCTTCAGGAGCTGAAGTCGTTCAGTATTAAAAGATTTTGAAAGAAGTTGGGATGAGGTAGGTGGTAGAAGCGAAGTGGCAACTAGTTGGGAAGAAAAGACCTCAAGTTTGGCATTTAATTAACCTCAACCAGTTCTTGCCGTTCTCTGGTAAATATTAGATGTCATTGTCAAGCATATAGAAAACAGATTCATTGCACGAATGTCTGATGTTGATAAAGAGATAGCCTGTTTTTTTTTTCAAATATAATTTTGGATTTTTTTTTTTTTTTGGTAGAGGGAAAAATCGTCTCATTGTATCTTTTTAAATAGACTTTATTATCAAGGAACTTAGAGTTATTTATCTAAGTCGTATTTCATATATTCAGCTGCCAAGCCATTTCTTTTTACTGTAATCACTACAGAGTAGCAAAAGTCATCCTTACTCTGCTCAGCCTCGTTCATCGTCAACAAAATTGCCAATTATGGGGCTGGCCCGGTGGCACAGTGGTTAAGTTCACCCACTCAGCTTCAGTGGCCTGAGGTTTGTGGGTTCGGATCCTGGGCATGGACATGCACACCACTCATTGCTATGGTGGCGTCCCCCATACAAAATAAGAGGAAGATTCGCACAGATGTTAGCTCAGCGATGATCTTTCTTGAGCAAAAAGAGGAAGATTGGCAACAGATGTTAGCTCAGGGCCAATCTTCCTCACCAAAAAACAAAAAATTGCCACTTATATTCCAAGTCATTGAATGTATTGCTTGAGAAGAAGATGTATAAGCTGAAAGGAAGCAGCTCAATGTTGAGGTAGAAGTTTGATCTTTCTACATTGGCTGGTAGATTGAAAGCATACTAATCTTGTTTTGACTTTGAACTGGAAAAAAATTAATATGGAAGGATGGAGAAAACATGTTCAAACTACAAAGTCATTTTTCCTGAAGTTATCTGGCTGTAACTGTGACTATAACTCAGGGTATATCAGAGGGCTCAGAGGTGGAACATTTTTTTAAAAATTAAAACTTAAAACTCCTGATTTCTAATAGAGTGTATAAAAATAGCCACCTCTGAAGGATCTGGGATGAGCAGAGGAATACTGACTAATATCATCTGACAGTTTGGGCCGTACCTTTACAGTACGTGCTGTGGCCTGAAAAATATAGAATTAATTCCATAAAACATTGGGAAAAAAACATGAGCATAAAATATTTTAAATTAAAAACACTGAATAACAGGGGAAAAGAAAATCCCCCAGCAAATCAATATTGCTTGGGGAAGCATGAATCCCAGACCAGCAATATTTTTATCCAAATAAGGTCTAGTTCTGTAGTGAACAAACACCTTTATCACCAAGTTTTATAAACAGCAGAGTGAAGAAAAGAGTACTTAGGATTGTCGGGTATACTTCTGAAAGATGGTGACCTAATTCAGAGTTTCGTGCGTGACTTTATCAAGTTTGTCGATTTACCTTTCTTTTTCGCTTGTCCTTGCCTAAATATACTATATGTGTTACAAAACAAAAATAAAGACAGGGTAGAACAATTGCAAAGATTATTAATAGTGGTGGCTGTGGTGAATGGATTATTACTGTTTTATACATTAATAATATACATAAGGAAATCTGTGGGAAATTTAATTGTGGATATAGTACACCAAAGTAAGGTAGAGATGAAATAGTAAACTGATGATAGGAGATTAAATTTAGGCATAAACATCTCAAGATGTAAATTCTATAGACGTTATAAAATAATATGTATGCCCTTACATAATTGTATTCCTCTTTGAACTTTGTTACTCTGGGCAATAAGGGGAGTGATCCCGAACACAATAGCATCAGTTCTGCTTATAAGCCAATCAGAACGCGTAAGCCACTCTTAAGTGTATCATACACATTATAAAGCTATAATTTAATCTAGTTTTTTAAAATTTGAAAACTAGTTTCATTGAAACCCTAACTGGGCAATTCTTGATACTTGAGTATTACAGTAAATATATTTTTCCAATTTCCAAGTTTCATGGGTCCTTTTCCAAGAAAGAAGACAATCCTTTAAATACTTAACTGCCTTGGGGCCGGCGGTGGCACAGCGGTTAAGTTCGCACATTCTGCTTCAGTGGCCGGGGTTCGCCGGTTCGGATCCCTGGTGCAGACATGGCACCACTTGGCAAGTCATTCATGGCATTCCACATATAAAGTAGAGGAAGATGGGCACAGATGTTAGCTCAGGGCCAGCCTTCCTCAGCAAAAAGAGGAGGATTGATGGGGGCTGGCCCCATGGCCGAGTGGTTCAGTTTGCGCGCTCCGCTGCAGGCGGCCCAGTGTTTCGTCAGTTCGAATCCTGGGCGCGGACATGGCACTGCTCGTCAAACCACGCTGAGGCAGCGTCCCACATGCCACAACTAGAAGGACCCACAACTAAGAATATGCAACTATGTATCGGGGGGCTTTGGGGAGAAAAAGGAAAAAAAAAATAAAATCTTTAAAAAAAAAAAAAAGAGGAGGATTGACAGCGGATGTTAGCTCAGGGCTAATCTTCCTCAAAAAAAAAAAAAAGTGCCTAACTGCCTGGGACTTCTCTGATTGTCTTCTACAACAGTTCAAATCACACAGTCATAAATAACGACAACAAAAACAACAGTTCAAATCACACAGTCATAAATAACGACAACAAAAACATTTTGGCAATGTTTTGTTTGTTTGTTTTAATGTTCACAATATAAAGTACACATTGCCAAACCTCACTCTCAATATTGTTGCCAATTAGCAAAGTAGGTCTGGTTTGTAAACAAAAAGACTCTTGCAGCTGAACCCTGAATATACTTTTTTTGCAACCCCAAAGAGGAAACCTTTTGAAATACAAACACTGACCTTTCTCAGTGTCTCCAGTGAAGTTTGATGGAGGTGTTTTGTTTTTGTTTTGTTTATGCTGGTGCTTTGTTATTGTACGGTATGAGATCAGACTAGATTGGCAGGACATAAATGACTGCTATGTGAAAATACTTGGCGGAACACATGGGATGGGGTGAGGAAATAGGAAGAGCCAGAGAGGAAGCAGAGAGACCAGGTAGGTGTGTGGGAGACATTGGTGGTAGATTCGATCCAGCAGAGGAGATCTTAAGAAGCGGTTGGGGGATATATCTTGGAAACAATCAGCAGGTCTTGCCGATGCCCTAGAGGTCAGGAGTAAGGGAAAGAAGGCAGTGCAGAGGGCTCCTGGGCTTTTGGCTGGAACAGGTACCTGAAGATGAACAAGTTTGGTGGGGAAAAACAAGAGATCCGTCTTAGACACCATTGACAACACCAAGGAGTGACTTGGAGAGCTTTTGGGCTCCAGAAATGCCCACTGGCCACTCTTTACCCCCAGCAACAACAGGCAAACATATAATGTAAGCAAAAGAATGAGCCTGCCAACTAGATAGCCACTCCTCTGCATAGAAATTCTGGAGCTGACTGGGTTTAGACACGTTAAGTTTGAGGTACCTATTGGGTATCCAAGTGTGCAGCTGGAAATATGAATCTGAAGTTCAAGGGAAAGGTCAGGCCAAGGGCTATAACTTTTGGAGTCATTGACATATATATGGTTCTTAGAGTCATTGGATGGGATGCCATCGCGTTGGGATAAGAAGGGAGACCCTTAGACCTCTCAATATTAAACTTGTTTCTGCTCTGCCAAAGGCAAATGTGTTAATTAATACATTTGTTAAATTGATTAACCAAACTATATTTATTGGGGACTACTGTGCCAGATATTATATTAGGCACCAGAGATATGGTAATGAGCAATACTGGCATACCCCCTGCCAGAAACAGTCCCTGTCCTCCTAGTGGAGGAAATAGACATGGAAAAAATAGGACCTGGGGCCTGAGATGAGCCAGGGAACCAGGCAGTTGCTATTAACTACTCTAGCATATTTTAACTTGGCATATTTTTGCAAAGAAGTAAAACTGATTATTCAAAATGTTTAATGCTTCGAGTAGAATGGAAACAACCTTCAAAAAGAAATTAAGCCCTTAAACTGGAGACATGAACAGACATTTCTCCAAAGAAGATATACTGATGGCCAATAGGCACATGAAAAGATGCTCATCATCGCTGATCATCAGGGAAATGCAAATCAAAACTACACTAAGATATCACCTTACACCCGTTAGAATGACAAAAATGTCTAAAACTAATAGTAACAAATGTTGGAGAGGTTGCGGAGAAAAAGGAACCCTCATACACTGCTGGTGGGAATGCAAACTGGTGCAGCCACTATGGAAAACAGTATGGAGATTCCTCAAAAAATTAAAAATAGAATTACCATACGATCCAGCCATCCCACTACTGGGTATTTATCCAAAGATCTTGAAGTCAGCAATCCCAAAAGTTCTATGCACCCCAATGTTTATTGCAGCACTGTTTACAATAGCCAAGACGTGGAAGCAACCTAAGTGTCCAGCAACAGACGAATGGATAAAGAAGATGTGGTACATATATACAATGGAATACTACTCAGCTGTAAAACAGAACAAAATCATTCCATTTGCAATAACATGGATGGACCTTGAGAGAATTATGTTAAGTGAAATAAGCCAGCGAGAGAAAGATAATCTGTGTATGACTCCACTCATATGAGGAATTTAAAATTATGGACTAAGAACAGTTTAGTGGATACCAGGGGAAAGGTAGGGTGGGGGGTGGGCACAAAGGGTGAAGTGGTGCACCTACAACATGACTGACAAACATTAATGTACAATTGAAATTTCACAAGATTGTAACCTATCAATAACTCAATAAAAAAAAAAAAAGAAATTAAGCCCTTAAAAAGATGTTCAACATCTAGTCATTAAGGAAATGCAAATCAAAACCACAATGAGATACCACTTCACACCCAGTAGGATGGCTATTGTCAAAAAAATGGAAAATAAAAAGCATTGATGAGGATGTGGAGAAATTGCAGCCCTTATACCTTGCTAGTGGGAATGTGAAATGGTGTGGCCACGGTGAAAACCAGTTTGGGAGTTCCTCAAAAAGTTAAACATAGAATTAGCATATGATCCAGCAATTTCACTTCTACGTCTATACCCACAAGAATTAAAAGCACTGGCTCAAATAGATACTTGTACGCTAAGTTCATAACAGCATTATTCACAATATCCAAAAGGTAGAAACAGCCCAATTATCCACCAACTGCTGAATGGATTTAAAAAAATGTGGTATATACATAAAATGGAATATTATTCAGCCTTAAAAAGGAATGAAATTTTGATACATCCTATAATATAGATGAACCCTGAAAACATTATGTTAAGTGAAGTGAGCCAGACACAAAAGGACACATATTGTATGATTCCACTCATATGAGGTACCTACAATAGTCAAATTCATAGAGACAGAGATTAGATTAGTGGTTGCCTAGCAATGGGATGAAGAGGGAAGGAGAGTTATAGTTTAATGGATACAGAGTTTCTGTTTGGGATGAGGAAAATGTTCTGGAAATGGCTAGTCGTGATGGTTGTACAACATGTGCTTAATGCCACTGAATTGTACACTTAAAAATGGTTAAAATGGTAAATTTCACGTTATGTATATTTTACCACATAAAAAATTTGTCCCCAAAATAAAGGAATTAAGTAATAAATGTGCATAGTATTTAAATAAAATAGCTGAAATAATCTCTATTTTTATTTTAATTCTATATTAAAGATCTATATAAGACTGTAAAAACATATATAAACAAAGTGCAGGAAGTAGAGAGCTTTTTCTTAGGCATCCAAGAATTTTCCCTATGCTTTTGAAATCTGTTGTGTGATTTACTTCCTTGAATCGGCCTGTAATATAGGAGTACAATACCATTGCAGAGATTAATTGGTGTATTTGTGAACTGTTCTGAAATGCTAAAGTGAAAACCTAAAACTGTAAAATGCATTATTATTCATTAAAGAGGCGTAGTTTATAAGGGTGTCTCTGAGTATTGTCGAAGTATGAATGGCCAATTTCACCCATAATTGGCCAATTTGGTGTGAAGTTATTTTTTTACTTGGTATATTTTTTTAACCTCAGTTATATTTGTAAAAACAGAAAAAGCTGTTTATTACTGCTGTCAAAATTTCACACAAATGTTCTTTAATTCTAATGCACTTAAGAAATGGTTGGATTCTCCTTGCCTAAGAAAAATCTCAAGTAGTTATTTAAAGATATGCTCTTGACTGATTTATTGATTCATTCCTTCATTCAATATATTTATTTGCCGTCATCTATGTGCCAGATACCATGCTAGCTGCAGAGGATACCTTTGGTAAGCAACACCCATGCTGTCTCTAAAGTATAGCCAGGGAACAGCAAATGGAATTGAGATATTAAATATGAATAAATGTTAACACAGAAAAGAGAGGAGATCATGTGTCACGCACTTTAGCAGGAGGGAACTTGTCCGTACAAGGAATTAAAATGACAGTGTGACTGTGGCTGGAGGGAATGGGGAGAAGACTTGAAAAGGTCTCTGGCTGATGCGAATGAGTTGGATGGGGACCCCAAGGATACAAATATATGACAGTTGGTGAAATCCAGGTGAGAGATTATGTTGTTTGGACCATGATGATGAGAGGTTGGAGATGTTGAGAAGGAGAGAGATTTGAGAAATATTTAGGAGGTAAAAATCCTTACAGTTTGAGGATAGAAAACATGGGGAGGGGTTGCAAAGAGAAAAAACATGTCAAGGATCTTGCCTAGATTTCTGAGCAATGGGCAGTTGATGAGACTTTCTAGTGAGATAGGGAACGCTGAAGAAAGACCACATTTGGAGCAGCAATTGATTGTGGACATCTGAGTTTGAGGTGATTTGTGACATCCAAGAAGTACTGCCAAGTAGACAATGTGTCTAGAGTCCAGAAGAGAGGTAGGTGGGCCTGGGTTGGAGTTATTAATTTAGATAGCTTTGTATATAACTGGTAACTGACATCATGGCTGTGAATGACATTCTAATGCTAAATTTTGGAAGAGCAAGTTTTGGACCTCTTTGCTTTTTGAAGTACAGTTGTAGTATTCAAAATAAAATTAAGAATGATTTAAAAAATAATGGAATTAAAAAAATAACAGCTTGGAAAGTTACACATCAAAGTTATCTTAATGGCTGTAGTGTAGGGGAGGGGTCATCAAAGGGGACCTGAATTTCATCTTCAACGTTGTATTTTGTTTAAAAAGAACCTTTCTGCAAAGACAAAATGCCTTTGGGCAGTGGGAGAAAATGTACTTGTTTTGTATTCTGGACCTTTTTTATTTCCTAAAACTCTTAATCTAAAACAAACATTTTAAAAATGTATCATTTAAACAACTGGATTGTCACCAGCCCATTAAATAATTGGTACCAGCTTGGTCGCCTATGAGCTTACATCTGTGAGTAAACTCTTCAATTCATAGTTCTTTATACTTGATCAGTATAATTGCACCAAAGTTACTTAATCTGACAAGTGACTGTTGTCTAGAGCTCGAACTAATGCTGGAAAACTCTTACATGTGTATTAAAACTGAAGAATTTTGGGGCCAGCCTGGTGGTGCAGTGGTTAAGTGTGCACATTCCGCTTCAGCGGCCCGGGGTTCACTGGTCTGGATCCCGGGTGCAGACGTGGTACCGCTTGGCAAGCCATGCTGTGGTAGGCGTCCCACATATAAAGTAGAGGAAGATGAGCATGGATGCTAGCTCAGGGCCAGTCTTCCTCAGCAAAAAGAGAGGAGGATTAGCAGTAGTTAGCTCAGGGCTAATCTTCCTCAAAAACAAAAAAAAAACCTGAAGAATTTTGTTCACTTTTTTTCCTTTTCAGTTTGTGTAATTTGTACTGCCCTATCTTCAGGTTCACGGATTCTTTCCTCGTCTGTATCACATCTACAGATAAGCCTATTTAATTCATTCTTCATTTTTGTTACTGTATTTTTGATTTCTAGCATTTCCATTTGATTCATTCTTCTGGGTTTCCTCTCTGCTGAAACTACCTATTTGATCTGCCATATTGTCTTCCTTTTCCATGAGAGCTTTTAATGTATTGATTATGGTTATTTTAAATGTCCTGTGTGATAGTGCCAACATCTGAAACATATCTGAGTCTGGTTCTGATGATTGCTTTGTCTCTTTAGACTGTGATTTTTCTTCCCTTAGGCATGCCTTGTCTTTTTTGGGTGAAAGCCAGGCATCTTGTAGATAATGAGGTAAATAGACATTTAATGTTGTGATTTATCTTAACTGGGTGGGACATGGGCTGTGTTTGAAGTTTCTTGTTGCTATGGTTATCATCGTTGAAGTATGTTGTCACTATGGGCACCAGAGCCTTCAAATTCCCCTGGTAACCTGGTTTTATTACTGGAGGCCTGTTAGTGTGGGGCAGGGGCATTCTCCACTGTTCTGATTAACACACGGTTGGCCTGGATCTTGGGGGCATGGTCTTTACAATTGTTTCTGCCCCTCCTCTAGGGGTAAAACTTCTTTGACCTTCCATTCCATTCCCCTGGCTACAGTGGGTATCCACCAACGTTAGTCTGTGACCCTGAGGCCTTTTGCCCTGCAGATTAAGGCCTTTTTTTCCCTCTTTGTTCACCTAGGTGAAATGAGGGGGTCCAGATCTCTGGGGTATTCCTTTCCCCCAACTACCATGGTGCTTCACCGGCACCCTCAAGTGATGTCCTTCCCTCTGCAGATTAAGCCTTTCCTTCCTTAAGGGAGAAAGGTTTGGGCAGGTTCACAGTAGCTGGCTGCTGTGACCTTTCCCCAGTCAGCACCACCAAGGGTGGAGGAGCTTTCTCCAGATTCTCACCATCCTCCCCGTGAGAGCCTGGGGCAGTTCCTTTCAGAGAAAGCCTGCCAAAGATTGGGAACCCTGCTACGACTGCGGCCCCTAGGAACTTCACACTCAGGCCATCACCTGGCCTGAATTTACTCTCCCTACCAGTTTCTATAGCAGCTGGTGGCTTCTGCCCCAGGTATCCAAACACTCAGACTCTCTCTCTCTCCAGATATCAGGGTGGCTGTTTGTCCTGTGACCTCTTTCTCTGATAGGTTGACGAAAAGTTGCTAATTTATCTGCCCAGCTTTTTTTCTGGTAAGCATGGGGAGCTGCTTCTTTGCAGCTCTCTACATCTCTCAGTGGAAACTAGAAGTCTAAGCAATATTTTAGAAAATTAATATTTACAAAGTTCTTCCTCTCACAACAAAAGTAATAATTGTTCATTGTGGAAAACATAGAAAAGGATAAAGAAAAATCTTTTCAAATCACCCATAACCACCCAGACAACTGCTATGAACATATTGGTAATATCTTCTTCCAATTTTTTAAAATTCCCTAATAAAATACAGAAGATATCATTTATATAATTTTGTATCCTACCTTTTGTTGAGCAATGCCAGTTTTTACTTAGGTACAAAAGCATTCTAACTTCTTACTTTACCCTTTTGAAGACCGATGTCAGCTGACTTCCCAAGGGAAATACTCTGGCTTAATATCAGGTAGGCACCACAGATTCCACTGTCACCTCAATAACTCGGGTAATTTGATGGTTCTATACAGACCCTATAATATTGCTTGGCTCAAGACCCAGAACACGATGGTGTTTTTCAAGGCTCACTCTAGAGACTGTGTGGAGTATTGGTGTCATTTCCTTCATCATATCTTCCCAAGGTTTGGAACTTCTGCAGGCAGATTTGTCTAATATTGAAAAATGTGTTTTGCTCCTTCTACATCCAGTAAAGACACCACCAGTATTTGCTTGGCTGCACCAGGGGCATAAAATGATTTCACTGACTAGGGGATGACCCAGAATAGCAATGTGGAGCATCGAAAATAAAATTGTCCAAGGCAGTCTTTATAGCAAACCATGTGGAAACAAACTTAAATATGGAATATACCCTTCCCAATCCATCTTTAGATTTTGCCTCAAAACTTTTGCAGGTGAAAAAAAAAAAACTTTGTTTTAGATAAGTTCATCATTTGCCATCAGAGAGAATATAACTTATTTTTGTTTCCTCCTGTCTATTTGCAGTTAAGTGTTCTCTGGATTTCCTTGTGCGGACACATAAATCAAAATACATCCAGTATCAAGATATTTGTCATATGCAGCACTTTTCCCTCAGATATTTATTTTTTTTAATATTTAAACAACCTATCTCCATCGTCACCCCTGCCTTTTTTAAAACTAACAATTAGTTGGTTTCTGTTCGCTTCTTGTTCAGTTAGAAATATCTGACCCTTGGTTATAACTTCTGTTTTGCTCTTTACAGTTAGTTTTTAGGTGTACTACTGGGAAATGTTCTTTTTTTTACCTTCAAATTTAAAAAGGGAGAGTTTTATATTCCTTTTAAGTCAAAATACAACTGTTCTATTCTAAAGCTTTCTTAAAAACAACAAAAAAAGAACCAAATCCTCATCAGTAGTAATTAATTTTGACAGTATAGGCTCAGTAGCGATTCACAAACCTGTACTTTGTGCATCAGCATTCCTTATTCTTCTAATTAAAGTGGAACACTGTGCCCTCGCTAATCATTAATGGGTTTTCATTTTGTAGATGACATTTGCAGAAGTTAAAACAGCGAGTTCATGTGAAGTCCACAGGCAACAGTGTTGAAATTAGCATCACCATAGCAACAGTCTTCCATCATTAGCATTCAGGGCAACAGGAGGTGTTTTGTTGTGTTTTGTTTTCCAAAAAAAGAAAAAAATCTTCAAAGGCAAAACCTACTGAAACTCCCTTGGTAGATATTTATGTTTCTTGCGTGTATGTGTAGTGTATTAGATCTCTAAGTCTATATGGAATATTTTTTATTGCAATGTAGATTGTCTCCTTTCCAGATTTGTGTTTTTCCTAGTATACTAGCTAAATTTCATGATCTTTCTCCAGCTGTCCACGTCTGACCTGCTGAGCAGCATTTACTCATTGCCAACCCGCTGCTCACCAATACGGTTTCCTACGTGGATTGAGAGAATCTGTATTCATGAAAATATTTGGTTCAGTCTAATAGCGTTATATGCGTTCATGATTTTTGCATTTAATTCTTGAGAGATAGATCTGTGCTATTAGAGTCTCTAGTGAGTTCACTTAGAAAAAAAATAGAACCATGTTGTAGATATAGGTCAATGATTACTCTCATTCGTCTTTAGATAGAATTAAAAAGTGAATCAAATAAAGGCCAATGTTATCTTAGGTGAGTCTCAAGCAATGGTATCATACTATTACTGTGTGTCTGTATGTGTGTTATTTGAATTCTAATATTCTGAGGAACTTTAACAGTGGTGTATGTAGCATTTATGTTTTTCTCAGTGCTAAAATGCATAAAAAGAGCACCATATTGACCCAGCAGCTGCTTCTAAATCATAGCGGTAGTAGGTAAACATGAAATTCAAATGAAGTTTCATTTTCATTTATTATACAAAAATGTCATAGCTCAAACCCAGAAGTGTTGCCCCAAGCTTGGATGTAGACAGGTATGCATGCGCCTTTTACTTTTCAACATGAATCATAGTTGTCTTTCCCGTTACATGTAAGGACAAGAAGTTGTACATTCCACTCAGGTGCCTAAAAACAAGCCTGTGCTAGCCCACACTCACAAAACAAAATGGAACGAAGGGCATGGCTTTCACTTAGGGATACATCCATGCTATTATCAGTTCTGTCCCACACTGGATGAGTCTCTAGATCACTTAAGCCCCTCAGTCAATGGGCTTTAACTCTGTGTTTCTGTGGTATTGAAAGGCAGCAACCCGTAGAAGCCATATATCCCAATGTGTGCTCCAGGACAGTAGGACCAAAAAACTCATATGTATGCACATGTACATATGCACCCCCATTTTTCCAATGCTACACCTAATCTAGGCCTAATTCATGGCTGGTCGTCAAATGACGGTCAGAAAGAACTTTTACTTGAGAGGCAGTACAAGCCAATCAAATGTCTGTATTCATAATATACTTTATGTAAGGATAACTCAAACCCATTGGACAGGGGTCCATGACCGACTGCTATGAAAACCACCTCTGCCCTTGTGGTACCAGCACCTACTATCTTTCTTTTTCTCATACATGATGGAAAGCTTTCAAACTTAGCTTTTCCTTCCAACAGATCTTGCAAAGCCAAAAACTAAAGAGAATCCCAATGGAAATAACCCCCGAGCATTATATCTTTCTTCTCAATATTCTGATGTTAATATAAAATACCTATAAGTTCAGAGAAGATTTATACTACAGATTTCCAAAGAAACTACACAGAAGCTCCTCACATTCACTACTAGTCACTTGCTCTGTCACTCTGGGAATGGTGGCCTTTGGATTGCATCTCTACCACTTGCTCTATTTCAACCCCTCTCCTCGTTTTAGGCATATGGAGCATCAGACAAGGCTTAGCTTACCACCATATGAGGAACATGGGGTATAAACCGGATAAGGTAGTCCAGTTATAGATATAGTATATAATCATAGAGTTTAGTTTTCACGGACTTTTCTCCCATTTTCTATCAATCGATTTCCCTGGCTGAGACATTAGCATTTGCAAATGACCATGCTTCCTATATACACAATTATATCAAGGGCAGGAAAGTAAGTATAGACTTTAGAAAAGATTAATTTTCTTGAGCGCAGATCACTCTACAAATGCCAAGGTGTGTGTTGTGACATAGAAACTCAAATCATTAAGAATAGCTAATGGTTTAGAAAGATCCTACTTGACCTCTGGTGCTTTAAGGTTTAATCCAATTTACAGCCATGCCAATCCGTGTGTAGAGCATGAAACCTAAAGGATAATGAAATGCCTGGGACTCTGGTGCCAATAAGAAAGCTCTACCAATTGGATGAGATGTGAAAGTATTTATGACTTGGCACCAGGAATATTATGAGTAAAATTCGTGTGAGCAATGATTGCAGTTATGAGCCCTGTTATTTGTTCCCACTTGTCCAACTGTAACTCTTTCACTCAGCTCAAAGTAGTTCTTTGTAACAATGGGGCCCGCTCGTCTGCCCTCGGACGGGATTTAGAAAGATGCCTATAAAACAGTTCTGTGCTGAAAATCAGTCTCTTGACCCACTATAAAGAGAGCAGTAAACAGAGTTTTCTCAGGGGACTCATTCAATATACTGCAGGTCTCCATAAAAATCTTTGTGAAAAATTGTCTTTACTGAAGTCATCATCCATTGGATTAAAAAATAGCTTACCGTTAGCTTTTGGAAAATGAAAAAAGTTGGACCTTCTCAGTGATACTTTCGGTAGTTTTTCACAACCAAGAGCCTTCAAGCTATCAGTCTTATTTTTAGATGCCATACTTATGGATAGTTATAGAATTTATAGCGTATGGTTTAAAGGACTATTCAGTTGTAGGGCAATCATTCAGTTTATTCCCATGGCAGAGCTAAACTGAAACCATTCCAGATCAAGGAGACTCTATTCTCTTCTGATCCAGGAAGGAGATTTCCCATCTTTTCATGGATAATCCATGTTCAGTGTTTAACACCTCAGGAAGATTTTCTTAAAAGTGTCTTCTGATCTGAAATCTTTGGTCTGTCCTCAGGAACATATTGAAGAGTTAGTTACCAAATATTTTAATGTCTCCCGTTGTAAAAGGTCACTCTTTGTGTTGTTTTTCTCCTACCGACAGTGCATGCTTCTGTATGCTTAATGCCTTGGCTTTGGCTTTCAAGCTTTAGGTAATGCAAATGAACTTATTACATCATCAAAGTTAATTTCCTCTTATAAGTTTATTCACAGCATTCATAATGAAGAGCTTCCTATTCTTTGGCTGGTATATGTCTTAATTTATTTTAGCACATTTCTCCCTAAATAGAGCAGCCAAAAAAAATGAGTCAATTGCATGTATCACCAATACACAATACCAATTCACACACCCTGAAAGTATATTGAAAACAATGTCTCTTACAAACAGACAAATATTCAGTTCTGAGTAAACGCTACTGAAACATACGTGTACACCAGACGCTTCAAGAGCGTCTCCCAGATCACTCAGTACTACCTCACTCAGCACAGGAATTTTATATTTGAGTTCTATTTAAGGAAACAGATTGAGCAAGCCATAAGCCAGATAATTCTTGCCTTTCTTCAGTGGTCCCTTTCTGCTATTATCTTTCAAGGGATCGGTCTCCTTCTCTGAAGACCTAGGATTTCCCTAGGATTGAAACCTTGTCCTTTAACTTATCTCTGATAGCACACCTCCATAATGCGTCATCACTCTAGTATCTACAGTCAACTGATAAGAATGTAGAAATGGGTTTACTCAAGTGTGAACAGATAAAATCATGAAATGTAAGAGGAAGAGAGAATCTTAGAGATTATCCAAGCCAAACTCTTCACCTCACAGACAAGAAAATGGACGTCCAGAAGGGGAAGGTAATTTTGGTAAGGTGACTAAACTGGCGTAGAAAACCAGATCTTACGACACCTGGTCCCATAGTCCTTCTACAAAGCCGTGGTCATCGGCGTACAAGGCATATGCTGGTAGCGAACTTACAAGTCGTGCCATGTGTTTGTATAGCACTTTATAAGACACTTTGAGATCTGTTAACCCCTTTGATTCTTGCAATGTCCCTTGGAGAGTTTGGATGGCATATGTGGTTATCCTCATTTTTCCAGATGTGGAAACTGAGGCTCTGAGATGTTTTGACTTACCTAAGATCGCTTATCATGGAGTAAAAGGTGGGACCTAAGTCTTTTTTCTCCAGGCTGAGGGCTTGTTCTGTTGTGCCATATTGTTGATTCATTCCTGTTGGTAGGCAACACAAAGGGAAAACTTCTATAATCATGTCTCTCTTTTATCCCTAGGCCAGCTATTCCACTTTTCACCTAAGCTTTGGAAAGTAGCATGTCCTTTCTTTAGCTTGCTGGTTTGACCATTTGTTTGAGGGTCAGAACTGTGTTTTATGCAGTCACTTAACTGATATGGCCGTTTGATATCCACCCCACACTGCTGCTAACCCTCCCCACCCCTGCTCTGTGTCTCACTCTGTAAGCTAAACAGCCCTATCCTACATACATCTTAAAAGCAGCGAGCATGGGGGAATTTTTGATCTCCTTATAATACAGAGGCAAGCATATAATATGGCTATGGAGAGCAATCAGCAGGTGAGGTTGTGACACTATAATTTTAACCTAAGCCTCATTACCACATTAAAGTATCTTAGTTCAATAAATGGATCAGAAAATATGGTGCAATTTTTCCTAAATGCTGTCAAAACAACAATAATAAAAAATCATTATTTCAGCAATGTGTTGTGTCGGACACATTGTTTTCAAGGGCATTTTCAAAACAAGTTGCTTAAACCAGATTTTTCTTTTTTGAGGAAGATTAGCCCTGAGCCAACATCTGCTGCCAATCCTCCTCTTTTTTTGCTGAGGAAGACTGGCCCTGAGCTAACATCCATGCCCATCTTCCTCTACTTTATATGTGGGACACCAACCACAGCATGGCTTGCCAAGCGGTGCCATGTCTGCACCCGGGATCCGAACCAGCGAATGCCAGGCCGCTGAAGTGGAATGTGCCAACTTAACTGCTGTGCCACCAGGCCAGCCCCAGTTTTTTTTTTTTTTTTTTACTTGAAGAATAGCACATTCAGAAAGTGTACAAAAATTGGGGCCAGCCCTGTGGCCAAGTGGTTAAGTTCGCACACTCAGCTTTGGCGGCCCAGGATTTCACCGGTTCAAATCCTGGGCGTGGACATGGCACTGCTCATCAGGCCATGCTGAGGCGGTGTCCCACATGCCACGCTGGAAGGACCCACACCTGAAAATACACAGCTATGTACCGGGGGGCTTTGGGGAAAAAAAGGAAAAATAAAATCTTTAAATTAAAAAAAAAGAAAGTGTACAAAACTGATAAATGTTCAGCTCAAGGCAATCATCACAAAATGAACATATCCATGTTGACCATGTAGGACAATAAATAAAACTTTACCAGTATCCCAAAAGGGGATCCTATCTAGCTATTTATCTAAGAGAGAGATGACCACCTTACCTCTGCGCCCTCTCCCAGTCACGCTCCTCCCTCCTCCTAAAGGTAACCACTACCTTGCCTTTTAACCCTGTGGTTTAGTTTTACCTGTTTTTGAGCTCTGAGAATGGAATCATACAGTATATAAACTTTTGTATCTGTGACTCAACATTGTGTTTATGAGATTAATGCATGTGGTTTCATGTAGCTGTCATTCAGTTTCATTGCTATATGATATCCTGTTATAAAAATGTACCGTTGTTTATCCATTCCATTGGTGGTGGACATTTTGGTACTTTTCCAGTTTGGAAGCATTATGAATAAGGCTCCTGTGAACATTCTTTTATGTGTCTTTTGGTGCGCATGTGCATATGTTTATGTTGGGTATATATCTAGGAGTGAAATTGCCTATGTTGAGGGTATGCATATGCTAAGCTTTAGTAGATAGTTCCAAACACTTTTCCAAAGTCATTGTACCAATTCACACTCCTATTAGCAGAATATGAAAGTTCTAGCTACTTCACATCTCAACAATACTTGACATTGTCAGTCTTTAAAATTTTAGCCATTGCAATGAGTGTATAGTAGAATCTGAGTGTGATTTTAATTTGCATTCCCCTGATTACTTATAAACTTGAATATTTTTACATGTATTTCTTGGCCATTTGGGGTATCCTCTTGTGTGAAGTATTAATTCAATCTCTTGCCTATTTTTTTTCATTGGTTCAGCCCTCTTTTTCTTATTCATTTGTAGGAGTTCTTTACATATTCTGGGTTACAGAATAGTTTGTAAACTATATGTGTTGCTAATATCTTCTCCCATTGTGTAGCTTGCTTTTTAACTCGCTTACTTGTGTCTTTTGATGGATAGATCTTCATTTTAATGTAGTCCAATATATAACTTTTCCTTCATAGTTAATTCTTTTTGTGTCCTATTTAAGAAATCTTTGCCTGACCCAATATCAGGGATATTTTCTCTTACATTGCCTTCTAGAAACTTTATTTTTATATCTTTCACATTTAGATATACAGTCCACCTAGAATTGGGTTTTTTGTGTGTCACATGTGAGATAGGGATTAAGTTTCATTTTTTACAACATGGATATCCAGTTGGCCCAGCACCACTTCCATTCTTGAAATGATCCCAACTTGGTTGTGATGTATGATTCTCAACATTCATTTTTGGATTTGATTCGCTAATATTTTGTTTAGGATTATTGCATCTATGTTCATTAGCAATATTGGTCTAAAATTCTTGTCAAGCTTTGATATCAGTGTGATTCTGGTCTCATAAAAGGAGGTAAGCAGGGGCTGGCCCGGTGGTGCAGCAGTTAAGTTTGCATGTTCTGCTTCGGCAACCCGGGGTTCGCCAGTTCGGATCCCGGGTGCGGACATGGCACTGCTTGTCAAGCCATGCTGTGGTAGGCGTCCCACATAGAAAGTAGAGGAAGATGGGGACGGATGTTAGCTCAAGGCCAGCCTTCCTCAGCAAACAGAGGAGGATTGGCAGCAGTTAGCTCAGGGCTAATCTTCCTCAAAAAAAAAAAGAGGAAGTGAGCAGTATTGCCTCTTCGATTCTCTGGAAGAGTTTGTGTAAGATTGGTATTTCTGCCAGTGACTTGATCTGGTCCTGAAGTTTTCTTTGAGGGAAACTTAATAATTACAGAGTCAGTTTCTTAAGTGTTATAGTTATAGTATAATATAATAGTATATTATAGTATATATATAATAGTATAGTGTAATAGTTAAGGACTATTCCAATTTTCTGTTTCTACTTGTGTCAGTGTTAGTTGACTTAAAGCAGACTAAGCTACTCTAAGATTGCTATGGTCAAGCCTTGCTGGTCTAAACCAGAGGTTGCAAATTTAATTGTCAACAGAGGCTGGCCTGCTAATGTCAGTGAGCAAGGCTGGCCACGTGTAAGGTAATCAGAACTGGTGGGGACTACCGAGTGCTTGTCCCTTTACAGAGTGGTGGCTGTCAACTCCAGCCGGTTATTACCATGTAAGAATGGAAGCCCAATATGGCCAAATCATTCCTATTAAATGAAAAGTCAGAAATTTAGATTACTCTGTAAAAAATCTCTGAATATTTAAATATTGAGAAATTCAAACAAAAGAAAAGCCTGCTGTGTGGGCTAAACAAAATGTGTGCAAGCCAAATTTAGCCCAAAGATTGCTAGTTTGCAACTTTTACCCAAACTAATGAAAAGCACAATAGTACAGATATAATTCAACTTCTAAATAATAACATTTACTTATATTTGACATTTATTTATTTTAACTCACGCTTGAATATGAATTCATTAGGTTGTCATTTACTGATAAAGGATAAATGAATGATATCGTATTTTTAAAGTTGAGATTTTAAAACACGCAAGTCTGTAAACAGCTAAAATATTTTCATTTACTCTCATGTTTTTACATTTGCTTTCCCCTAAATCTTATTTTGATGAGAAACTTAGTATCTTTTGGACTTTTCAAAGGACTGATGTGAATTAAGCTGTCCTCGCTCAAAGTTTTACAATTGTCTGGTTCATAGTCTAGCTTTCCTAAAGTAAAGCTGGTAGTCTCATTTTAGGTTATTGGGGGTCTTTTTACCTAGTTACCTTTCAAGGTTTTATATGGTGAAGGAATCTCAGATTTCTTTTAATTTTTGTAGGGAATTTAGATTACTTTTGATTAAGATCCTATAGATAAGATGTTTAGGACAGAAGCATCATGAATGAAAAATTACCCATAGGAACAACTTGCTAACAGTATTATTTTCACAATTCAACAAGCATTTATAGCCAGTGTACTCGGCAGGTAGAGACCACAAAGATGCATAAAGACTACTGTCCCTGTAGTCTATGGTCTCGTAGTCTAATAATTTACGCATAAGTATAAAGTAGTGCACCAAAAATACAATAACTTTGAACAACCAAACCATTTTCAAATTGTATTTGTTTGACATATGTCAGTTCATGTATTTGGAGAGTCAATATGTGCCTAAAGTAATTTTTGAACTATTTTCAGAATTAGCTTATTTCAGTATTATCTTCTTACTACCACCATCACCAAAGACATTATCTATTAATCTGCACTTCTAGGGAAAATTCAGAACAATAGGATGAAAGAAAACCAAAATAATTAAAAATAAATAATAATAAAATAATCCAAGTGACTATATTTGATATATAAATAAAGTTAAGTAATATTTTTATAAAATTCACTAAACCATCATTTGTTTTATTTTCTGGTTTATAAAGTGCATTACATATATTATCTCATTTAATCTTAAAAGAACCCTATAAAGTATACAGAATAGGTTGCATTGTTCTCATTTTATAGTCAACAGTACTGATAATTAAAGAGATTATAGTCATGTGCCGCATAACAACATTTTAGTCAATGACGGATGGCATATACCATCGTGGTCCCATAAGATTAGTACCATATAGCCCAGGTGTGTAGTAGGCTATACCATCTAGGTTTGTCTAAGTACACTCTATGATGTTTCCACAACGTCAAGTGCCTGATGCGCATTTCTCAGTATGTATCTCCCTCATTAAGCTACACATGTCTGTATGTGATTGTCTTAGTCTGTTTGGGCTGCTATAAGAAAATACCACAGGCTGGGTAGTTCATAAACAACAGAAATGTATTGCTCACTGTTCTGGAGCCTGGAAATCTGAGATCAGGGTGCCAAATCATCAGGTAAGGGCCCTCTTGTGGGTGGCAGGTTCCCGGCTATGTCCTGGCAAGGAGGAAGGGGCTAGGGAGCTCTGTGGGGTCTGTTTTGTAACAGCACTAATCCCACTCATGATGGCTCCACCCTCATGACCTAGTCACCTCCCAAGGGCCCCGCCTACTAATTACCATCACTTTTAGGGGTTAGTATTTTTTCAACATCACACAGTGTTAGGGCCTACATTCAAACCAGCATTTTCTAACTCAAGTCTGGAACTCTCTCTACTTGTTCTGTATAAGACAACTCCAAAGATGCAGAGAGGAAACAGCTGAGTGGGCTCAGGCCTGGTCTTCAAATTTTCACATATTTTTCTATTCATCCTTTTTTTGAAGTGTTCTGTTCAGCAAATTAAGAAATGAAACATAACTTTAAATGTTCTGTTTACTTTTTTAATTTGATATGGAACTAACAAAAATTAGAATTTATTCTCCATTTAAAACCATCAAAACAACCAAATAAACATAGCTATATCTGTATCATCAATTATAATAAACATTGCATTATAATTGCATATCAGAATGTTAAAATTTTATGACCTTACATTTCTTTAAGAAAAGCAAAGAAGTTGATAGAAAATGTTAGTACCAGTTATATATCCAAAAAGCCTAAAAACAAGATTTTGGAGTTTTCTATTATTTATTTATTTTAAATCTTAGACGAATTGAATAAATAAAAGCAACACAAATTTTGTAATTCTGGTAGGAATCTTTCCTCCAAACTTAGCAGCTGTCAGTTATTCTTAGCATTTTGAACAGGACCCTGTGTAGTGAAATCACCTGTTATTTCTGATAAAATGGGCAAAGCACACATAAAGTCTCTTGCTTTGTTTTAATGTCTCTGTGGCAAAGAACTGACGACATTATTCAGTTCCTTTGTCCCTTCCAGACAAAAGCCACCTCTATATGGCTCTATAAGTCTTCAATTCGAGGGTATAACCCTTATCTTAATGGGATTGTACTCGGTTATCTGATAAATTCTTGGCAACCTACCCACATTACTTCCTTTAGCTGATATAAAATTCACTCAACAATTGACCAGCTTTATCTTGCAAGTAGTGGAGGGAAGGGCTTTCTTACTCCTGGATGCACCTAGATTTCAGGCCTTTGAAAAAGATTGAAGATACCAGTTGGCCTACCTGCCCTGAGTAGATGGTACCCACAGACTTAACTAGTGATGTGCTTGTCTAAGGCATGTGGACTTTTCTGTTTTGAGAAGAACAAAAACGCTCTTGTGTTTTTTGACGTTCTAACCCCCAACTTACGTCCAGGTTCAAACCATTACACAACATCTCTCTGTCTCATTGCTTCTTAAATCTTGCTCCCTCGTTTTCCTTTTCTTCCACGTCTACCCTTCTCCCAACTGCTCTGAAGCAATCCTTTTCTCTCCCTTCAGCCAAGGGTAAAGTTGTCACACTCAGTCAATTGGCTTGGGAACCTGCTCACGAGTCTTTCTTTTTTGAACACTAGAATCCTACCCTAGTTACCATTTTGAAGACTTCCTGGTTCAGACATTTATCTACTAGGATGAATCCTTAATCAGTGTCCTTGATTGGAGTGTTTGAAGGAGCCTTTAATGGGAGATTTTAAGGCATCAGAAAAGATTCATTGAGAATGACTGAACTCTTGCTATATAAATGAGAATTATTTACTGTTTGCTCTACACTTAATTAAAGCCTGATTAGGTATAAAAGCATATAACTGAAAAAATTCGGAAACACATAAATAAATAAATGCCTATATGCCTAAATACATACCAAGGCATTTTGATATTAACCTTCAATTCCTCCTTAGAAGGAACTGGACAAATCAGAAAAAGAGATTTTATCCCGATCTTGCTGTAGATTACACTTTTTGCCCACCATCCTGTTTTTATTGATCCTCTTCATTGTGCTTTATTCTAATCTTGAACCTCAAAGGTTGCTTTCTTCTATCAGAGCTTTTAATACTCATTGACGAGAATTCTTGGTCTCTCTGTCTGCAGTTGCTCCAAGCGTGGATTTGAAATAAGGATTCCTCATCAACTTGCTAAGACATGCTGCATCCAATATGTTACACAAAGTGCCTGCTGCCAGTTACTTGCCACCTAGGATGTTTTCTCTCTCTCTCTCTCTTTCCCTTCTTCCCTACTTCCTGTTCTACCTTGCATTATGGAAGTTAGAAGGATTCTATTTTCAGTTCATTCTGGCAGACAGAGAAACTTTCAGATTAGAGTCTGATGATAAAAAAGCTGAACCATTTTACAGATGTCCAGATGTCCTAATATCATGATACCTTCTGTAATGCTCTTATACCGAACCTCCTTGTTAAGTGCAATCTGTGTGGGCTACACTTACAGATAGAAGACATACCATAAGTATTAGTTGTAATACCCACGCTTCCTAGGCTCTGGCTTGTGCTAAAATGTAATATTCAAATAAAAGCATTCCAATTAAAATTGAAGAAGAAAGAAAGGTTCTGATTAAACACAGAGAAACATTGCATCTCAAATGTTGACGTGCACCTGAGAATCTTGTTAAAATCCAGACTCCGACTCACTAAGTCTACTGCGAGACCTGAGAGTCTGCATTCCTAACCATCTCCCAGATGATGCTGCCGCCGCTGCTGCCACTGCTGCTGCTGGTCTGTGGACCACACTTTGAACAGCAAGACAGTGCATGAATTTTGCTTTACCTATTCACCTGTTCCATGATAACTCTCACAACAGATTGCTGACTTTACAACAATTTAGAGCACCAAATGAAGATTGTCACGTGCCTCATTTTTTAACCTATCATCTTGAATCGAAATTATTTGATAAACTTTCCAGGTGTGCCTATCTATTGTCATTTTAAATAGGTTCCAATGAAATGATGATACATGAGTAGGAGTATAGGAGTAAATGACTCTTAATAGTTTGGTTTTTGTTCAGAATTTATGCTTCTTTTGAGAGCATTTGCAGTGGCTTAAATGTAAGAGCATGAGATGAGTCAGTGACAGGAAAACCCAAGTGCATCTGACATCTTAGCTTATCAGGTCTGGAAGACAACCTCGGTTACTTGGTAGCAAGCCATTGGGAATATTGGTGTTCAAAGCTGTGTTTTCCCTCAGGCAAAAACAGCATCAAAATATAAAAAGCTTTTTACTTCTGGCATGAGTGATAAAGATGCAGAAGTGGGAAGCAGGTGAAAAAACTTAGCTTATGCTTCTAAAGGCTAATTTTACATGAGTGTTCTTGTCCAGCTGTTCTTGGCGGGTCCAGCTGTTAGTTCAACAGGACAGGTGGTAGGCCCGGTTCCGTGCCTCATTATCACCCAGAGGCTTTGATCTGGCTAATACATAATCAATCAGGTTCTGAATTTTAATATCCTTCCTATTTTCATTTCACTTGTTTTACCTATATTTATTTTCCAAAGTCCCAATATGATTTTGGTTTTTAATAAGATTATTTTTGATCATTTATTTATTTTGACATAACTAGGCTCATGTTATGCCAGCTGGAGTTTATGACACCCCTGAATCATAAACTTTTTTTCTTCCCTCTTTATCTCCTTACAAGATCCAAATTGCAAAACCTAAGGATGGAGCTTTAATTTGGGAAGCACAAAAGACTGAAGCCATTTTAGAGGAGAGCATTAATGAAAATCAATACCTAACAGCCTCATTTTAAGACTGCGAGCCCCGTAGTTTACGCTTCTTTTCTGATCTCTTTCAAGTTTGAGATGCATAGGTTAACACTAAGAAACATAAAAAAATAGTGAAAGTTAACTCCCTTCAATTAGTCATGTATTCTGTAGTGCATATGGTAATTATTAGAAAGGTAGCAATTGAGATATTTTCAATATTTTCTTTGTTAGATTATTTTGTGTTTATATAACTATGTTCATTTATTATGTCATATGTTTATTATGAGTTTATATATATATATATCCCTATATATCTCTTACAGAGATATGCTTCTAAGGTCGAAAGAACCAGCTGAAATTTTTGTCCCTTCACTCACAGACATCTATGTTTTTAAGAATTTGCTGCTTTTTACACCAATAGTAAATGTCTCAAGTTGGCATAACTGTCTTTAGTGTGAAAAAAGCTTTAAAATGGGAGGGATTTTGGGGGGTGGGTAAGTAAAGACCAGTGCCCTATATAGACCAAGGAAAAAGGACCCACTCTAGAGGAAATGTTTATATCATCCCACTGGTATGCTCTGGGAGCATTAGGTTTGTTTGTGGGGGAAAAAACCAATTTATAATAAAGTTTTAAAAATTGACAACAGTTCAATTCATATTAGCTTCGCCCACTTCCTTGTTATCTCAGCATAGCACCTCTGTGGACGATGGAATGATCCTCACAGCCTAAATATGGTGAGCTTTAAAAGCAGATGGCTTGGGGCCATTCTGCTTATCATATCATTGCTTTCAATAGCATAACTGTTCTTCTCCAACGGCCCTCTTTGTTTTGTGCTTCATTACTGGCACATTTCTTTAATATGTAATCTATAACATTAACATGAAAATGGCTCTCAAATACTATTACTTTCTCCATCTGTGACCCAATACTGTTTATCATCATCTAATGATCGTTCTTATTGCAGATGGCCCTCTTTAAATGCTTCAGAATAGCATTTTAAAGACATCCAGGGTGCTTCCTCTGTAGATTGACAGACTGAATGGTTTCATATCTAAAACCTCGGGTCTGCACAATGTATGATAAATGACTGGACATGCAAAGCACCAGTCAGTTCCAAAGCAAGGTGTAAGAGGGACAGGAGCAGAGTGATAAAAAAGAGGAATATATATATTTATATATATCTGGGGGAGGCATTAGCATTATCTTGCAGAAGAGTTGGAGTGGGAAGAACAGAACTTAGTCATAAGAAAGTTTTTTATTGCAATACTTGAAGAAGTTTGCATTGCCTTTCTGACAATTCACCATGGCAGTGATAGAAAAGGAATGATAACCAAAGTGACAATATAATTCTCCATGGCTGAACATATACTCAATTTCTAGGCTGGGATTCCAGACTCCTGAGCTCCACAGAGCCTCTTTAGTTGGGTCTTTTTTTCTTTCTCAAGATCCTATCACCAAGGATTCTTTGTCTTCCTTGACTTTTCTTCTTCCTCTCTATTCTTTCTTCAAATACAGACCCTTGCTGGGAACTGTCAATAAAATAAGCGAGTGTGTTCATTTCATGGCTAGCCATTGTGTTGGGGAGGAGGTGTTATGAGTCTGTTGACAACTCTACCATTCCTAGGTGTGGTCAAAAATGATATTTTCTTTATCTGCTTGATATATTCATTTTCTTTTTTCTCT
The DNA here is from genome assembly GCF_041296265.1 of Equus caballus. Classification (NCBI taxonomy): domain Eukaryota; kingdom Metazoa; phylum Chordata; class Mammalia; order Perissodactyla; family Equidae; genus Equus; species Equus caballus. The sequence goes on along the minus strand of NC_091715.1, from coordinate 25,346,748 downwards.
CTATAGGTAAGCTCTTTGCAAAAATCAGTCCACATGTTTTATCATTCTCTACATAGCCTTCATGGTTCTTAACATCACTCTCATATCAGAGAATAAATGGGGACTAAGGTGAAAAGTAGACCAGGCCAGAGCAGTTATGAGGACCAAATTAAGTGTGAGTTTTTATGACAATACAAAACTTCTATAATTACTCTTTTAACAAGTTGGTAGCACTGGCTTCAGAGAGCTAACCTCAGAAAAGAGAAATCTCCTGGCCTTAAAATACAATTTTTAAAAACTCATAATTTAATTCAGTGGGGCAAGTAAAGTTGGCCACATTTTGGGTTTCCCTCACCATTCAGACACTACAATGTCTGAATTTGTATCCTAGATTTCAATTTGCCAGGTTGAAAAGATACATACAAATATAAACTCCATCTGGGAAAACATAACCATTTTCTTTCCTTCAAAGGATTTTTTTTTTTTTTTGCTGATTCTCAATTGTTCTGCTTTTGTTAATTTTAACATAAAAAGTACAATTTTACACACAACCTAATCAAACTTTATAGGCTATTTCACTAAGAAGTTTCATCTAAATTTGATTAAATTCATTGTTATTAAAGTTTGTTGGAGTTTCTTTTTTTGTCTTTTTTGTCTTTTTTTTTTTTTTTTTTGCTGAGGAAGATTTGCCCTGAGCTAACATCTATGCCAATCTTCCTCTGTTTTGTATGTGGGTTGCTGCCACAACATGGCCACTGATGAGTGGTGTAAGTCCATGCCCGGGAACCGAACCCGGGCCACTGAAGTGGAGCATGCCAAACTTAACCACTAGGCCACGGGGTCGGCCCCTGTTGGAGTTTCTTTTAGTTATAAAAGTTAAAAAACATAAGTTGATAGATGTGTGCAGAAAGTTATGAAATTTAAGAAGAAAAGCCAGTGGGTGATTTTTATTCAAAATTATTTAGGGATATTATGTGTATCTGACTTCACTTTCAGAATAATGCATATTATTATTAAACTTGGAAATATTCTAAATTTGGAAACCACACTCCACTTGATTTAAAAAACACCTTTTTTCAGATGTCTTTTTAAAATAGTAGTTGAAATGCATTCAGCTCATACCTTCCCACTCAATCCTCATGCACCGTCTTTCTTGTTTTCCCTACCTCTCCTCTAACCGTCCTTTACAAAGATGAGAAGTTTTCTTCCTGACACAAAATTCCCTTGATTATATATTAGAAAGAACTGACACTTTGCTGCAAAGTTTAGGAAAAGCTAACACAAGTAGAGCTTCTGTGAAAACTGTTTTACCGGAAAATACTGGATTTACTGCTGATAAATAATGACATTTTTTTTCACCGTTTGCATTTACTCTTCATTGAAACTCATAAACGACTTTATTAGTCTCAGGTTCAACATTTGTTTTTGCCATGGGTAAAGATGCTTCTGCAGTAAAGTGTTCATTTATAGCATTCAGAATCTCGAAATATAACCAACATCACCAAAAGGTAGAAAAGTAGAGGCAAGGAGAAGCGGGTCGGCCACTCTTTCCCCTAGTGAATGATCTCTGTCAAGTTCTATAATCACATTTCATCTACAAAGAGATCTTTGAGCAAAGTCTATGTTTTGCATACATGTCTTTACATTTAATTACAATTGAATATAAATATATGCCAATTATTTAGCTCTAGTTAAAATCTGCCAAAATATTGGAGGCTTGTGGGGGATGCAAATTGGAGATTTGCATAGATTTAGGGTGCAATTTCAGAAAAGTAAATAAACATTATTTTTGCTCTATGACTAAAGGATGCTAGGTATGTTCTCTTATTTACTCCCCAAACAATAAACAGCCACCAAAAAGCAATGAAACAAATCTCTTGTAACCTTCTTAACCCCTCCACTGCCATTGCCATGACTTACAAGGCCAAAATAGAGAACCACTTCTTTACTGGAGGTCATAAATTCATTAGAGGGCCACAGATAAGTAAGGAACAACTTAGTACAGTCTGAAACGTGCAAATCACTTGCTTTTTAGGAAAGTGCCCTGGCTTTTAAAATGACATAAATCCAACCAAAATTTCATTCAAGTTTAATGGGAACAGGATTCTTCCCTTGACTATCTTAGAGACAATCTCAACTCATCATGTTTTTGTTGTAATATAAATAAAATAAATTCAAAGGCCAGATCTAATTTGTTAGAAGTGCTGCCATGTGATTCTAATGGCCAACCTCTATTTGGGTGCATAGCCCCTCTTTCTCCCCAACAGGAGTGTGTTCTTTTCAACTAACAGCAGTTAAAACCATATTCCTTTCCCCATGAAAAGAGCTACTGGTGGTAGTTTTGGAGAAAACATGGGAAGGAGATTGGGGATGTCATAAAAGGAAATAAGAACGCATTATTTTGACATTTAAAAAATAAAGAGAAGATTAATTTTAAAAATTATAAACCAATAAGCTTGATGTTGAGAAGCACTAAAATCCTCGAAAGTGACGTTGAAGTGACTATTAATGAGTAGTTAGGAAAACAGGCGTCTGGGAGTCAGCATGATATCCTCAAAATTTGTCATGCCGAATTCACCTCTTTTCTATTTTTATGCTGGCTGTTCGCTGGTTAGAGCCTGTTACAGTGTATCTTATGATTTTACACGACGTTTTTCAAGTTCTCTTTTGACAATCTTGGAAACAAGGTAAAGAACGGTGGGCTAGGTAATAGGGTGAATTTGCAGCTGATAAACAAAGACATCCAAAGAATGTCAATTGATAGATCAGGGTTAATATTAATAGGATCTCTGTCCTTGGCCCTGTATTTAAGATAAGCCTTTGCACACAGCTATTTCTTCTTCAGTCAACTCCTACCCTCACCTTGGCCCTCAGCTGGCCAATTTTACCCATGCATCACTACCTCTGTGAACCCTGCTTTGGCTGTGCTCAGTGAGCACAGCTTTCCATTAGCACTTATCTAACTAAATTGTGATTATCTGCTTATACATATGTCTTCTGCACTAGTCTATGAATGCCAAGAAGATAAGGACCACTTTGATCCATTTTGGTCTCTTTACTACCTAATAGAACCAAATCTCCACTAGGTACTCAATTGATAGAATGATTGTAGATACAGCTATACTTATTAATAAATTTGAAATCGACAAAAGTCATTAATATTTATATGAGACATATATCAAAATTCAAATAGATTTAAATCAGAAATATCTGTTCTTGTGACAAGATGACATTTGAAAGCATATTTAAATAAGATGTAAATCTCACATTTGGACTCAAGTAATCAGTTTAAAAACATGGGAGGGAAGAGACCTTAATTAATATCAGATTATGTTAAAAAACCCTTGAGTTTTTAGTAATCCACAAGTTCAGTATGAACAAAAAGTGTGATATGGCATCTACACAACTGAAATGCTACAACAGTTGTAAATGGCATTAATAGGGGCAAAGAAGGGGATGTAAACATCTCACTTACTCAGTTCTGGATCTCACATTTTAAATGGATCTTATTTCTCAAAGTGTCACCAGAATAGCCAAGGGTCTATAGGCCATGTTATATAAGAAAAAAATAGAAATAAATGCATGTATTTAGATTTAGCTTAGAGAGAAGTGGTATTAAGGAGAATGTAATAGGGAGCCTCAAACATTTAGAAGGTTAGAAGAGATGTGTTTTATTGCATTTTGGTGGGGGGTTTTGTTTTTTGTTTATTTTCCCTTGTTTTGTTTTTTTCCTGTTTTGCCCGAGAACAGATTCAACTACAGATGTGGAAGTTACAGGAAGATAAATTTTAACTCAATATTGAAGAAAATTTTGTAACTGAGCTACCAAAAACCAGAATCTACCCCCTTAGAAAGCAGTAAGCTCCCTGTACGGTAGATCTTCAAGGCTCAAATGACTGTCTCACCCCTAAAGGCAATTTCTGTATTGGATGAAAGGATGTAATTCATTAACCTTTAAGGGCGCTTCTGAATCTAATGTTTTGATATTTTCAGAATTAATCAGAAGGGACTGACAGCATGACCTGAATCTGTCCTGTATTTATATAAACATCCTGTGTAAGGCACCTCATTTTCTGTCCAATTGTGTACAGTTTTGAATGTTAAATTTGATTTTAGGGCAAATGCTTTTTAAAAAAATGGTCTAGAATCGACTTTATTAAAGGATAATTTACACACAATAAACTGCATCCATTTCAATTGTACAGCTCACTGATTTTTGGCGGATCTGTACCCATGAAACCGTTGCTACAATCAAAGTAAGAAACAGTCTCTTCCCCCAAAAGCCCCCTCAGGCTCCTTTGCAGGCCATTCTTTCCTTTACCCCTGGCCCCAGGCAACCACTGATCTGCTTTCTGTCACTGTAGATTAGTCTGCATTTCCTAGAATTTTATATAAATGGAATTATACAGTATTTTTCTGTGTCTGGTTTCTCACACTCAGCATAACGATTTTGAATACCAGGAGTTTGAAAATGAGTAGTTCATTCCTTTTAATTGTGGAGTACTTTCTATTGTATGGATATACCACATTTTGTTTATCTGATCACCTGTTGGTGGACATTTGGGTTGTTTCCAGTTGGGAGATATTATGAATAAAGCTGCTAAAAATTATATACTTGTTTTTCTACCTAGCCTTAGAAATCTTCTTGAGAAGCACACTATAAAAATAACTTCACGGGTCATGTGTGGATTTGTTTATTGTATTCATTTCAGGTGTTAGTTAACAAGCAACTAGACAACAAGTACCAAGGATAAATTGAGCAGGTGTCAACGGAGTTCTGGGAGAAAGTCCTAGTTTCTAATATTCTTTCTTAGGATTAGATGTGTATCAGCCATCTTTTGCCTTATAGCAAACCAACCCAAAATTTAATGACTTAACACAGGGGTCAGCAAACATTTCTATAAAGGGCCATATAGCAAACATTTTTGTCTTTGCACACCGTATATGGTCTCTGTTGCATTTTTTTTCCCACGTCTCATAGTTAGGTGGGAGGCTATAGAAAAACAGGCCATAGGCCAGACTTGGCCTATGAGCCCTGATTTGTAGATCCCTTAGCACAACAACTACTTATTTAGCTCACTATTTGATGGATGGACTGGGCCGTTTTGGTGGTTTGGACCAGCTACTATTCTTTGCTGGGCCTGCCTATGCATCTGTGGTCAATTAGCAGCTGGATGAGCTATCACGGCCGGACGCTCATGTCTGATGGTTGGCAGGCTGTCATTTATGAACAGATGCAACCAGGTCGTGTGTCTTGTCATCCAACAAGCTAGCCCAGGCTTCTTCATATGGAGACTCATCAAGTTTCTGCCTGTGTCACATTCAATGTTGTCTATTGGCCAAAGCAAGTCATGTCATAGGGTCATCCCAGGCACAAGGGGTGGGGAGAGACTCCACCTTCTGACAGGAGGAGATACAAAGGCACATTGCAGAGCTGGATACCCGGGAGGGGGCCTGAATTTATGGCCATTTTGCCACAAAGTATTGGAGAAAAGTATTGGCAGGTCCTTTTGTGGACTGAGAGGACTCTGAATTCAGGTACAGATAAAATGAGATGTGCTATGATAATTCTTGCTTTATGAGTAATATTGTGGGGCTAGGCAGTTGGTTTGTAGCTTCACAGCCAATGGTAGAAATATAGTATCCATAGTCTAGTGATTTTAAGGTGTAAAAATACCAACGAAAAATACAGTTAATTAACTACTTATTACTACTGAGAATTTAATGAATGCTGCTGTGATTAAATACTGAAGAAAGAAAGATTATGACTTCCTTTCTGGTTACTCTTCTAGCTGGCCACTCTTTTGAGAAGAATTTTATTCTTAAAGCTGTTATTATTTTTACTCTTAATCTGTCTAATATCCCCGCAACCATGGACTGTCTAAAATACCCCTACAGTCATATAAGAATCCCTTTTTTCTTCTTTAATAAGCGTAATCATTATCAGTCTTCACAACACTTATTCAGATACATTTCCCCAAGCATTTAATAGGATGAATTCATAGGTATTAAATAGAATGGGAGTCATTCAGCCCTAAGATGGCACCATTCTGTCAGGCACACACGTGCCAATTTGTTGGCCTAGACCTGGGCACACTAGCAAGGACTTCCAATTAGGTCCCACTGGAGGGTGAGAGAGAGCACAAGGGTTGTTTCTCAGTTTGTGTTTTGAAGTGTGTTGCTCAGACAGGCAACATGCAGTTGTGTATAGTAATGCGAGCTACTTGTTACTCCCCTTGACAATACTTTTAGCTGCAATGTTTTTCCTTCTGCAACGTGACAATATCACCATGCCATTTGGAATAAAATGAAAAGGCTGAGTGATTCTGAGTATACTCTCAAACAGCCACCCAAACAAACAGCTGGCAGAGAAGACACTCCCTGAAACCTGAAACATATTCTCAGGCCCTGCAGGATCTCGTGTGGCCAGAACTTCAGACTCATGAACTCTCTCCAGTTTGTGAGGCCCTAGGTTCCCACACTAGAGTCTTGATATTAACTCAAGAAGCTGATTTGATATTCTAATGGGGATGGTAGTATTTTCTGCATATCTCTGCCTTCCAGAGATAACAAAACCCAATATTGACCCAATACTTTTTTGAATTCCAGGAAAGCATAATCTGATTTCATAACACAGCAGTATGTTAACATTAAAAAATCTGTGCCTTAGTAAATTATTAATATGAGAGATGAGCTCACAGAGTCAATTTAAGAAACTTGCTTCCGCTCTTCATACACTAACAGAAATGTGTGCTCACTAATCCCAAGAGGTCAAACTAACCACCTTTGCCTTTTTGCTTCTTTTTTTTTTTATCTCTACTTCTGTCCTTATAATCCATCTAATATTGTGTTTCATCTGTATGAGTCTTCCCCACCCCCCAGATTGTAGGCTCCTTAAGGTCAAGGCCATATTTGAGTCCCCCTAGTAGAGGAACCTGATTACAATGTTGAAATTTTTAAATGTTTCCCCATCCATCCTCCAAACACTTCCTAGGTTTTACTAGTAGTAAAGAAAAATGGGATGAGATTGACTGATAAGCAAAGACGTATATAAGTGCTCTGTAAATACTCCGTGATTGCAGTCATGTAAAGAAACTAAATATGGGGAAATATTTAATAGAGAAACTTAGTCTAGATGCAACACATGAAAAAAATTTCCTGGAAATTTGTGGATTCATCAAAATTCCTTGCATTCATATTTTCCTTTTATCTTCAAAAAAATTGCCTTGACAAAAATAAACCAGAGCTGGAGCACAAGATTCAGCCGTTAGTAAATCATTAATTGGTTAAATTGGTTTTTACCTCCATTTCCCCTTTTGGGGATTCCTGTCTTTGTGGGGAATTCCTACCACATCCTGGCTGTTCAAGGCCTGCCACCAAGAGGACCTCTCCATCAGGGTGTAGGGGATCTTTCTCTCCCACTGTCCCCCACAAAGCCAATATTCACTTGTCTCTCACTACTCTGAGGTTCTGCTCTCTGACAATATGAATGTGAATACACCTTTTAACATATGTGAATAGTCTTTATAGTTTAACCTAGGCCCCGAAGAATGGCAGTAATGGTGTGAATTTTACTCCTCTCTCAAGCTTGTGGTTAGTGATTTATCTTGCAAAAAAAAAAAAACTTATTTTAGTCACTTGCTTCCTTCTTAAATGTAAAATAACGAAAGGAGGAAAGGTTCCTTTTGCAAATTACTAAAGAGGAAAGACTTAAACTCTTAGAGCTCTCGTTTTCCTTCACACAACAGTCTAAAAATGAAAAGGTAAAGTGACTATGCTGGATTTCTTTCATGCCATATTCCTAACGGCATTCCTGGATGTCTTGGGTTTTCTTGTAAGGACTTATACCTGCCCAACAGACTACTTTGCATTAGCATAGCATTCCCCAGCTTTCAAATCGCTTTCATAGTCATTATGTCATTTGACCCACACGATGGCCCTGTGCAGTAGTATCTGAGTTTTACAGATGAGTCGACAGAGCTCCAGATGGGTTAAGTGACTGCCTCTAAGGGGCAGAATTGGTCTGGAGCTCTGCCTTGTTGCCTTAATGCCTTTGCTAGAATGTACAGCTATGCTCGCTGAAGATTAAGAAGCTGCTTTTGATTCTGGTAGATATTCATCTCAAAGGGAACAAAAAAGCCTGGTGTCTTCATTCAGTAGCATTTGAATATTAAATTTTCCTTATCTGTTTCAATTTAGGATGACTTCCTTGTTCGCTTAATTGACTGGTAATGCCTTTGTTTACTTTTTTCCAAATCTCAAGAACCAAGTCATAAGTATTAAAAATGGTTACATTAGCATTTAACGTTTTTTTTATGAAATTCGACTACTTCAGAAAGGGGTAATTTAGGCAGGCATGTATGTAGAAGTTTGCATTTTAATTAAAAAGCTTCAAAATGAAATGAACCTCTGACAGTAACAGATGACTACTTCTAAAAGCCGCGTTACCATTTGATAGATGCTCAGTATTTTCTTGTGGATAATAAGTCCCACGACTTGTTTCAAGAAAAGTGACAGGACTAAAACAATTAAAAAAGACAAAGCTGCTCTTTTTTAATCATATGCTCATAAATAAAACTAGGTTGTGAATTATTTCCAGAGAAGCAATTGACAAAGTGTCAGTAAATCACTCTAAGAACTAGAGCTGTCTTGCTTTTTTTTTTGAATGTTCAAACTGAACCTCTATCCTCGTTCAATGATGAATTTCCTTTGACAAATAAATATTTACAAAGCATGAAATATAGACTTTGTGCACTTCCTAAGGCCAAAGCATACTGTTTAAACTAATATTTAATATTTTCTTTCACCTCAAATACACCAAAATAAGAACATAACTTCAAAATAATTCTCTCTTGTAGCAGACTGTCCATTAATCATTTTCAGATAATATTGGCTTTGTGAGTTTTCAGGTAGAAAGAAAAACTGTAATTTCTGGATTGATCAGAAAATCTGAGGGTATTTATGGATTTGAAGAAAATAATAAAATCTGGCAAAACAGAATTTTCTGTAACCCCCATTATGAAGTCAAGAAGGACAAATCTTTGAACATCTTCCCATTTTCTTGTGAAAATTCTTCATGTGGTAAAATGGCTTGATTGGGTAGATCAAAGGGTTAATTTACTTGTGATTTGAGAAAAGCCTGAGACTTCCCCTTATTTTTGTGTTAACTATGGTGTGTGGGAGAAAGGTAGAAAGAGGCCCCAGAATGAATTCACTAATTGGGGTTTTCACCTGCTGTGAGTCTAATCGAATACAAAGCCTTATTTGTAGCAAAAGAGGAAGGGAGATTATGCAGAGTGTCAGAATTTCTGCCTACTTTTGAAATTCCTGTTATTTGGCACAATCGTTTGGGAAAGGCAGACGAATAGTTTACAGCACTGAGCTGTTGTTAAGGTGGACCGGGAATGCCCTAGTCAGATCCGCTTGACCCACCTTAAGCAGTTATTTCTTTTTAGCAGGAGTTGGTGTGCTTGCCATACTTGGGGTAGCGCTATAGCTGACAGGCTAGTAGGTATGGGGTAGTCTTTTCCATGAAGCAACCTGTGAGGTTAATGAAATGTGGCTTATTTTAGTGAAGATGCTCAACTTGACATCTTTTTAGATGTTTGGTTGGATATAGGTGGCTCCGTGAAGCTTTGAAAAATCTTATTAAAACTCCGTGCGAGTGAAGCCAAGTTTGACTTTATCTGGAAGTTGTTTGGTGAAATCTCTGGTTTAGATGGCAGCTGGCTCAGAGAACTTTCCTCAGCCTGGCTTACTCTGCCTCCTGCAGGGGAAAGGCCTGGAAAAAAGAGGCTTTTGTGTGGGTGTGAAGTGCTCTGTGTCTGGATGTAGAGGCCTCTTCATTTTTTAGTTAATGTGAACTGACTGGATATTCTTCTAGACAGAAGATGCCAGTTTCAGATTGATCGAAAGGGATCGTTATACATACTTTAATTAGTACACCATGGTATTTACCCTAACTAGCCATGACTCACCATCATTGTAAGCATTTGTTGGACATCTCATTCACTGTTCATGGCTAATGCTTGTACTATGCAAAGAGAAATATGGAATCCTCATGTGTTTACTAGATACCCAAATGTGGACATTTTACTATAAAATATGTATTATGCTTAATTGAAGCAATAACTGAATTTCAAATGGATTTTTATAAAACAATGCTGGTTAGACTTGAGTGGTTAGGGAATAAAAAGCAATTCAGGTGGAGACTCTTGGAGCTAGAGGGAAGCTGGACCCTAGAAAGTGGTGAAGTCCCTCAGGGCTATCCCCAGGCAAGTGCTCAGTGCACACACTTCCCTGTCTTTTCCTTTCTCTTTCTGCTCCTCATTTTTATACTGGTAAAATCAGGCTAACACTGAAACCACAAGCAGCCTAGAAAGGAAGACGTTGTGTTTGTGGAAGATAGGAGCAGCCTGGCCTCTGCCCTTGACCCTTCACATCCTCCACTAGATGGGCTGTTCCAAACCCATGACTCTCCAATGCTGACATTTCAAATCAATAGCTCACGTCCACACATCTTCCCTCTGGGCTCCAGACTCAGATGTCCAGCTGCCTCTTGGGTCCCTTCACTTTTACAGCACACTGCCACCTCAAACTCACCATGTTCAAGACCGAATTCACCATCTCTCCTTGACCCTCTTCTGCCTAAACCTGCCCCCTCCTCCTGATACTCTTACCTCGGCGAACAGAACTCAGCCAGTCTGGGGAGTCACCTGGAACAGTGATCCTCAACCCTGGCTGCATATTAGAATCCTTAGATTAGGGCCTTAAAAATCGCAATGCCCAAGGCCAATTCAATCAGAATTTCAGGGTGGTGAGACCCAGGCATCTGACGTTTTTAGCGCTCCTCAGGTGATTCCACCAATGGCCAAGCTTAAGGACCATTGCCCTAGGTCTTCCCTCTCTTCCATTTATACATCCCACCTGTCAAGACTCCTGTCGTTTTTACCTGATTTTATTATTTCTCCACTCTCTCAGCCGCTACCGTTTGTCAGATCCTCGTCATATGCAGTCACCTTGTATCTGGTCTCCTGATTCTGGACTCTTCTGATCCAGCTCCACACCATTGCCCATGTGGTTTTTCTATAACACAAATCTGACAGAGCCACACTCATGCTTAAATTCCTTCATCTTTAAAAAGCTCCCACATACCTTTCAGGACACAGGTGAAACTCTGGATCGTCACACTAGGTTCTTCTCGATTTGCCAACCTATCAAATCTCTGTCTTGACATTCTCTCCCAAAGACCAAGCAGACCACTGAAGCTCCTGAAAAGAATAAACTGTGGCCTCTTTTCCTTCACACCTGCTATTACCATTCATAATTGTTGATTTGCCTTTACTCCTAACAGGCCAGAAGCCCCTTTTTGGCCTACAGAGGACGCTTCTAGAAATAACTATCCAATGAATGAGCCTAGTCTCTTTTCTAACTCTGATATGTGGAGTTAACCTTCTCCTCTTTTCAGTGGTCCCCACTCAGCATCCAGTCTAGTGCTCTAGAGGGTAGCTTTGACTGGCTGGGTCCCTGTTTCATCAGGGTCCTGGGAGAAAGATGGTTCATTCAAAAGTGGTACTTGAGAGGCTGGTCTGGTGGTGCAGTGGTTAAGTTTATGCGCTCCACCTTGGTGGCCTGGGGTTCACTGGTTCGGATCCCAGGCATGGACCTATGCACCACTTGCCAAGCCAAGCTGTGGCAGGCATCCCGCATATAAAGTAAAGGAAGAAGGGCACAGATGTTAGCTTAAGGCCACTCTTCCTCAGCAAAAAGATGAAGATTGGCGGCAGGGCAGATGTTAGCTCAGGGCATATCTTCCTCAAAAAAAAAAAGTGGTACTTTAAGAGACTATAATGAAAATACTATTTACAAAAATCTGGGCAGGGTAGGGGAAAGAACAAGAACAAAGGGAGGGAATGGTTTAGGGAACCTGGAAAATGCTGTTGCTGTAGGAAATGACTGCCCAGCAAGACTTGTGGCTGTGGGGAAAGCAACTCAGCCACGGCCAGGCCTAAGACCAACAGGAGGGAGCTTGGGGAATAAATACCCAAACATCTCTCTCCTCCTGCCCTTTCACCTCTTGCTATAGACCTTTCATCATTGCTTCCCATTGGCTGTAAGCCAAAGGAAGCCAAAGGGCAAGAGAATCTGTCTGATGCCATACCTAGAGGTCCAACCTCCTGGGCATGGAGCAGAGTGGAGAAGGGCAGAGAACAGAGCTGGAGGGGAGAATGGGGGAATATCCAGCACAGTCTCTTAGGTCGGGAGGGCCTCGTTTTTCTGAAGTACCTACAATGTTTAAGTGATTCAAAGACTGCAGTTTTGGGGATGAAAAATTTACTGGGTCACCTTCCTAGACCTTATCTCATCTCATGCCTTCCTTATGCCTATTTCTAGCAAATTTACTCTCCTCTGCTCTCGGCCTGCAGTGAGATCGCTTATGAGCACACAAGAGAAAATACACATCTTCCCCCACAATAAAAGAAACCACATCTCTGTGGCAGCACCGAGTGGCTACGAGCATGGGCCTTGAAGTCAGACTGCCCAGATCCAGTCTGTGCGCTGCCACATTCTAGCTGTGGTATTGGGGACAAATAGCTCATGGTAGGTTCTGAAGGCAGGATTTCAACTTCAGTTTTTTCTGGCAGCAGAGCCCCAGGCTCCTTTCATGTTTGTGATTCACATCGAAACAGTAATAATAATAATAATAATAATAATATGAAGAAGAAGAGCTCCTGTAAGCAATTAGTGTATTATTATCATGGCATCACTGTATAATCTATATATGAAATAAAGATGTATAAATTATATTTTAATGCCTTTCCCTGAGAAGCAAAATTCATAATCTAACTGAAATTGACAACGAAACAGTAGCTGCACTGCCCATGTCATTTCTCAATAATACTTAGAGTATTTGATTTCTAAAATAACATCATGATTTGGGAACAAGGCATCAAGCGCCTATAACTCCAGTCTAAAAAAGAACTTAAGGATGTATTTTTGAGGATTGCCATCTGTCAAATGTAGGAAAAAAATCTGAATAGTGATTTCTTATTTTCCATTCTTTTTTTTCCCCCAAAGAATTGTTCCTAGTAGTTTTCTAGTTGGACACTGAGAAAATAGACTTGAGCATTTCTACTTTAGAGAAACATATCAGAACTCCTGAATCTTGGGCAGGAAATTTAACAGTGTAAAACAAATGAAAGAACAAAGGAAGAGAATGCCGTCTCACCACCCAGGTGTCACAAACCTTTAGTTGATTGATGTCGAATATTTACAAATGCTCGTGCTGTGAGGTGTGCGTCTTTTCATTGAAATCAACATAAAGAATATGTAAGTGCTTTGCTACCCTGACACAGAGATTACATCACTAGTTAATCACAAAGGCCATGACTTCCTCATCACAGAACACTAACCCTTCGCCCCCAGTCAAAGCTAGGCGCAGACCTAGAATCTACAGTTAGACTGTGGGACAAACTCACCCAAAGCGAATCCTAGTGTGCCCCCTCTGAGTGGAACAGCAGTTGCCTCCACAGCTCACTGGCTCACAAGTTTTTTATATTTTGAATATGTGCTTTCAAATGGCAATACCAGTCATACCTACACGCACATGTCTTTGGTGCTAACGTTTCCATTTGTGTTTGATTTGTCGGGGCAGTAAGACACTCGGCACTCCTGTTCCCTTTTTGTTTGTGTACTTTATTTTTTTCCCCTTTTGCCATGTAGCAGACAGTGAAGGGAGACGGATGTGTACAGTCCTTTCAGCTCGAACATTCTATGGGGAAAAAATGTTGAGCAAAAAAAAAAAGGATATTTAAAAAGAAAAGGGGGGATATGTTTTAAACTGTAAATTGAAGTGGAATGAATCAACCAGAAAAGAGAGTGACAAGGAAATGGGTGAAAGAAGAGAAAAAACAATCAGCCCGACAAAATCAATGGACAAAGAGGGACAATGAAAGCACTAAAGAGGCTTATCTTAAAATACTCTCTGGACTCTAATCGAAGATATTATGTGAAGGTTGTGAAAAATTGTGCTAATGAAACCTTTCTTCTTTTTGGAATATGTCCAGGCTTGAAATAATTTTGCATAGTTACCCTGTATCATCATATTGCAAACTCTAAGATTAGAAATATTCAAACTGTCCAGGCCCTGTAACTTTTCCAACAAAACGTTCTGTTGGAAATGGTTTCCTTTCAGATTTCTCTAAAAGATTACTCAAAGACCAAACCGTGCCACACCATTGGTGGCGGGGTTTTATGTGGAGAAATCTATACCGGTGCTTCTCAAACTTCAGCGTGCTCGGTTTCCCATTCAGTAGATCTGGGCTGGGGCCTGAGAATTTTCAATTCTAAGTTCCCGGGCGATGCTGAGACTGTTGGTCCCAGGACTGCACTTTGAGAACCACGGCTATATGCCAAATAGAAATACAAATGCTTCTGAAGAAGCTCGCTTAGCCTAGGATGGGCATAACCTCAATTTCATGTCCTTACAGCCCTGCCACTTTAATCTTCAACTGAGGGAAAGTGGGAGGGAGAGAATTATGCTTGTGATTTTTCTCTTTCATTCTGTAAAAAGAAAACTCTGAGCCCACACACTTAATTATCTGCGATGAGGTCATTTGCACCTAGGTCATTTATTTAGGCAACAAGTAGTCTTGCTGGAGGTTTTAAGGGGGTTCTAGCAGGGCAGTGTGTGGCTTCCAGGTTCCTGGGACTACCTTAAATCGCCTCCTCGGGCTTGCTTGCTTTTTCTTTTCTTTTTCCTTTCTGTTTTGAAAGCCCCGACTGCCAGGTCTCTGGGAGTCCGGCTTCCCAGGTCGCTAGGTGGGGGCGGAGCCCAGCCCAGCCCCGCCCCGTCTGCCCGCAGCGCCCCCTCCCAGCGCGCCCGCCGCCCGCCGCCCGCGCGGCTCCTCCGCAGTGCTTTCAGCTGCGAGCCTGGGCGGCGGCGACGGCGCTCCGCTGACTTTCGGGGAGCCCGGCGGCTCTGGGAAGCTCACTCCTCCGCTCGCGCCCTCCCCCGACCGCGCAGCCCTTGCAGCCATGAGGGAACAGCTCAAAGGGTAAGTGCATCGCGGCCCCCTCCGATCGCCGCAATCGGTGCACTTGTGGCTCGAGCAGGGGGCAACCCGAGGCGGCCGAAACTTGGACAGGCGCAGCAGCTGGCCTCGGGGCACCGGGCGGGCGGCGGGGCGTCGAGGAACCTCCCCGCGGTCCCCGCTGCACCGCTGCAGGTGCGCCCCCGGGGCTTCCTCCCAGCGCCTAGCTCGCTGGGAGCCCCTTCCCCTGGCTTTGGGACGGGCTCAGAGAGAAAAAGCTGATTTCTCGCCCTACCCAGAGGGGCCAGCGCGTTCCCCACGCGGGGACTGGGGCTGCGGGAGCTTTTTGCTCCTTTCCGGGCTGTCTGTGTGGACGTGAGCCAGACAGGCTGTTCCTAAATCGTCGCTCGACCTCGCAGAAGGAAGGGGCGCGCGCTGCTCTACCTTCCATTGCGCTGCAAGTGCCAAAAGGTCAACTTTCTGCCTGATTTCTTCCGAGGATTCCAACTGACATTTCCCTCGTTGCATTTTCTACTGTGTTCGTCCCATGCCCCAACACTTGCAGAAATCAGGAGAGAGAGAAAAAGCAGTTGAAGCTCAGAAGTCAAGAATTTGACATAGAGAGAGGATCGAGGGGTTTTTTTCCTTTGCCCTCTGGGATTGAGTGTGGAGTCCATTTCTGGGTGTCCTTCTCTCGCGTTTCTCCAGGTGCCTGTGCTCGCCTTTAAGCAAAGTTTGTCATTCCCGATCCGATCATGACAATGAAAAGGGCAAGACACTTTGTTTATCTCAGTTAAATGTGGAGTTAAGTTTGAAGCTTAAATTGAGAGGGGTTACTTGCGCGAGGGAGGCATATTATTAATTATAAAATGCCTTAACATCATGAAAAATAATGCATCTGATTTAAGTGGCGGACCAGAGTCTTTAAGTGAAATCTACGTTCTTGTCCAACAGGCTCTTCTTAGTCTCTCTGCTTATCTTTGCCACCTCTCCTCGTCACCCCCCATCACCCTTTCTCTTTTGCCTAGATTGTTTATTTCCTGTGCCATATCCCCTCTTTGGAGGCTACAGTTGCTCTTGGAGAAGCGAGAGCAGCAAGTGAAACAACACGGTTATATGAAAGGTCTCTGACCCCTGATCACCGTGGAATTGGTTTCAGTCATCATTGTTTGATCTTGGGTTGGACACGACCCTGAAGTGAAATTGCTTTGGCCATAGTTGAGGGTGGATAGGAGTTAAGCCCCGAAAAGCAAATAGAACTGAGGACAAGTAACAGCTGGAACAGTCACCGGGGCAATCATCTTTGCCCTGGCTTGAGCCAAACAGAATAAAATGTTCAAATATCCCAGGGAACAAGAAATGGGGACTAGAATAGGCTTTCTGATGCTTAGATTGACACCCACCCCCCTAACTCACTCCCCACAGTAGCAGGAACTTTTAAATACATTTTCCCATTCCCACCCTGCCAGTATTCCAGCGAGGCAAGCCAAGTTCAACATTCAGCGTGCAAATGCCAAGGTTCCTCTAGAAAGAGAGTCTGATCCCCAGATTAAAGGGAAATGATTTTGTGTGTGTGGATCAATGGGCTCCAGATTATATATGAAGCCAAACTCTAATCCTCTGCAAATCGCAAGAGAACGCTCCCTTTCTGTATCGCTGCCTAGCCATAAGTTTCCTCCCTGGCAAGTCGTGGAAAGCTATTTTTTAAAAAGGTAGCTGTTTGGAATATTGTCAGTACCAAATAACAGTGGTGGCAGAAGAAATCTTCATTTAATTAGGCAACTGCCGTTTCTCTGGCGAGAAAGGTAGAAATTTGTTACTTTTTATAAGTGTTTAATGTTTGTTTTTAAGAAACTAAAAAAGCAATTCCAATAAGTCTGATTATTCCAGCACTGACAGCGGGAACAGCTCTGAGGCCGTTATAATAACCTTGCACACTACTTGAAACTAAAGAAGGTGGGAGAAAATTTAAATTGTATGGTAGGAAATTAGGTCAGCCCTGCGCTCAGTAGAGTAATGCTTTAATTTCTTATTATTGACAAGTAGGTGTTGCCGGGGTCTTTTGTCACATCCAGTGATTTTGTATTTTAATTTGCGTCAGGTTCCTATCAAAGCCTCAAATAAAAGGGAAAAGAAAGATTATTGTAGCTTGTACACGTTAAAAAAAGAACTCCGAGTTTGAAGGCTGTTCAGAGAGGTATATCTGATGCCAGGTTTTGGAACCAGCAGGGCCAAAATCAATAACGTTTTTTAAAGATTTAAAGAGCGTTTTAAGGATTATTTATGAAGCTAGTCTCTGTGTTAATGTACATGCAATATTTTGATCTATGTTGAACATCGTTGGTCTACGGAAGACTGAACAAAGATGTGCCCATTAAGTTGTGAACAGGTTTCAGAATTTCCTTTTTGGCTGGTCAGGGTACATGGGGAGTGTGTTTTTGATGTGAAAAGTGAAGTGCCAAAAAGAGACAGCTACCAAAAAAACAGTACCACCCACCCTTCCACCACCACCTCCCCAGCACAGCATATTTTTCTATTTTGTCTGTATATTCCAGGTAAATGTGAGCTGCTTCTCATGGAGTTATTGACCATTTTCTGCTGTTTTTGGAGACAGGCACTGAGTAAGAAATACAGCTGTAAAATCTGTATTGATCACAGACAAAAAATGTGTTTTGTCCTATACGGTAGACTATAGCTATGAGTTACGCAGATTTGTGTTTATCATTTCCTCCTGTTCATCATCATCTTTCCTATCCATCTTTTGGGGGTTAAATGTGTCCCACTACAGCTTTGGATTCACTACAGATTGAAAATACCCACATACAGTGAAGTGAAGATTTCGTTCATCATATAGTTAACCAAGAATTCTGAAGCCATTTCAGCTGTGTTGCCAATGGTTTTTAGCATCCAACGATTAAAAGATTATTTTTCTAGTTTTGCGGATCAGTCACACCCTTTATTCTTTTTTTCTTTCCACTTGTGCTCACTTCTTTTGCTTGGTGCTCGTTTGCAATTGAAGTGAAACTAAGACGGCAGAGATGAAATATAAATCTGTTTTTCTAGTTACTTTGCATTGCTTAAAAATAAAAGGTTTGTGTGTTGGAGGGGAAAAAGGTAAAAGAAGATTGGGTTTTTGATTTGTTTGAGTTCATATGTCTAGGTTATTCAAGTCCTCCAGAATCACGAGTAATTGGGAGAATGAGTACCTAGAAAGGACTAGAATCTAGAAACACACAAATGGGGGATGGAAGGTGGGAGCTTAGAATTTCTTTCATCTTCCGGTAAAGGAAATTTCAGGTTAGCTAAGGACTGATGAATTTAAAAAAAAAAGAAAACTTTAAATCTTTCTCATCATTTTTAGCCACTGGAATAAATTCCTTAAAGATGTAGAAGGTGGGTCTATCAGCAGTCCTGAGGGTCTTTTTGGAGGCAGGGGGCTACCGGAAGCTCTCATTGACCCTATGTGGGATTCTCCTGTCGCATGTATGCAAGTGTCTCTTCGCTTTTGAAACTGTATTTGGTTTAAGTGATTTCTTCCCCGTGTTCCTCTGATTTTAAGTCCACTACGGATGGTGGCTTTTCAGAGTGGTTCTCTCTGTCTCTGTCTGGTCAGGTTTATCAGCTCAGACAGACGTTTTTCTGCCCGTCTATTGAAGATGCTACAGTCCTCCCACGTGTCGAGGAGGTGGGACATTATTATGCAGTGTGTGGAAGAAGGGCCTATACATGTGGACACACATGCTTTTCCCCTCTTCTCCCTCCCTCCCTGATGCTCACTTATGGATGGCCTTTGGAAATGGCGGAGGCCTAAATGCAGCATAGTCTCGGGACAAGGTAACCTTTCCATGCCGGGCACTTGTGTGCAGAATTGGTACACAATCACTTTACAAGCTAAAAAACGCCCGAGAACAAGCAACACTTTTTTCATGAAGCTGCAAGCTGCAGCCTCCTTGTGCTGTGCATATCAAGTACCAGTCCCGCCCACCCCTTCTCCAGATCATAAACCAGCTTGGTGATGGGGCTTCCTACAACCCCCTAAAGCATGGGCTGCATCTCCTGCTCTTCTTGCTCTTTAAGACTTGGATGGCACTCTGGTACCTTCCCTTGACTGAGAAGCCTCTGTCGCACTCCTCAAATGTGAATTGTCTCTGCGGAAAAGTAAAACAGAAATGGACGTGCTTGCAGGAGATGGAAACAGCCCTTCGCGAGTGAACATTTTCTTCTAAACTTCTTTCTGTTGCTTTCGCTGCTCAATCAATGAATAGTAAATATCAGGGGGCTGGTGTTTGAAGTTGTGTAGTCTGGGGAATTTCCACATGTTTTTGTGACATTTATGATTGTATGATATTTCTCAAACCACAATAAATGTTTCTCCGTTTTGCTTATTTTTTTTTTTTTTGAAACAGAGGTAATACACTTTAAGTGTTGTTTTTGCTCTCTGCAGAGGGTCTTGGGTTTGGCTGGCTTAGCCGCCGGTGGATCCACATCTATAATATAATCAAAGGTTTGCTTTTAGTGGGCAGTAATTTGGGGGCTACATATTAAGTGCCACAAGGTGCCGGTCACTTACTTCTATCAACTAATCCTGTAACTCTTCCAGGTGAGCAGGCTTGTCCCAAATTTCACAGCTAGTAGGGCACAGAGCCAGAATCTAATCCTAAAATTTAAAACCTGTGCTGAGGTCCTTGACATTGTTCCCTCCCCAAACTCCTATTTCTGTGTGAGTCCTCTGTACTTGCTGCTCTCCTTGAAGTGGCCACATTTAAGCTATTTCTCCTCTCTCCATCCCCACCCTTCCCCCAAAGATTATAAATAGGCCCTGCACATGAGTACCGAAATATCGTTCACGACTGCATTTGACTCTATCAAAGCCCGTCGTGGAATGCCTGAAAACTGGAAATCCGATGCCACAGTGATTTACGTAGATGGGCCAAGTAAGGAAAAGTATATGTAGTTATCTCTCCCGGGTTTATTCATGTAATTGAATGAGGAACAAAGGTGTTTTGTTCTTTTTGTGGCGGAGCTGATAGCCAGCAACCACACTTTGCTAAACTTCAAGAAATGGAAGAGAACTGTGAATGCTTCATTCAGGCCCAAGTAAACACTATAGGAAAAGGTGTAGTGGTGGACAGAGTGCTGAGTTAGAAAGACCTTCTAGAAGTAATAGGAAGAGGGAAGATAGGATATTATTAGTTGGGCAGTGGCTATACCTTCAGCTGAAATGAAATACAGCTGTCATGGATGAGATCTAGATATGTACCAGAAAGAGTAATGAGAAACTGTCAGGGGCAGTGAAAGCAAATGAGAAGTGAGGCGATTTATATATTAAACTAATGTCCGGTATCTCTTTGACAGAGTTGAATAACGCTTGTCAGTGTCCTTTCTCCATGTTCCACACTGGGTGGGTGAAGAAATCCTGATTTTCGATTATCGATTACATAACAAGGTCATTTTATTATAACAGAAGCACAAGTGACTTGTGAGTGCAAACAAGAAACAAATTCTGGTTCCCGAATAATGTTCATATTGCTTTTCCCTTTGAAAGCAAGGCTGGGGACCTCTCTGTAAGAGGAACATTCTTCACTGCATGATGGAAGTCCTTTGAAGTAAAGATATGGAATGATTCAAGAGCAAACCATGCTTTTTTTCCCCTCCTTTTCTCTACTAAAGTCTCTCTTTGTATTTTATGTTTTAGCCACGAGACCCAAACAACTTGCTGGGACCATCCCAAAATGACAGAGCTCTACCAGTCTTTAGGTAAGGACATGGCCATGTTTCCTCGAGGTTCAATGACAGATGACTTTTAGGATAAAGGAGTTGGTAGTGTGCAGATCATTTTTTGTCTAAATATATCACTAGATTGTTGAAAAGGTGAAAACGACACCTTTCTATCCCAAATTGATGACCAGCTTTACTTTTTTCAGAGGTTCCTTAAAAACAAGGTTTAAAATTTCATTGATTTCTGAAAATTCAGTGTACCTGAGAAGGCCAAAATGTCTTTGTCGTTTTCTTTGCTGCCTAAAAGGATGGAAAAAAATACTTGGAATTAATGGCAGTTTTTTTCCCCATCAAGAAAGAAAACTGTTTCAAGTTGCCCTTACTGATTTCTTCCTTGTGAAACCAAGACACCGCTTTTGCCAAACCGTGAATGTTGTGTAAAGGAATTATCTGCGGTCTTTCCAGTACTTGTAATTCCTAAGCCTGTCAGGTCATCAGCGTAAACATTTAAATGATTTCTTTACTATGGCTTGTTTTGTGTTTGTGTGAAAGCCTGACAGGTTTTTTTCCCCTTATAATTTGGAATTTTTTGAACAAATACACAGCCTCCAAATAAGGGGAAAACACCCATCTTTTTAGCGCTTGATGAAAGTCCACTCTATACCATTTTAGATCCATCAGCAATAATCTGAAATGAATTCTCTTATATTGTAACTAGTTGTTATTGCTTTTTTTAATTAAAAAAATAGTCATGTCTACTACTAAAAAAATTTGTAAGTCTGCTTTTTTGTGAATGGCCGTATTTACGGGCTAAAATGCATGAGGTGAACTCTTTGGGTTTAAAGTTATGTGACAAAACCCATGGGAATAAGAGTGCTTATACATAAATTCTGTATGTGTATACGTAGATGGGGTGTGTGTATCTGTGTGTGTACGTGTGTCTGTGTGTAGCTATTACTCCCTTTCTCTCATAGGTTCCCATTGATTAATGAATTGCAGCTATGGAGACGTTAAGGAATGGGTAGAAGATATTAGCCAAAAAAATTGTTTTCCTAAACGTCCTCTGATTATAAATGAAATTAGTTTCTCCTGAAAAATCTGAAAAATACAAATAAAAAACATGAAAAAGAAAAGAAATCACTTAGAATTCTACTAGCCAGAGATATCCAGTACATTTCAAGTAATGCGTCATTTCAGTCTAGCAGTAAGAGAGAGTGTGTGTGTGTGTGTGTGTGTATATACACAGACATACATACACACACTTCTGAGTCTTCAGGTGCTACATTTTCAGCCCCTACAGAATGTTTCTGGCTTATAATGCTGCACTGTTTAGACCACAGGTGGAAAACTTGAATGCTTACGTTCTGGCAAACGAGGGAATGAAGACTTCGTCTGAAGTGGGCAATGGCTAGGCTGGGGAGCTGGTAGTCCTAGCCCAGTGCTCTCAGGACTTCAGATTTTTCAAGAGAAACTAGAAATCCATCAATAAAAAGCTAATTTAAACTTATCTGGGCTTCCTGATTATAATCTCTGGTTTACACAGACTCAGCCCTCTTGTGATTTTTTTCCACTGTCATCATAGTGATCTCTAGTTGTAATATTTGAATTTACTTTTATTTACAAATAATTATTATAGAATTAATACTTGTTCATATATTTGAAAGTTTAAAAATATGGACAAACCAACAAACGAAAAAGAAGAAAAAGCAAACCATCTATAACCCACCTCTTAGAGTTAAGTAATGTTTAATCATCTAGTGGTATCTTCCAAAATTTCTTTCTATACATACGTTTTTATAAAAGTTGGATCATTCTGTTTTCTAATCAGGTTTTTTTCACTTAAAGGTAATGTGCCAGGGCCATATTTTCATTTCATTGCATTGTATTCTCTACTGGCTTACTTTGAATTACTCTGTAATGAGAAATCACAAACATGGGTGATGAAAAGCTACTTATGAACTATCAATGAATAAGTGTTTGTACCTTCAATGGGAATTAAATACATTTTTATCGTCATATTTCTAAAGTTTTCTCCGTACTTTGACTATTATGGTAAACTCAAAGCTGGTAATCCGACATGATTTGTGACCTTGGGCAAATCACCGACTTTGGAAGATAATGGACTTTTATAGTTGCAGGGGATTTTAGAGCTCATTTATTACAAACTTTTTCTGTGATGAAAGCAACTTTATTGAGATAATTTACATATAATAAAATGTAGCCACCATAAATATGTGGTCAATTCCAGCCCCCTTTGAAATTCTGATTTTTGCTATCTGAATGACAAACATCTTGGAAATGAGCTAGGTGTTGAAATTTGCTTTTCAGCTTTCAGAACTACTATTTCCAGTATTTTCATTACGATCAAACAGTACTTGGGCTAATGTTTATCCAAATGTGACTCATCAAATAATGTCTTCCATTTATTGAGAGCCTACTGTATGTGCTGCGTGTGGAACATGTCAGCAACCATCGTGCATGGTGGATGGTATCTACAGCCATATTTCACAGGGCAGGGAAGAAGGGTGCAAAAAAGCCATTTATCAGGGCTACACAGCTGTACAGACTACACTGGCATTTGCCCCAGGTCGTCTTTTAGTATTTTTACTTATCTCATTGATTTTATTAACTTAGTAAAGTATGTCCATATAGGTTACTATGCACTTGCTACAAATATGTACGAATTGACAATTTTGCCCATAGGTAGTTCCTTGAATGGTATTTCTGGAACAAACCATTGCATTTCAAGAAATAGTATGGTGGGTTCCTAGACAGTAGACACATGGAATGACTGATTTAGTTTGTTATGTGTCTACATCCCTGAGATACCTGTAAGATGAAGTACAGTTATTAGTGCCCTTCCCCACCCCAGATTGTAGTGTTTAAGTTGAAATATAAGCATAACATACTGAAATGAAACATTTTCTTTCTTTTTTATTTTTATATATTGACTTATATTTTCCCTCAAGAGGTATCCCTTTAGGTCCAAGTTGTTATTTTGAGCTAGATGAAATGGTTGCAAGCCTTCAACTGTACTCAAGTCGTGAAAGAAATCGTGAAAGCAAAACTGGTATTGTAGGCTAGTGTGTTAAATCTTTTAGACCATACTGAAGTCCCTCTCCTAATAGAATCTGAGCCTCTTGTCTGGTGACATGTTGAGAATGTCAAGATGTTGCTTATGCCCACCATAGCCCCCACCCCAGACACATCTCAACTGTAGAAGCTACAGTGGTTCACAATATTCATGAAATGTTACACATTCTTGAATATGCCCACTTCTGAGGAGGTTTCCATTCTCTAATTTGCCAAAATCCCCAACCAGCCTATTCAACACAATTGTCACTTGCCTTGCCCCCGAAAGCATTCAGGTGTTCTCCCCTACTCCTCACTCGTGGTCTAGACAGCATAGTATTTTAAGCCAAAAACATTTTGAAAGGGCTGAAAAAGTAGCACTTGAGCATTAACTGATGGAAGGCCAGGATATTACTTGAAATGTTAATATTGGAGATCTCTAGTTAATAGACTTCTAGGTCATTTTTTCCCAGTTTTCTGCAATGAATTTATATTATTTACATTTAGATATTTTGCAAATAAGTTTCTTCATCAATACCCCTTACCCCATTCTTTAGTGTCCCTACAGCTATAATTCATTAACCAGTGAGAAGCTGTGACAGAAAAGCAGCACGATAGCCACACACCCACACACACTCATCACACATACATATACATACGCAGAATTTACGTTTAAGGCCCCTGATTCCCATAGACTTGGCAGAGTAACCTTAAACACAAGGAGATCATCTTATGTGTTTTTAATCTCTAAATATGTCCGTTCACAGAAAAGCGGACTTAAAAAATTGGAGTGGTAGAGAAGACATGGTTAACTTTTTGGATTTGAAAAAAAGCAAGAGAATTCATTTCAGATTATTCTCAACAGATCTAAAACAGCTTTTTAGGGTGAGCTTTCATCAAATGTTAAAAATATTTGTGTTTTCCCCTTATTAGGCTGTGTACCTGTTCAAAAAATTCCAAGTTATGAGGGAGAAAACTGTCAGGCTCCCAGACAAACACAAAACAAGGCCTAGTAAAGAAGTAATTTAAATGTTCATCCTGACGACCTGACAGTCAGTTGGAATTTAAGCATTGGAAAGTCTCCAGAAACTTTTTTACACAACATTAAAAGTTTGGCAAAAGCATTGTCTTATTTTCACAAGGAAGAGGTCAAGAAGAACAACTTGAAAACAAGTTTTTTTTCAGCATTTTTCTATAACTGCCCCCATGTGGTGGGGTGAGTCGTATATGAAAAAACAGTTTCCCATATCTATTTTTTTATGGGCCTTAATATCCTGTATCTTTAAAATGAGGGTATTGGACAAAAGTGTCTAAGAATTTTGCTTGTTTTTCTCTTATTTTCGGCTGAGCTGGGGCAGGTTGTTTCCAGAACTTGCTGTGATCATAATTTTTCAAGAATTACCTTCGGCTGACTCTGCACACGAATGCATTTCTAAAAGTTTAATCATTCCTATTTTAAAAAGTGCGCATTCTGGGAAAACAAACAACGGGGAAAAGATCCGGCCATCCATCCATGTGGTACAGGCAGAGAGAAGCAAGCTGTTATCAAATAGGAAGGCTCTTGTGATAGTTCACACAAGACCTGCTTGGCCATCCATTTGTTGCAGAGAAGGGATCTTCATCATTTCTTAGAAATAATAATAGGCTCGATTCATGAGGTGAATTCCAGGTTTCTATTAGCATTTTTACAAATTTTTCGCAAAGACTATTGTTCCAGTAGGTTCTTGGGGTGATTTAAAACCTAAGGCTCTTTATGGCTCCAAAAAGCATTTACAAAGTCAGTAGATGTTAGATAGTAATGTGCTCTGGAATGTATTTTGAAATACTAATAGAATATTGGTTTGTGTGAAGTGCTGCTGGATGATGAAAAGCCTGTCGTTTTCCCACAATTTAGATCTAGGTTCTTAAGTTCATCACTAAAATTTTAAGTACACTTTTTTTTTCAAAGGCCGCCCCCCACACACATATAATATGGGCTGCTTAAAAATACTTTAAAAAAATATTTCTTAGTCTGTCTTATTGGGAGGTATATTAATTATAAGTACATTAAAATCTTTATGTGGTCCCCTCCATGGTTCCTTTCTGAACTACAGTATGAGGTGTTTGCACTGGGGACCCCAGCAATACAGCACAGGAATAGTTTGCAAAGACCCATAAGTAAAAACAGGATAACACGAAGAGAGACTCATTAAGCTTCAGAAGATTAACTGACTTTATTTCAAACCATTTCCTAAAATCTTGATGTCCCATAGAATGTAACATTACTTATCCCGATTTCCTTTGCCTTCGCTGAAGCCCCTTTAACTACCAGTTTTTTCTCTGCGAGCGCTGGTTTTCCTCCTTTCCTGCAGTTCTGGCATTCTGCAGAAGGATCTGGTCTCTCTTACCTGTTGCCCAAGTTTTGGAACCCACTGCCCATGATGTTCACTGGAATGATGCAAAAGCTCTCGATTTTCAAAAATGGACTTATGAATGTTTTAGGAATTCTTAGGAAAAGTGCTCTTAAAAACCCTGTGATTTGAAGGCAGTCCTTCAACACGGGGCCCTTAGCCTCGTGTCTGTTGCCTGAGAAGAGCTTCAGAATGTTAAAATGAAGGCTTACTTTTAGGGTCTGATGGACCTGAGGCTGGTGTGATTCTTCAGGCAGTCCTAGTTAAGAGGACTAGTTAAGACCCAGTTAAATCAAGAGACTAAGAGCTTCTTCAAGATACAGGAATATTATTATTAATACATAATTGCAGCTGCCGAAAGAGAGTTAGAAACACTGCCATGGAAATCCTGTACCTCTTTCCTCAGTTTGCCGAGGGGAAGGAGAATCAGTCAGCTTATTCGCTCTCTCTTTTGATAGGCTTTCCACAGCCCATTAGTATTCCCTCCTGAGGATGCTCTATGATTAGCAACTGCGGGATTCTGGATGACTGTGAATTCCTTTTGCATTGGGAGCTTATCCTAATGCTTTTCTCAACATAGTTTGTAAACTAAACTGTTCTCAACTAAAGCACTCAATATTTAGCATATTCCTTTCCTTGTCTCTTGTCTCTTGTCCCTTAAGTAATGCTAAGTATTAAGACCTCTGCCTTTTGATTTTCTACTGCCATAATCCTTTGAGCTGGAAAGACTATCTAAATTCAGATCCCAGCTTGGCCGTGACCTTGAGCTAGTCCTTTACTTTCTCTTGGTTTAGATTTCTGACTTATCAGGTTGGGCAGTGATCTTCCATCTCTGTTTGGTTTTAAGTCAACTCCTGGCTAAATTAAGGCTTGGTCTTCTGGATGCCCAACTCCCCAGTTTCTCTTTGTCACCACTAGCCTGGAACATAGGAGTAAGAGGATCATCACATTTATAATTGTGTAGCAGTTTACAGTGTGCAAAGAGTTTTCAGAAATAACCGTATTTAATCCTTACATTGCTGTAAATTAGGTATATAGCTGGCGTATGACCTGAATTTTCTATCAGTTTTAGTTTCAGATCTTTTGTTCTGCCATCCTTTTGAGGTGACTTTCAGTTTTTCATTTGGAAAATGATGTTGCCGTATCAGTGGATGGGGCAACTGTTTCATTCTTTCTATTTGGACTTGAGCGGGCTGAGGATCAAGACTTGGTTGACTTATTTGTACTGACAAGTGGGTAGAAGATAAGGAACCAAGTCCAGAGCACACGTTTTATGGCTCCTAGTTCGCTGTTCTCGAAGGAATATCCATTACTCGTAGTGTGATTTATAAAACTGCTTTATCAGCATAATTAAGCTGTGGAATCTCAAATGATGTTCTTTATTCCCTAGCTGACAAAGTTAGCACAGGAGATTTACTCAAATTTGCAAAATAGAAGACATAAGACATTAAGGCTGTTATAAATTTTCTCCCTTGACTTCTATCCTGCT
Source organism: Equus caballus (assembly GCF_041296265.1). Classification (NCBI taxonomy): domain Eukaryota; kingdom Metazoa; phylum Chordata; class Mammalia; order Perissodactyla; family Equidae; genus Equus; species Equus caballus. The sequence goes on along the minus strand of NC_091715.1, from coordinate 25,319,068 downwards.
TATAAAAGAAAAAAGAAAAATAATCTGCTCTTTTAACATCAGTTAGGATCAATTGATTCCCCCCATTTGTAAAATAGAAATGTAATCTTCAAATCAAAACTGATGGCATTTTAATGGAATATTCTTTTATAATATTTTTTCTTATTCAAATGAATTGATTTAAAGCTCCTAATTGAAGAACATAAATAAATAGATATTTCTGAATTGCACCTTCCAAAGCTTATTTCAGAAGGAAACTCAAAAGGATTGTCTCTCAGACTTAAACTGGTTTACACTTTAAAAGGGCTGTCAAATTGTAGTTTACTTGATCTACATAAGAGGAGCATTCAGGTTACACCTGCCACTGTGAGGAAAGTGCTGGATGTCTACAATTTTATGTCGCTGGGTCTGCAGAAGACGATTTTTGCACACGAAGTAAAGGCATTTAAAAATGTGCCTGCTCTTATTCAGACATTTCCAATATTTCTTTTTTAAGTGCACAAGTCTGATTACCTCTCTACGTCTCTCGGGAGCTGCAATTTTGCTGGAAAAAAAGATTCAGAACAGTCAGAGCGCTCACATAAAATAGATAGTGAGTTTTTAAAGTCTATCCCCTCTACGGTAGTAATAAAATGACCTAAAAATATTCTGAAAGGCTCTCTTATAACATAGTGGATAAATCATTCGCTTATTTATGAATTGGTAATATTCTGTGAGAATGTTTCAGAATTTCCCAATCCACGAAGTCTTGATCCCTTGCATAACTCCGGGGAAGTCCTCGTCCCCCTCTTCAACTGAAGCTTATGTAACTGGAACAAATGTTAGCTATGAGTATGTGTGTGTGTGCTCGTGCGTGTACAAATATATTCATATATTTACGTATTTTTTATCAAGTATTCTAGTGGGAAAATAATTCATTTTATATTTTGCTTTCTGGTTCTGTAAAGAGGCTGTCAGTTTTAGAGCGGTGTTTCTCAAAATGTTGAAGGGCAGTTTTTTTTTTAAACATATAGCACGTCACAGACTTTTAGGTGGTCCTACTGAAACTGACTAGTATCACTCACACAGTGAGGATGTAATTCATTGCGCACGTTCAGCATCACTCGACCTGGTCTGTACTCTGTTCCATGAAATGAACTCATTGATCATACACCTGAATGTCATGGCAGTGTCAAGTGGCCATAAAGGTTGCTTAACATACTCCCAGTTTCTGTACTTACGAAGGACCATACTTTGAGTAGTACTGTTCCAAGAGCACTTAATTTTTGCAAGTATAAATGTCAAATCAAATCAAGTGACCTTGGGTGGGGAGGGTAATTAATTGACACCAAACAAGAACACCTGAAAAATGTTATTTATGGGATTTTCTGTTTTGCTAATTGAGTCAAGTTCAGGCAGAGGAGAAGTCTACCTTCTTTTCCATTTCACAGCCCTTCTTAGCAATTATATTGGAGGAGAAAACAATAGAATTACCCTGATACAGGAAAGAGCCAGCTTAGTAAGTGGTAGGGCCTCTGCTGCCTAGTTTAATGCCTTTCCTACCCCTATAGTTCAATATGATGTATAGAATGTGATATTTTTCAAATACGAGCTTGTCTTCATCCAGAATAGAAAATGTAGTATGCGGACTCTTTACATTATATGTTGAATTCAATGGGGAACCGATTGATTACACTGTGACTGTACTATTGTCCCTTTATGAGTTTAGGTTGGGAGGTAATATGACATAGCATAGCAGCACAATAGTTCATTGACTTAGAGGCTAGTGAGATGTGGATTTGAATTCTGGCTCTGCTGCTAGTTCTCTGTGGCCAAAGACAAAGGCACTAACAATCTTGAACCCCAATTTCCTAATTTATTAAGTAGTTATGATAATACTTTCCTTGGGGCGTGTTGTGGAGATTAGAGATAATATATGTACAATGACAAAATGTCTGATATAGTAACTACTCAAGGAGTTATTACTATTAGTGATAATGATGATGCACTATTTATTATTAGTAGTCTTATTCTCTTATATCCTGTCCCTCCTTATCCAAAATATATTGGGTTCCTGAGTTCAGATAGCAAGAGTTCAGATAGTGAGGGACACCTAGGTTTCAGCGTTCAAGTCTGACATTCAGGGAGCCGCTTAATTTTTCTTAACTATTTTACCTCTTAACTAAGGTACCAAGCTTTACCTGATCACAGTTTATCCTAACTTCAGGCAAGTGTTCACTTCAATTTGAAATGCAAATTGGAATAGTAAATTTTCTACAGTGTTCTTTACCCTCCTCTCAATTCTAAAATAATATAGCTTTTGTAATGGAAAATAATATACACCATAATCGTTGATCATAAATGCAAGTGACTTTATGAATACATATATATGTGTGTAACTTTATGTTTCTCTTCCTATGTCTTTAAGACCTTAAAAGTTTAAATAAACTATAGAATCAAATATACGTGTTATAAAAACAAACTGGTAGAGAAACACACCTAGCAAGTCATAAGTAAAAAGAAAGGAGAAAGCCTGTGAAATAAATGTGACACGCTCAGAAAAGTGCCTGACACATAAGAAACACCTAACAAATGGTGGTGGCACTATTATGGTGGGGGAGGGGGCGAGGCAATGGCCACAAAGGTAAGGGATGAGACCATAAAAAGCTTTATGTGATGTGTTGAGGGTTTTGATACTAAGATTTTTGACTTGGTAATATATCAATCAGGATCCACTTGGCAAATAGAAACCACTCTAGTGGTTATAAACAGAGGGAACTTAATTTAGAAAATTGGTTACCTAATGATAGAAGATCTAAGAAGCCAGACAGACAGCAAGGAGCCTCTGCTATATGCCCAGGGCTGGTGGGACAACAGCAAGAGGTGGTATCAACAGAGGCCCAGAAGCCAGGGCCGGCAGCTGGAGCTAGAACCAGTGACCAGTTGGGACCACGGATGGGAGGGAGCTGGAGCCAGGAAGGAGACACAGCTACTGCCAGAGCTTTTGCTGAAGGCAGAGAAAGGGAGAAATAGCCTGGCCTCTCCGCTCCTCCCGCTCTTTGGTCTTCTGCCAGTGACTCCCCTTGGCCAAACTTATCTGGAAGCCAGTTGGTATGGGAGCAGAAAAATGCCATTCTCTGTAATAAAGAGCAGAGCAGGGAAAGGTCAGAGAATGGATCTGAGAACCAGCAAACAAATGACTGACGTACAGGAGACGCTTATGAATGGTGATGTCTGCAACCGTCTATGCCAATATGCAGGGATAAGAAACACAAAGCCTTAAAAGTCCGAGTGGAGTCGAGGTGACTTAGATAAGGCAGTAGAAGGGCACAGTGGGTTCAAAGGAAACTGACCTAAAAACAAGGAAAGAGAAGGTAGCAATAAAAAGTTGCCTGCACAGAATTTCAAACACTCAGATAAGCTCCCATGCATTTGATGATAGTACTTGCGTTGTTTATAGTTGTTGATGCTCAAGTCTCTCCAGACTAACTAATGAATTTCTTTAAAGCAGGAACTGTCTTCCTCATCTTCCTCACCTGTCCTTGGCTCATGGTAGTCGCTGAATAAATAAATAAATGTTCATTGAATGAAAGAGTAGAGCGAGAAAGAGTGATTTTACTGGGGAAGAAGACCAATACCACTCAAAAAGACAGAAAGATCTAGATGATGTTTTCCTAAGGCAGATTATTAAACTGGCAAGATGGAACTGTTTGGAGAGATGGAGTTCTTTCCGGAAAGTGGAAGATAAAGCCTAATAGTAATAAAAATAGAGGATGTCAATTAAGCTGTAGATTTTATCGGCAATTTGATATTTTAGCAACAACAGGTGAAAAAGAATACTAATTGATGATCAAGAAGATAAGACCCTTGAAAGAAGGGGTCAATTTGGATCTGGAATTTAAATAACAAGGAAAGGAAACACTGAACACAATTTGATATGCTGATAGCCTCATTTATTCACTAGTTCCTTGACTCAGTAAACATTTCAGAGTGTGCCAAGCATTGTGAATAAACTTTGGGACAACAGGCTAAAAATATTATGGAAAATAACGCTTATTGAAGGTATAAAATTTCCTTATAATCTTATTGTTTTTGAAAACTAAAACATATATGTTCATCCCAGAAATTTTGGAAGATGAAGCGTAAAAAGAAAATAAAAATCATGTCAAATCTCAGTGCTCAGAAATAACCACCATGTACATTTTAGGGGATTGCTTCCAATCTTTTTTTCTATGCAATTTTCATATAGTTGTTTGAGATAATATTATGTTTGTAATGTTGTATCCTACTTTATTCATTAAATACCATGTTTTCACTCTTAATTCTTCAGGGATGTTATTTTTCCCAAGTTGCATTTTTTGGAGTACTGCTTTTTAAAAGGAATTTCTTATTTTTCAAAAATTAGTTTGTGAGAAGGAAAACTCAAATTTGTGTTGAGTTTATGGAAATAAATCTTTAAGATTCTGGCGACTTAGTACAAACAGCCTTCTGAGAAGAAAGCCAAGCAAAGTGTTACGATGCCTTCTGTCCAACAAGCTACTTATGTATTAGACATGTTACAGAATAAAGTCAGTGTGGTCAGAAATAGGCAGTCAGTAATCAGAAGGTTGATAAATAAAGTGTATCCTATGATAAATACAGTTTATAAATTTAAGTGAACCATTTTCTACCACAGATATATTAATGGATAAAATTTCTTTGACCAAATATTTATGGTCTCAAGGTGACAGGGCAACTGTCCTTGGAAACTATCAATATTCCAGCAAAATCTTTGCCCTTCTTAGCAAACAAGTTTAGACGGAAACTCAACTTTATGATGAGTGGTAATTTTTACAATAAAACTGACATGTAAAAATTCATTTAGCTTTAACTTCTCTATCTGGAAAGAGAATGGCTAGCAGAACACTTTATCTTCTCAAAACATTTGTGCCTACAGTTATCGCGTTCTGTTCAAGGTTCCTCGTTACACTGTCAATTAAAGCTTGTAGCCTCTTGCTTCAGTTACATTTTCTGGCCAAGACATAATTAAAGAGTAGAGAGCTAGTAGTTCTTTCCACAGTGGTTTCCAATTGTTTTCACTGTTTTAAGTCAGACTGTGAGGAACATCTTTGTGCATAAAGCCTTTCCGTATTTGATTCACAAAAGGGTAATCACTGAGTCAAAGTGTATTAATATTTTAAAATTTCTTTGTATATATTGTCTGAAATTCTCCCAAAAGATTGTGCCCATTTACACTCTTTTTTTTTTTTAATTAATGTTATGATAGATTACAACCTTGTGAGATTTCAGTTGTACATTTTTGTTAGTCATGTTGTGGGTACACCACTTCCCCCTCTGTGCCCTCCCCCCACCCCCCCTTTTCCCTGGTAACCACCGATCAGATCTCCTTATCAATATACTAACTTCCACCTATGAGTGGAGTCATATAGAGTTCGTCTTTCTCTGACTGGCTTATTTCGCTTAACGTAATACCCTCGAGGTCCATCCACGTTGTTGTGCCATTTACACTCTTAATACATGAAAGTGTTCATCTAACCATGCCTTTGCCAGCGCGGAGCATTATTTTTACTTTTGCTATTGTGATAGTGAAAATAAAGCCATCTCATTGTTATTTGCATATCTTTGATCACTAGTGATCATGAATATTTTCTGTAAAATGTTTACTAAGCTAAATGTTTACTAAATGTTTCTCCTCTTTGGTGAGTAAGGGAAAAGCAAAGCCAATTTCACAAAACAAAACTCTGTCAAACTTTTCTGATATACCGCAAACTGTTTTTCATTGTGTTGAGGGACTCTTGGTGACGGGCCTCCTGATTACATCAATGCAGGTTTTGAATTATGCCTTAGCTTTCTCTTCTCCAAGCTAAACAAGCCTAACCCATTTATCCATCCTCAGTGGATCTATTATCTTCCCGTTATGTTAGATTTTCTTATTCTCTATGCCAACTCCAGTTTCTTCACATTTTCTTATATATATGCAGAGCCCTAAACTACAGTGGTTCTCTTAATAAAGGGCTATTCAGTTATAGGTAGAGGAGGAAGGTTGCTTCCTGCCTCTTGAGTGATGGAAACTCATACATATCATGGGTATGGACCATTTCCTTTTACAGTCTCATGTGAGGCATTGATTTTTTTCCCCATAAATATGGAGTACTTAGAATGTTCCAGGCTCTGCTCTGAGTAGTAACAGGATACAAAGAAACATTAGGCATGATCCCTGTTTATCTCCCAAGCTGGTGTGAACCCGGATATGCAGTGGACCTTATGATGTGCTAGAAGTCCTTGCCTATGAGAGTGAAGATCACAGCAGCAGCTCTACCCGTGGCCACTGGGGGAACGCTTAAGTTCTTCTAAGTCTTTTCTGTCCTTGGACCTCAAATGACAACCATGTTATTTCCCCTTGTTGCTGATATAATAGCTTATTAATGCCAGCATATACCCATTTTGTTTTTGAAGGCAAATTTAAATGTCTCAAGTTGGAGTGACAGAAGGTTTAAATTCAGGCTAACACACACACACACACACATCATTGCCTGGTGTCTTTCTACTTGTTGTGTATGGCTTCTAGAAAACCAAATGTCAGCTTCACGACAGACCTTACTATCTTCTTTGGGGAATAAAATTGACATACATGAAACAGTTAATGCAATAAGGCTGTGTATACTAACTTACATAATATCAAGGTCAAATGTCTGGTACCTTATTTAGGTAGAAAGAGCAATATTGATTAGAATCATCGGGGAAGACGATTTGGCAAGTAGAACAAAACATTGTTCCAAGAAGGAATTTTCTAAGACCTAGGTAAATCAGAACGTAGGCTAGGATTTTCCAGCTAGTGTAGCAGCAGAAACAAAGGTATACTTGAGAGAGAGACTAGCTTGTTTGAGAGTCAGTGAGAACATGGTTCTGTGAGAACCTATTCCAGACTTTCGAAGAAAAACCTGATTCAGTGCCATTATATTAGGGACAAATGAAGCGCCTTCAACTATAGAATAAGAAATTGAAATTTCATTTGATTGGCATTGGGAAAACGTGGTTGAATCTTCAGAAGAGAAAGATATTAAAGTCTTATGTTCTGTTTTTAGAACTAAGAATTTGATGGGATGGTTTAAGGATGTTTAGAGAGGAGAGAGATTAGTTCTGTTCTTTTTTTTGCTTTGTGGCAGTTGAGAGGATGAGGGTCTTAGGATAGCAATGGGGGCAAGAGGCGGGGGAAGGACTCCAGAAGGTTTCTTCCCAAGGTAGAATTGTCTGAAACTAGTGACAGGTTGGACAGGTTTTAAAGGAAAGAGAAGAGTTGTAAGATGCCTTCTAGATTTTCAGCCTTGGTGACTCAGAGAATGGTGATGTCATTGAACAAAAAGAAGAAACTGCAAATTGATTGGGGCAGTAGGAAGTAGACCAGAATTCTATTGATATATGTACTTCTGGATTTATTTATATAGTTCATCTTTTTACAAAAATTTATAAATGTCTGAACTTCCAGACCATAGCATATATTTCTCATTAATCTCAAAAGCCCTGTGAGGTATGTTATTACCTCCATTGTACAGATGAGGCTCAGAGAAAATAGATAGTTTGCTCACATAGCACAGCTGGGATTTAAATGTACTTTCCACTCCTAAACCAGTGATTTAGCCCCTGAGCTAAACTTTCTTCCTCGGAGGTGACAGTGGCGTTTTGGAGAGGAAGTATCCTGAAGGCATTTGGAAAAGGGGACTAAAGAAATATTTTAGCAGGCTGGCCTGGTGACGCAATGGTTAAGTTCGCACGTTCCGCTTCTCGGCGGCCCGGGGTTCGCTGGTTCGGATCCTGGGTGCAGACATGGCACCGCTTAGCAAAAGCCATGCTGTGGTAAGCGTCCCATGTATAAAGTAGAGGAAGATGGGCATGGATGTTAGCTCAGGGCCAGTCTTCCTCAGGAAAAAAAAAAAGGAGGAGGCTTGGCAGCAGTTAGATCAGGGCTAAACTTCCTCAAAAAAAAGAAAAGAAAAATTTTAGACTCATCAACATGATTAAAAGATTCCTTGTATTTTTGTTGCACTTTATATAGGCAATACTTGGGGCAGGGTTAAGGTTCCTAACTTTTGCTGAGCAAGTCTATATCCTGGACGTATGCCTACTAGAGCTTTTAAGATACAGTATCTCATAGAGTCTTCTCAACAGCCCTCGGAACAGGTACTATTATTGTTCCCTTGACAAATGAAGAAACTAAAGCTTAAGGTTCGGAGAAGCTAAGTTTTCTTGCCCAAGCACACTGGGAGACTGTATCATGATTAAGAGGAGTGGCTTTAGCGTCCAACAGATTTGAGTTTTAATCCTTAGGTCTTTGGCTTCCTTGTCTGTAAGATGGGACTTTGAAATAACAATATCAAAGTTAGAGGTATTATATGAGAATTTATGTATTTGTTGCCAACATACAGTAAGCACCAAATAAACGATAGCCATTATTATTATTCTTTTACTGCAAAGTCGTAACTAGAACCCATCAATTTTCCTTCTCTATTCGTTAGTTTTTCCGTCATACAGTAGTACTCTTGATGAAGACTGTGGATGAGACCAAGAATTTGGAAGGAATCAAAGAGAAGTGTAGAAAAGAAGAGAGATTGATTTAACACGGTCATTTTTTAAAATATATGCACGTGATTTTAAAAACTGAAACAATATAAGAGGGTAGTATGAGAAGTAAGCCTCCCCTCGGCCATGGTATCAGTCCCCCAATTTCACTCCCCAGAGGCAATGAATACTATAGTTATTTTAGATATTTTATGCATATACAAGCAAACATACCTATATAAATATGCCCCTTTTTATACTTTGACAGCATAATAGACACAATTTTCTGTTCTTTGATGCCATTACCTTTTCTGTAATTAAACTAAAGCTTTTTTTTTTTTCTGTAGAAAAACAGCCTGACAGACTGTGAATGAAAATTTGCTATTTGGAGAGTTATGTTAGTATTTTTATGAGCTGAAAACCCAGAAATAAACGTAAGAAGTTTAAAATCAGCAACTAGTGGCCTTTAAGTCAAACTAAACAAGCACGCAAAACTTGATGAAAGCTAACTGCTTCGCATGACCTCTAAAACAAACAAAAGTTCATTATTCAAATGGGGAAATGAAGATTCTCGCCAAAAGTACAGAGGGGTTGAACTGTTTTATATGCTGTCGCATTTAAGGGATTATCTGGGACCTGGCTTCTGGATTCAGGAGTTGGACTGCTGATGCTTTTTAAAAGAAATGTTCACATACATTCTCACTTCCTGACTTCCTCCTATAACACACTCTGCTTTAGAACAATCATGCCTTTTTGTGTCAGGATGATTTAGAAGGAGCTGAATCTTGAAAACTTTAGAAGATCCCAAGGTCTAGCAGCTACTCTAACGGGGGAAAATGAGGCCTTGCGAGCTTCTGGGTAAAGTGGTTTTCCACATTTAATGTGAATGTCAAATGCTTGTCAAGGTTAAAGAAATTCATGGTCTCCCTGTTCAAATTGGGCACAAGTGGGAGCCCTTAAGCCGAAAGAGTAGTCTTGAAGTCCCACTTAGAATAAGCCTTTGTATTCTGTTCTCTGGCTCTGTAAGGGAAGGAGCACTGCAATGGGAGTGTTACGTGTTCTTATAGAAAAAAATGAAATAATAAATACAACAAGGTGGGGAATTTATGCTTCTGGTTTATGTGAACATTTTTGGCGTTTCCTTGTTTAAGAAAGCTCCTCAGCTACTTTATTAATTCAAGTAAAGCACCCCTTCTCTCTAGTGTGAAGATTTAAAAAAGAGAGAGGGGCCAGCCCTGTGGTGTAGTGGTTAAGTTTGGCACACTCTTGTTTCAGCGGCCCAGGTTCGTGGGTTCAGATCCTGGGCACAGACCTATACTACTCATCAGCCATGCTGTGGCAGTGACCCACATACAAAATAGAGGAAGATTGGCACAGATGTTAGCTCAGGGACAGTCTTCCTCAGCATAAAAATAAGAGAGAGAGAGAGAGAAAGACTTGGCTACGAGGCCTTGTTTTTCTCCTAGCTGACTAGGGAATTCAGGACAAGTTACTAAGAACTTTCTAATCCTGAGCTTTCTCATTTGGAAAATAAAAATTTAGAATGGGAGATTTCTAGTTCTGAGATGCTATAATATTTTCTTATTTGATAAAAATTATGGGTTTTTTAAATCCCCAAAGAATATCCATAAGGAGTAGATAGAGATAAATTAAAGCTACCTAAAGAATTTAATTCCTGGTTGCCCAGTAACCATTAAATCTCTCAGCACTCAGGCAAGAACCACATTCCTGCCTTGAGACAAGATTTAGTCCTTTCTGAACTTATCCTCAGGCTGTGTTCCAAAAGTTTATTTGTAAGTTAGTTGCTTACAACTTGAAATAAAATGTGTTATAAATGGTGGTTAGGTCCCCAAGTCAGAGAATCTTCTTTAACCCTCAGAGTGCCTGATACGCTGCACACTATGAATAGGATGCAGCTACATGTTTCTATGGGAACAAAATGCTTTTTGGGTAGAAACTCATATTGCTGGGGGTTGATTCCTCTCCTCTCGCAGCTTCTCTGGATAAGAAGAACTGGACATTTAATTAGAAGAGGTCCAGTTACCTTCCTTGTCACTCCACGCCCCCATGGCCTGTCACCTGCCCTCTCTCTGGTCCTTCCTTGACTTTGTTTGAAGGCTTCTGTTATCTCCGAGCTTTCCCACGCCCCTCCCTACGCTCTGCCTCCTGCCCAGCGTCATGGTCCAGAGGGTACTGCCCGTCACCCCCGTGCTGATTGGGATTACAAACACGCTGGGCAAGCCAAGACCATTTCTCCTATGGCACAGGAGTGGGGAAGGCCACCAAGGGCTTTGGGTGTCAGAAAGATTTGGCCTTGAATCCAGGCTCTGGGATGCCACCTTAGGGAAGTTACTCAGCATCTCTGAGCCTCATTTTACTTATCTTTAATAAGGTTGGTACTGTGGAACTCAGGGCATCGGGAGCACTCGATGGCGTTGGGTACGTGCAACATCTGCCCTTAAGTGCGCAATGAATGTCCGCACTCCTTTTGCCATTGGCCTGCCACTTCTGTTTTTCTCTTAGACTCTATAGGGAATACTTGGATACAAAAAGGCACCTACATTTTAGGGAAACGAAAAAAAAGCCTGCTTTAATCTTGTCCCTGAGTAGTTTTGTCCAGGAGTCTGAGGAGAATAAAAGTTGGGTCGAGAGAAAGCAGAGATGTGAGGAGAGAGAGAGACAGAGCTAGAGAAAGGGGAGTGGTTCCTGCCTGCTGTGAAGTAGGAGTCCATCAGAAAGGGGGGAAGCCCTGGACAGTGCTACTGACAGGGGAAAGGAGGACACTCACTCCTGCGGCTTCGGGGCCATCCGTGAGGTGTAAAGAGGAACCCAGAGTCTGCCTCATTTGGAGACTGAACCCTCCAACTGGTCACGTGAGAGCGGACATGCTTTATATCAAGCAGCTTCCAAGTACAACATAGCTCTGAGGTGATAAAGAAGAGTCTTCTCAATAACACTGAAAATTTCTATTTTTTGATTCAAATGTATTGTCTAGACACACAGACAGGTGAATGTGGGTCCATCCCTAAAGCATCCTCTTTTATTAAAAGCAGCTCAGTCTATGTCAGGGGACAAGGCAGTCCATTATCTAATGAAAAGCTCCTGCCATGGATTAATTTTATAACAGCTACAGCTATTAAGTGATTTGTCCTTTTTTAAAAGAATGAGTTACATGTTAGCATCTTTATCAGGATCTGATTGCTAGTATCTAGTCTCCAGAAATATTAATGTATAACACTGAAAAGAAAGCATCATTCTCCGTCACGTGCTTCATTTTTATAAACATACATACCTAGGCTTCTGGAAGCATGAACAGTTTGAATCATGTCACCTGTTCCCCTCCCCCACTAGAGTATGTGAAACACAGAACTGAGCACGTTTTGCTATGTTCCTAGGCGCTTACATATCTTGAATTGTGTAACTCTCTTGGACTAATTATTCGTGCTTAAGGATTTAACAAATTTTCTTTTTCCACCTCAGACAACAATAAAAACTCAGGCAATTTATTTTCCCTAATAAGATTAAAGTGTGAGAACCAGCCTAAGGCAGAAATGTTGCAAAAAAAAGTTTTTGCAAGATGGTTAATTTGCTTTTCCCATGGTAATTAAGGTCAGATTTCCACTGATGTTCATTTTGACATCTATTTGATTCATGAAGATATTGAGGGAAATGGATATTGGGGTGGGTGGAAATTGGGGACCAGAGATATGGAGAGAGGTCGACAGAGGATGCAAACCATTTTCAATCAGAATTTAAAAGTTATACCGTCAGATAAAGGATAGATTAAAAAATCTTCATTTGAGTTTCAAAACTGAGAAGTTGAAAGCTAACAAAGCTTTTTTTAAAAAATAATATTTATCTTAAGAGCTCTGAGTGAGGAAACATGTTACTTGGCTTTAAGGAGATTTTGCACTAATGAAGAGATAAAGATATGAACGTGTCTAAAGAGTTAATGAAAAATTAATTATAAATTCATGTATAGGTAAACATTGATTTCCAGAGAAATAGCTTGTGTATTAAAACATTTTAATTCTTCTCTTACATCTGGGCAGAATCAGACTTGTGAACGTCCCATTCAAAACAAGTGTCTAGTTAGACCCCCTACAGATCTCTTTATGTCTAGAAGAGTGCCTTATCCAATATAAGCCCTCTATTATAAAATTGTTTTTGACATTAACTTAACTGTCAAGCTGTCCCACATCCGTGGCACTACCTGGTAGCAAGGATGGGCAACTGTGTGAGCCAAGATCTCTTTTACTGCTAACTTTTTCTCTATCCCAAGGAGGATTACAAGGGATGGATAACTATTTGGTATTCTGCATGTTGTTGCTTACAGTTTAATTAACCTGTCAGTTAGAAATACTTTTTGCTGCAAGTAACAAAACATCTGACCGGCTATATCTTAACCACATAGAGGTTGATGTTTTTTGTAAAACAAGAAGTCTGGGGACAGTCGAGAGCTGAGGAAGAGTTCCACAATGCCGTCAGAGATCTGGGCCTCTGTCTGTTCTGCTGGATCATCTTTAGTGAGTGACATTTGACCTCGTGCTTCCATGATGGCTGCTGCTCCTTGGACTGGAGGGAGAAAGGACCTTCTCCCTCTGAGGCTCTTTCTCTTTGAGTTTGGAAAAGGAGAGCCTTCCCTGCAGATATCTTCTCAAGCACTGATGAGAATTGTGTCCACATGGTGCCCCTGACGGGCTGAGAGAATTGAGATCCTCTAGACTTTGTAGTACAGAAAAACCAAGGAGACTTTGAAAAATGAGCGTTGAGTGAACCAGCCTACAGAGTCTGCCACATTTAAATACAGCTGCGTCATCCGTCTAGATTCTAAGAGTTCTCTTTAGATCACCTTTTTTCTTTCTCCCGTTCTTGGGAAGGTCTTGCTATCTTTATTATGTGTGTTTCAAAAAACGAAGCCCAGGCTCAGGTTGTAAGGCGTGAACAAGAAAATCATTCTAGTATTGTAACTGTGGGCCCTCCAGGACCAGTTCAAGTGACCCCATCTTATCAACAGAGTAATTAAGAGTTGTCTCTCAGGAACTGAGAGTGCCTCCTTGTCCCGTTCAGGCTGGTTGAGACCACCAGCCCATCAACTGGGTCTGTGGAAATGCTCGGTAAGTGGCCTTTTTGATGTCAGAGCTAAAAACTCCACCCTTAGATGGTAACTGCCATTTTGTGAACATGTGTCCTGTGAAGAGCCATAAAGCTTGACTACGCTTGTGCAGATTGTCAGTTACCCCACTTCTCCTTACCTCCAATCGTCTATCTCCACACTCCAGACCGCCCTGCCCTTTATCCCGTAAATGGTACCCCAAGTCCTGGATCAAGGAGACAGATCTGAGGGCACATGCCCCCTGTCTCCTTGCAGATTGATATCACAAAATAAAGCTACATTTCTTTTCCCAAAAGCTGTTCCTGTAATAGTTGGCTTTTTTATGCACATTGGACAAGAGAACCCCAACGTTGTGCAGCAACAGTGATTCACGCCTAGCAGTGAGAAATGATATTATTTGAAGAAAAATCAGATGTAGAATCAATGTCACCAACAGCTTAAAATGGTAAAAGTAGGGAAGTTCCTTTCAGAATCTCATTCAATTCAAACCATTTCTTGAGCACCAACATTTACTGCTCTAGGTGCCAGTGATACCAAGCACAAGACAGTCTCTTCAGAAGTCTCCATTTCCTTTTCTTCCTCAAGTATAAGAATGAAAGATAAAGCTTCTTCTAATTAGTTATATCATTCATTTTCCACAGTATTGCTATACATTTTTTAAAGTTTTATTGTACATGGAGTATTTAAATTAATCTTAAATAAGCTTTTGTGGACTAACTTAAAAATTAATCACTGTTGGGCCGGCCCAGTAGCCGAGAGGTTAAGTTTGCATGCTCTGCTTTGGCGGCCCAGGGTTTTGCTGGTTCGAATCCTGGGTGCAGACGTGGTGCTGCTCATCAGGCCATGCTGAGGCGGCATCCCACATGCCACAACTAGAAGGACCCACAACTAAAAATACACAACTTTGTACCGGGGTGGGGGGAGGGGGGGCGGCTTTGAGAGAAAAACGAAAAATAAAATCTTAAAAAAAAAATTAATCGCTGTTTCATAAATAACATGGCTTATATGGAAAATTTTCAGTTCCATTGACCTTAAAAATGTTCATTGGAATACAGCTTACATCGTGTTGGAAACTACTTTTCTGCTTGATATATAAAAATACATGACTATTTGCACCGTGTTTGTGTATGTACATAAGCATGCTCACATAACTAGAGTATTCTATGTGGATATGGCTTGGCACATTACAAACACCCAGGAAACACTTACTGATTTTGTGTGAGTGAATAATTTATCTTTCTGTTTTCCCCAGTATTTTAGAAGCCTGGGTCTTTAACCCCTGAGTCTAGGACACGGTTAGACCCATCATAGATGCTTAGATAAATGTTAACTGATGATTTAAAATGTGTAAGTAATTGTCACTTCATGAAATATAGTCAGTAGACTGATGGTGGTTTTGGTTCTGCCCATCCGTTCTTGTACTGGAAAAGTAAGCGTATTGAGGCAATATTTTTTGGTGGGACAATCATTTAGTTTGAATGCATTAGTGAAAGGTGGAGTCCGAAGAATTAATAGCTGGAAAATTTTTGGAAAACCCAGTAAGAACTGTTTCCGTAGGGTAATTTGAGTGAAAGCCAGATGATAGCTAGTTATAGCCTCCACAGTAAGAGCTTCGACCTGGACACGAAAAAGAGTGAAACTGAAGGGAAAATGTTAAGTTGGGGGGGGGGGGGCGGAAATAAGGGAGTGGTCTGGCTGAGACAAGAATCTAAAAAGAAATGCCTCCTGGGGCCAAACTGGCGGTTTAAATGACTGAAGGTGGCTGGGTGGGAACAGGGGCAGCCTGAAAAGCTTCTGTTAGGGCTAAATGGGCCTCAGCATCCGCTATTGTCATGCAAGAATGTGAGTCTTTAGGTTCTTCCAGAGAAGCAGAACAATGGGAAATCTCTCGATTTTTAGCTATTGGCAAATCATTCAACAATTTAAAAGCCATTATGTGAGCCAAAACTAACCAACCAAACAAAAACAAAAAAACGAGTCTGCAGACCAAATTCAGCCACTTTATGACCTCTGGTCTGTGGTTACCGGATAAATAATTGAAAGAGATCAGAGTTTTGGGAGAAAGATCATATGTTGAAATCTTGGGAGATAAGGATGGAGAAGAAATAAGTAAGCTGAGAAGGTGAAGCCAAAGTAGGAACGGTAGAGTTTAGGAAAATCTGATTTGAGGCATTCTAAAGCTGGAAACAAAGATGAGGCTAGCATTAAAGGAAAGGAAGAAATTTACTGCTGTTTATTTTCATCATTAAAGTAGGTTTTCCACAAATTCCCCCACGGTGAGAAAGGATGGTAGATTTGAAATAGGTAGTGTCGATCATATCGCAAAGAAAGTATGTTTTTCCAATCCAAAAAATAGACACAATTTTTAACAAATGATTTGTGAACTCGGTTATGTGGAAAGCTTCACAAAAGTATAAAAATTAAGGCATTTGATAATATTAAATGTCTCACCTTTATTATAAAAAGCAAAGTTTAATTAAACTGTCTCTGCCCTAGAGAATCTGGGATGTGTGCTCACTTATGAAGAAAGAGAGCGGTAAGATTGCTTAATTAATGAAGTTTAGGATAGAGTTGAAGGAGACTGGGGTAAGTTTATAACTTCAGGTTGTTCTGATAGTTCTGTCAGTAGTTGAGTTGCCCATGTTAGGATTGAGGAAAACAGAAGAGAGCAGCGACTGAAGGTTCTGAGTCAAAGAAAGGGAATCATATCGTTCATCCCAGTAACGAGAGTAGACTGTGGACTACGTCTCTTGTCAAGAGGAAGCCTAGAGAGGAAAGAGCATGGGCTTGATTTGGTGCAGTTATGATTGGTGCATGAAGATGGCGTGAGGATGAGCAGAGATGAGGACCAATTTAGTGACCTTGCTGCTTGAAGTTGCTTCTGATGATAAGGATGGCAAATAAGGACATGCTTAGATAGAAGAGCTTTTTCAATGAGTTGACAGAAGAAGAAAAGGCAGACCAAATAGGGGTTCAGGAATAGGGAATGAAGTTAAGGATTTAATTCTTTCAGTATGCCAACGTGGTGCTTAATTTCTCTGTTTTCACTGCCTTTATCTCACTCCCAAGTTTAGTTGCTCCTGATTGCCCCCATGTCTGGTGCAGCTTCTCCTGAGATTAAACCTCCAGCCTTCTGTCAGGATGAAGCAGGAGGTGGCTGCGATGTTGGCTGCGTGGGGTGGTGGAGAAGGTGTTTAGGGCTCCAAAGACTTGCAACCAATCCTTGTATTTCAGCCACATTACAGCGTTCAAAGGAACCTGGAGCCTCTAATTTCTGAGACTTCTTGCTGTATACGTTGGCGCGCACCATCACCAACTTTCCCCCTCTTTGCCTCATGTTAATTTAGGCTTGGGATTTCTCTGGTGTCCTAAATCAGTTACTGCCAGATCATCTTCCAAGCTTCCGAGATACTGGAGTTCTGGTCTGTTGTCATCTCCTCCCCAGTTTTGTCTCTTTTCTTTTGGGTAGATGTCATTTTTAATTCTTTTTCTGTCCTCCTAGTAGAGTTTCAGGATTAAGGAAAGATGGACGAGTCTGTGCCATCTGCCGTGTTTAACTGGAAGTCCCAAGGCCTAAATCCTTAACATGATATGCAGGGCCCTGCAATGGGCCTGCCCAGGCTTACCTGTCAGGCCTTATCTGGGGCCATTCCTGCTCCTTGCTCTCTGAGATTTCAGCAATATTGGCCTTCTTTGGATTCTTAATGGTCCACGGCTCTTTTCTGCTTAAAAGCCTTTTTTGCACACGCTGCCTTTTATCCTGCCTGTGCTGCTCCTACCACTCTTCACCTGGCTGACTCCTATCACCCTTCAGATCTTTGCTTAAACTTCACTTTCTCAGCGAAGCCTGCCTGGCCTGTGTTTCCCTGTGCGCGCACTCTCACTAAGTGTTGAAAGGCTAGCTGGAAGGGTTATGGATAGTTGGATGTCTTGAAAAAAGCTGTAAACCAGTTTTGCCTAAAGAGTCTTTTAATCATCAGTATTATTTTATATATATATTTTTGGTGGGCAAGATTTTAGAATTAGAGCCCAAACCCTCTGATTTGAAGCTTATATAAGAGGAACATGGTGTAGCAGTGTGGATATTTGGGCCCCAGAAATGGCATTTAAGATACACAGTTCCATCCCCCGCCAAAAAATGTTACATTGGCCATTTGTTACAGAAGCTGCTTTCTCAACAAACCTTTTACCAGAGCAGCTGAACAACAAGAAGCAAAACTAATTTGAATTTCAACTCTTCCATGATAAGTGTTGCTAAGAAGTATGTAGTGAGATTCTGCTGAGGAAGGCCAAGCGAGAGGAGGGAGCCAGAAAGGCCTTGAACGACCCACAGTCGGGATTCTGTGCTATCTTTTTATTTCACAGTTGAACTCAATTTTTTCTTTTTGGTTTATAACCTGTTTCTCTCATCTACGATTCTGAGTCTTCCCCATTTGTGCCACACTGGATGCTTTATTCCTTCTCTTCTTCATTTCTTAGAATCCCAGAGAGTCACTGGTGACAATTAAGTATCACTCTTTCACACCTGGAAACATAACTTGATAGTAATTATAAGTTCACACGGTCGGCTTTCTGGGGTTCATGGAAGGATGAATGTGTAATTCCTATTTCTCTCTGTGTGGGTTTATTTTTTCCCTATTTAACTGAAGCTCTATGTTGATGATGAGATTTTAATGGGTGTAGATTTTAGAAGGCCTCAAATATATCTAAAAAAATTATAGGTCAACTGTAATGTGTTAATGGACCTCTTCTCTCCTGGCTAATTCTTGAAAGATACGTTCCAGAAATCCTACCTGTTCTTGAAGAGTTCTCGATAATGCTACATTATACTCTAAAACTTCTGAAGCCTGGGCATCTTGGCTCAGTTTGCTTTCAAGCCAGACTTGGTTTAAATTACTCAATTTATCTCAAGCCTCATTAAGACCCGTGGTTCTTGTCTGTTCTAGCGAGTTTGAGCTGACAAGAATACTTGCCATGTGGTGAGTCCATTAGAATGCTATAGGAAGAATGAGGCTGGGGAATCAGAGAGATACATTATTATATTTTAAAATCTGCCACCTTCCTATAATAGAAGAGATGTGTTGTGGGGAGACTGCTTTGTTTTGGCTTCTTTGGAAAATTGTTAAAATAGACGTGCAGTAGTAAATTCACATTGTGTGCCCAGCACTGAAGTTGGAACTGCACCCAAAAAAATCATACTTCCTCTAAATTTTATTTTTCTCTCATGATCACCTGAGAGATTTGGGTTAAATTTCTTCTGGGAATTAGAGTTAGTAGGAAGAAACAAAGACAGCAACATTAATTTATCTGTTGGAATAATCTTTAGCCATCCAGCTCTTTCCATTCATTAAGTTTATGAGGTCATTATCATTCTTTCTACCTAACAGATAAACATACTGAAACTTTGGGCCTTTCCAAAGTCTCCACAAGCCATTGGAAGCTGCACGAAAATACTCCTTGTTTTAAATTCTAGACCTCACTTCAGTCATAGGTAGCAGGATTTTTGAAGTATGATTAAAAGGCAGAAACCGGCTGTAAAATTGAAATGAAGGGGCTTGATGTTTTATTTCTATAATATTTTCCAAATTTTCCCATGTCTTTAAAATGCTGAGGTGTTTTTCACTATTTGTGCAAGAGCATGTCTAATGTCTAGATTCGTGACTTGAACTTGATCGGTCAGTCCTCTTTTTCTGGTGAATTTGACACCTTCCACCGCTGCCTTCCACTGAATGAAGGTAAAAATGGTAAAACAGAAATATTTACCAAAGTGAAGAGAAATTCATAGGCTAAACAAAGGGGCAAAGAAATCTATTGTTTTGTGCCTCAAAATAGAAGCCAAATGGACCATCACTTCAGTAGCTGTTGATTCAACTTGAGGGGGTAGTTGGTTTGATATTTGCCCTTTTTCCTTAAGTTTCTAGATTTCTCTATTTTTAAGCTAGAATCAGCCCTGGATAAAATAATTCAAGTCATGAAGAGGAATGTACAGTGCATTTTTATCCTTTCTCCCGGCCGCCATGGAAACATTGTGTAACTCGTTTCTTGGATAGTCTGACTCCTCTTGAGTTCCGGTTGTGAGAGCTAGTGAGTTCATTACAACTTGGAACTTGGATCGGAGTCCTGGAAAGGCAGCTCCCAGGGAAGTTGGAGGCCAGCCTCCCAAGGGGGATGGGGATGGGGAACTTTAGCTTTATTCTGCATGCATACTTTAGCTACAAGGTCAGTTCCAGCCCCAGCCCAGGACAATGTCACATTGTCCACAGCTGTACTGCATCTTGAAGTTTTTGTGTGCATCCTACACGCTTTCACAAGGCAGAGACTTAGCTCTTCCAGCTGTAAACCAGAGGGAGTGGTGCTGCAGATTCCTAGCAACACATGCAGACTCAAACAACACAGATGGTTAACTCTCTTGAGTAAGACTTTTAAGGCACCAGAACTCCCTTGAAATTCACTGATGGTTACTGGCTATAAATTTGTATGGCTTCTGTTGCATTGTGATGAAGACCTGACACTTTCCCTGCTACTTTCTTTTGGTATTCCTGAATCACTCATGGAGAACTGGTTGGATCATGGTGCATAGAAATCTGGTGGCAGAAGGCTTTTTCCCTGCAGTGGGTTGAGGGTATGCAGAAAAGGTGTCAGGGAGGATTAACTTGAGGCAGAATGTGCCGTAGTTAGAAGGATTTGGAAGGGAAGAAGTTTGAACTGCTTTAGGGAGGCTGAGAGCACTGCTAGAGCAGGAGTGTTCCAGATGCTTGTCTCTGATAGTATTCCACACTGAACCACGCCCTGAGAGAGTCAGATCATCCTTGCCTCTCCCACTTGATCTCTAGCTCATAGGATTTGCCAATTCTTGATATGAACTGTGAGATTTGGATGGCGCTTCTGACCTCATTTTAGACCATTTGTTCTGAATTCTGAATAGAACCAGGAAAATGGGAAAGGGAGGTAGAATTGGGGTCTCAAGAGAGGGATCTTAGTTTCATGAAAGATGGAAAATAGTAGGAAACTAGACCAATGAGTTAAGAGGCAATTGAAACGGAGGATGAGAAAGAAAGGGAAAAGGAAGAGCAAGAAAAGTGATCTATGCTTGACTAGAAGTGCATATCCGTGTCTCTACGTTGCTTAGTTTATAAAGAGCCAAAGGGACTCTTTTCTGAGTGTGTGTGAAGGAACTCTGCCCTAGCAAGTATAGGGACTGGTGAGTGGTTGTACTGGTGATTGTCGTGGCGAATGGTGTTAAACCAATATGGAGGGGAGGACAAGAATTAGTTTCTCGTGAGTTAGTGCCACAAGATAACTGATAACCCTGAGTTGGCTGAGATCACCCAAAAAGATAAGCAATGATGACTGGGGAAGAGAGACAAAGGAAGAACTACGACTCCTGTGGGGGAGACAGAATGAAGGACAGTCAGAGGGACCCAGATAAATCAAGATCTAGTCATCAGAGAACAAGGTCCAGGGAAAAGTTAATTCATTTCGAGGAGAAAGAATCTGTACCTGTAGCCTTTCAAGACGCTTTTAGATACTTTAAATTTATTGAATACCTTTTATTGGCGTTCACCATAAACGAGAGGCCTACAAATATATCCCAGAGGTGAGTTTTTGGTCTAATTGACTCTAATATTCGTTAAATAATCTCCTAAAAGCCCACAAAATGGAATGTAGAAGGATAGAAAAACAGAAGACAACACAGGTCTTTGTACAGAGTTTACACTTGAACTTTAACAACATGGAACCAGAAACTATTAAAAGGCACAATGAAAGGCTCTATTATACTTGAAGGTTCCTATGAATCACCTGGGGCTCATGTTAACATGTTGATTCTGCTTCACAGATCTGGGTGGGGCCTGAGAGTCTACATTGCTAACAAGCTCCAAAGAGATGCTGATGCTGTTGGTCCTTGAATCACAGTTTGGGTAACAAGGACCCACACAGGTTCTCTTTGGTAGGTGTTGGTGGCCATGCGTGCTCAGACACAGTTTGAAGGCTGCCTTCTGATCTACATCTTGGCTACCAGTTTATCACGAAAGCATGTCTCAGAGCAAGCTCTGTCACAGGGGAACATTTATTAGCCACAGGGCACAAAACAATCCTAAGCCTGTGCCGAAGGCACAATGAAGTCACAGCTCTGTCTTGAGTGCTTGGCTTGAGAGGCTGGCGATCCACACCTCTAACACAGTGGTTCTCAAAGTGTGCCCCGGATCGGCAGCATCAGCGTCACCTGGAAGGATCCTTGTTAGAGATGCAGATTCTCAGGGCTTCCCCAGACCTACAGAATTAGAAAATCTGGGAATGGGGCCTGGGAATCTGTATGTTTAACCAGCCCTCCAGGTGATGTACGCTCACATTTGAGAACCATTGCTCTAACAGCAAGATTCCATCAACCATCTAGTTGAATTCAGGCAACCAAGAATCCAATGAGCCATAGCTGGATATTTTGCAATCTACCCTAGGGCACCATTTTGAAAGGTGGAAGGCCTGCTAGATTCTTCTCACGCCCTGTAGTGTGAGGGCGGGGAGTGTTTCTAAACCTTTTCCCTCAGTCCTGATATTTTTCAAACCACTAGTATCACCAATGTGAGACCATCTAACGTTAATTAGGATAATTAATGAAACCTCTGGTGTAATAGGAGCTAAATATAGCTGAGGCACTTACAGTGGCCGCCTCTGGAGTGAGGCGTTTTGATTAATTGCTAGCTAACCACCCCTGGAGTGTGCATTCCTGATTAAGACAACTGACCGCCTCTGCAGTGTAGCTTAAGCTAACACACGCATACATCATATTGTACTGTCCATGTGAGGGTTTTTTTTTAAGTCTTACCACCTCCTTTATTAAGGCATAATTTAAACGCACTAAAATGTATCCATTTTAAGTGTACAGTTTGAGTTTTGACAAATCTATACACTCATGTAACCTCTATACCCATCGATATATAACATTTCAGTCACCAAAAGAATACCCTTGTGGGGGGCCGGCCCCGTGGCCGAGTGGTTGGGTTCGCACCCTCTGCTTGGGTGGCCTAGGGTTTCGCCAGTTCAAATCCTGGGCGCAGACATGGCAGTGCTCGTTGGGCCGTACTGGGGTGGTATCCCACATGCCACAGCTAGAAGGACCCACAACTGAGAATACACAGCTATGTACCGGGGGTCTTGGGAGAAAAAGGAAAAAAATTTTTAAAAATCTTAAAAAAAAAAAAATAGCCTTGTGTTCTTTGTGGTTACCCAGCCCCTACCCCACTCCAGGCTACCATCTATCTGCCTTCTGTTGCTATAGGTGAGATTTGCCTGTTCTAGAATTTCATATGAATGGACTCAAACAGTATTTACTCTTTATGTCTGGCTTCTTTTACCCAGCATAATGTTTTTCAGATCAATTTGCATTGTTGCTTTATCAGTAGTTAGTTCCTTTTTCATTGCAGAGTAGTATCCCATTGGACGACTATTCTATAATTTATTTATTCATTCTCCTATTGGTTTGTTTCCAGTTTTGGGCTATTACGGATAAAGCTACTATGGACATTCACTTATACATCTTTTTGTGTGGACATGTTTTTATTTCCTTTGGGTAAATATCTAGGAGTAGAATATTTGGATCATAAGATAGATGTATGTTTAATTTCCTAAGAAACTGCTAAATTGGCTTTCCAAAGAGGTCGTTCTATTTTTCACTCCCACCAGCAGTGTATGTGAGTTCCAGTTGCTCTGCATCCTCATCAGCATTTAGTATCGTCAGTCTTTTTGATTTTTACACTGAATATTTTAAAGTCAATTACAGGCATTGTTTTTCTTCCCCCTAATTTCAGTTCAGGTTTTTATGTTTGTTCTCTGCAAAGGCCATAAAGCTAAGAGTGTTGACCCAAGTGACTTGGATATGGGTTAAATTATTTCCCTTTACTAACCCCCAGTTAGAATTGATTTTGTGGGTGCCATGTAATTATGGCAGTTAGCCATGTTTGCCAGTGTGTTGTTTTCTTTCTTTCATTCATTTGTTCGTTTAGTCATTCAGTCTGTCAGTCAGTCCCCGAGCTGTATTAGACCTGCTTTTTTAGAGAGCAGTCGTATATTATGTCGCTGGGAAATCTGACAGAAGTAGGCGACAGTGTACTTGCCTTCAAGGAGCTTTTTGGAGCTGAGTTCCTGAAACAGAAATACACAGAAATGCTAGAAAAGAAATACAGCCCAGTGTATTTCAAGGCTTCCACAGACTTGGGCAAGGGCATCTGATCTACGTAGAACTTTCTGATAGGTAGGATGAGGTGCGACTTGATGGACAGGTGACTATAGAAACCACGGTAGCAGAAATTGTTGAGTTGTTAATCTGTGCTGAATGTTAGAATGATTGCACCTTAGCATATAAAGCCAAATGTTTACTTTAATCTCAGTTGTATTTTAAAATATGTCTCACAGACATACACATATGTTCAGTAAGAAATACTCAAAATGTTAACAGGGTGTATCTTTGGGTAATGGGGTTATGGATGATTTGTTGACTGATTTTATATTTTCCTTTGATTTCTAAGTTTTCCACAGTGAGCATGTTTAACTTTGATAATCAGAAAAAAATGTTACATTGCAACTTGATTGTTTGCTATGGTTTCATAGCTATTTCACTAATATTGTCCCTGTTCTCTTTAATCTTGTGTAGCAAAGATTCACTACAATAGAACCAAGATTACAGTCTAGAAAATAAACCGACTCTCTTTTTTTTCCGCTTTGGGAGCAAGAACTACACGAACGCCCTGCAGGCTACGCCACTGTAGTCCTTCATGGAACTTAGCTTTCCTGATTGTCAGAGAACAAAAAGACGTTTTTTTTCTTTCCCCTCATTGACAGAATTTCACCTCCCGAAACTTGGGGCATAAACAAGAGATTTTTTTCTCCCAGCCTATGTTTGTTGTTGTTGTAGCTGTTGGCAAATCGTTGGGAGGTTTTGTCCATGCTTTCTTGATGAACTAACAAATGATCTTTGTTTTCCCTCTTTTTTCTTCAGCTGACCTGAATAATGTCAGGTTCTCAGCTTATAGGACTGCCATGAAACTCCGAAGACTGCAGAAGGCCCTTTGCTGTAAGTATTCACCAGTGCTCGAAATACTTGATAGTTATTCTTTGCTTAAAAAAAAGTGGGTCGAGGTTATTTTCATTTGGAGAGCGGAGAAATAGCTGTCACCAGCCCAGCTGTAACATAGAATTCATTTTTTAAAAGTATCTTTGGCCTAATGTTCACCTAGACTATTTTGTTAGATTGTTTAGAATCATTCCTGTCACCATTCCTCAGCTACTGATGTTGAATTGATAAGATATTGGCAATTTTTATTTTCCAGCTAATGGCATAGGCATCCAGCATTATCTTTATGAAACTTGAATGATCTCCTCCTATTCTACCTTTTTTCTTCTTCTTACGAAATGTATTTAGTATTTGAAGGGTTGGTATTAGATTGCCTTATCCAAACCAAAGTTCACAGATGTGTGTTGTTTTTTAGCTCGAATGCTCATGTTCAGATAAATGCTGTGACAGAAGCAAGATGACAAGATCGTTCTTCTGCTTTTGCTAAACTTCATACATCAGTGGGAAAATCCTGAAGTGTCATACAGCTCTATCTTTTCCTCAGATAGTTTATATAGCTATCTGTATCAGCAAAGTGAATTATAGTATAATATTGTTTGAGCGCCCATGTACATTGATGTCATGACCATGAAACAGACAGGCACAGTCCCTACCCTGATGGAACTTACAGTCTAATGAGGGAGATACAGGGTGTCCATAAGTCTGGAGACAGATTAATGCACATAAGATCATCAAGAACGTCTACAATCTGTGAAAAATAAAGTGATATTGTCTCTATTTCCAGGCTTGATGGGCGCCCTGAGGAAAAGTAAAGAGTAAATTTCAAAGGCATGTATTTAGTCATGTAACGGTGGAAGAATGAGGTAACAGCTAGCTGTTGTGAGGTTCGGAGAAGGTTTGCTTGAAGAGGTGATATCTAAGCTACATGAGTTCAGAAGGGTAAGCAGAGCTCACTCCAGGAAGTGTTCTTGTCAGACGGAATAGCACGTGCTGAGGCATGGTGTCCAGAGGCGCATTCACGAACTGAAAATACTTTCACGTGGCTAAAGCACGGAGTTCCACGGAGGGGTTCTGGTGAACTATTTGCCTGGAGAGAGAAGTTGGAAGCAGATTGTGAAAGGCTTTTTAAACTTAAGTGAAGAATTTAGAGGTCAGTGGGGAGCCACGCAGGGGGTCGACATGATGGCCTTGTCGTTTAGAAAGATCATTCTGGCTAAGGAATAAAGCGTGGATTTGGGGGGTGGGGGTGAGTGGGTTGTGTAACTGATGGGAGAGAGACTTGCTGAGCAGTTTCAGTAATCTAAACCAGCAACATGGTGGCCTGAATTGGCAGAGTAGGAATGGAAAGAAGTAGAGAATTGAGAAATACTAATGCGGTGGAATTGACAGGCCTTAGCAATTAATTTGATTTGCTGGGTGAGGGGGAATCAAGGAAGATGCTTAGGTGCTTGGCTCGGGTGAAAGGTGGACTTGCCCGGTAGAGTTGGACATAAAGCTCTGGTGCTCAGGAGAAATATACAAGTAATATTTAGGAATCATGAGCATGGAGATGCTCAGAGAGAGTATAGAGTGAGAAGAGTATTTAAGACAGACTATGAACAATATACAGAAGAAACTGCAGAGGAATGGCCAGAGGGGGAGAAGGAGAATACCAGGAGGTTATAGTGCCGCATACCGCATGGGAAGAAAGAAGAGGGGCCTGCCTCTAGGGTCAGATGTTGCCGGGAGGTCAAGATGGAGTTGGCGAAAGAGCCCGTTGGGTTTAGTGACAAGGAGGTCCTTACTAACTTTGGTGAGATTTTAGAGGCACGGTGGACATGCTAAAGTGGGCTTAAAAGTAAAGCAAAAGTGGGAATGTGAAGATGGTTGGCATGGACAGTTCGTAGAGAAATTGAGTTGTGAAAGGGATGGTAGTTAGCTGGAAGGGGCTGAGGAATTAATGAACTGGACATACACATAAGTTGAGAGACACTTGAGTCTGTTTAATGAATATGAGAAGAAGAGAGGACAAGATTGAAATTATTGGCACAAGAGGAGATAATAAAACAAATGTGAGTTCTCAGAGGATGGGGTAGGTAATCCAGAACCCGAGAGAAGGAAGGGGCACCTCTCTTCCACTGTAATGGGTAGAGCTGAGGAAACGATCTGTGCAGGGCCAGGGAACTAAGGAGACCTGTTGGCAGGAAGGTGAGGGGTGCCCATGTAGAGGTTTCTGTTTTCTGTGTGAAGGTGGAGAGTTCCTGTGCTGCAATTAACAGCGGAAGGTGAGGAAGTTGAGGTTGGGCTTATCTTTGTGGAGAACGAGAGAGAGGGCTAATTTGAGAATCAGCATTATGGAGCCCAGAGTTGGCTGAGTATACTACAGCAGCACCAATCTGCGGGGCCGCGGTATTTCTCCAGGCACACCCAGCAGTCAGGAGCTGAATGGCTCTGTCCCCGGGCAGGCAGAGGACAGCTGGGCAAGAGAAGTGAGGATTTGGTCAACAGAGTGGTTAAGTAGTTAAAGTGATGCCTGTCAAGTCTGTGTTGGGTAGGAGAAGCTGTGAATTCAGGTGGAAGTTGGTCGTTAGGAGGTAGGAGGATCAAGAGGCTAACTATCGAGGGAGGTAGAGGAAGTAACTGGAAGGCCGAGAAGCTATGGTCAGAGAGTAGCATAGCTAAACATTATTTCAGAATTGGAACAGGTCCGGGTGATTAGGTCTAGGAGTTGACCAGTTGAGTGGGTGGCAGAGGTGGTGTAGATGTGAATCTCCGTGAAGATGAAATAGGAAGTTAAGGAACTGAGAGGCTAGAGTGACGCGTGAGTCATCCATGCCAATGTTGAAATCATCCAGAACTGGGGCCAGGGCTGGGGAAGAGAGAAGCACTGTGAACCCTGGCTGCCAGGTCTTCAGGAATGAAGGCGTCTGACCAGGGGGTCTGCAGAGGGTAGCAGTAAGATGGACAAGGAGCGTTGCTGGCATGTGGTTTTGTACACGGAGATGGAGAAGAAACATCCTAGCAGTGGAATTCTTTGGAAGGAAAGAGTAGGCTTCTCCTCTTCATCTTGGTCTCTCCGATGCTTAGCACAAAGCCTGGCACAGAAAGAGTTTAATATGTTTTCGTGGAATGAAGGTAGGAATGAAAGTAAATTAAGGCCTGCATTTCCTTATAGCTTACAGTGTAAAGCTATCGTTTTTCAGTTATATAGCTGCCAAGTTTAAGTGCTTTTTAAAGGGCTCCCCAGGCCTAGCATTTCCTTAGGGACGTGTTAATGTACCAGAGCTGGAAAGAGGCAGTTTGGAGTGGGGGCCGAGGCAGAGGGCTGGATGGAGAGTCTTCTGCCTCTTGTTCTTCTCCTGGCCCTGCCCCATCCCACAGATACTACTTTGCATTGGTAAAGGGGTAATTATGACCTAGTTATTGTAAAGGGCTATAGTATATAGTATATTCCTGTGAGATCCTAAGAGTTCAAAAGAGAGAATCAGCTGTTCCAGGTTATCCTTTGAAAAAGCCTAGAAATAGACGAGATGGAAAACCTTATAATGACCGTCCCTTTCCATAATGTTCCTTTAGACTTTGGGTTTAGGCATTATTCACTTCTTCTGTTAGAAAATTATTCTATTCAAAAATGTGTCTCATTTTCTATCATTTCAATTGATATTAAAATTTCCAATAAACGTTGGGAAAATTGGGGAATTTGATATTATAAAAAATGTTGGCCATTTGAGGTTGTAATCTTGTAATAAAGTTAAGCTCTGAATGTAGAATGTGGAATTTCCACTTTTAAGCAGATTTGAAATTCTCAGCACTTCCTTTCTGAGCATGACTTTTCTCATATTTGGAAAAGATTTAGGTATAGCAAAATTAGGGTGTATTTATCTAAATTAAGTACTGCATTGTCGAGAATGGTAGGAGGGTTCCATGTGTAGTATGAATATAGAATGAAGAGTTCACCAATCCTTTTATTATTGAAAACATGTGTGGTCACATTACTTCACTGTTCGGTGGATGATATAAGAATTTCCTCTTAATTTTATATTTGCTTAGGTTTATCTTCCGGCCTTTCTGTCATTTCTGTGCCTGCAAAGCCATGATAAAGAGCTATTGTCTGTGGTGCAGGCAAATAAAACTTGTCCTGGTTAGCTTTTCCAACCGAAGGTCACTTCCACTCACTCTTACTTTAATGAAAATTAATGATGTTATCTCCATGATTTCCTGATGCCAGTGAAGAGTTTGAATTGCAGATGCCTTAGAAAATATGCAGAGCTACCACTATTTAGCTCTTGGTCTTATTTTTTTCACTTCACTATCAAAGCTTCAATATTGCGGAAACCTGAATAATGCAATTTTATCTACTATAGAGAATTTGCTATTTAAGTTGAGAGCATCGCCATTGGCCTATAATGTCCCCAGTTTGTAATCGGTTTAATGTTGCATGACTCTATACTGCCTTTCAGCGCATTGTGAATGAAAATGAAGCTCGACAGAAAAGCAGAGACAAAGAGAAAATCTTGGTGAGAAGGATTTATGAGGTGGTTCATATGGCTGATCCTCCATTGAAAGTTATGAAGAAGAGAATCTAAGCTTTTTCTTTCTCCTTCTGTAGTTCGGATGGCATGCTATAGATGTGTGGCTTCTAACATTAAAAATATAGCCACCTTCTAAGAGCAGAAATAAAAATGCGCTTAACAAAGCACGTGTATTTAGTTTATTAGTGTGTGGTGGGTTGGAGAGAGCCCAAACCATAGGGCTAAATATACTGCAGTTGATAAATGTGACAAATATTCTGCAAACAAGAAATAGAGAACAATGTGCTTCTGTTCAGCAATGAAATCACCCAGTAGAGAGATTTGGTACAGACTGGCGTTGTCTGAATAAAGGCACGGCTGCTGGACTCACCCTCACCATGACCGACCAGGTGAACAGTATGCTCCTTTCTTGGTAAATGCACCTCACCTTTTGAGTGTGGCATTAGAAAGGGTTCGGTGCTAAAGAAGACTCCCAGGACCCACAGTAACACGGCTCACAAGTCTACAGTCTCTTGCAGGAAAAGGCTACAATAAGGGCAACAGCCTTAAAGTCAGGCTATGCATCCATGGTCACAGGCTGCCTCACCCAGCAAGGGCGGCCCGAGAGGCCAGGGTAACTATTTCGTCCCTCTGCCACAAAAATCTGCTTTTCCCATATGCTATGTATTATTTTTCACTTAGCTTAGTGGCCAGGTCTCTGTTATTTCAGAATGCAAAATAGCTTGAGGACAGAGCCAAACTGATTTTCTCAGCTCACATGGTTTGACAGATACTGATGCTCAAAGAGAGGCGTCTTGCAACAGGACCCATGTCTCTCCCAGGGGAAGCACTGTAGTCCTGTTTGAAATTTGTCCACTACTCCTGAGTTGCACACTAGGGAAAGGATGGCTGGCCCTCAGTCATGGTGCTGAAGCTGTTAAGGAGCACCTTGTTGGTTCCATTCTCCAGTTAGCATTGGTTCCATTTCCAGTTATCATTCTGGGAGGCTTGCCGTCCTTATCCTTCTTCCTGGCATTGGATGCCCTCAAAGTGCTCCCTTTGCACTGGGAGGTCTTTTCCATCAGTTTATCTTTTCTCATTCAGAGCAAATTCGACCTGCCCAGCTATTCCTCGCCCAACTCCCAATTCTCCTAAGGTTCTTTTATTTCAAGTGGTCCCACGCTCTTTGGTCCACCAGACGTGTTGTTGCATTTGGTACTAACATCTTTACTATTCCTAGGAGATAAATTTGAGATGCAAAATGTTGGGTCACCCAGGCTAACATCATCTGAATAGTAGTCACTTCTAAATGGACGTTGGTGTGGGCATGCCACAGAAGTTTCTATAACCGTCCACATCACATTTCTAGCTTTTCAATCTCAGGGAAGTAGGCCCAGCCAATTAAACTTAATTCTTCCTCAATGATCCAAGTGTTCCATTTGTTCCTCCACCCATTTGTGGCTTTCCTCACACAATAACGGGGCAAATAACCACTTTTTCTACACATAATATTGTGACTGATGAGACATATAGCATATAAACTTTCTGCCGTATAGCCAATACCTTTCTTAAACCTTCATCATCATAGTTAATGGCCACACAATGCTCATTCAGATTATTATAAATCAGGGGTCTCTAGATTTGACTGGGTAAATATTCCCGCAGGGTACTTTTCAACACAGGCCCTTAATGACAGATAGATATATCCTGTAAGACAAGAACCAGAAGACATAGCCACTTTAATATTGGTCCGTGGAGTCATAGTTGCAGTCAGAACTCTCATCTCTTCATCCAGTGTGCTCAGTAGATTGGCTCGCTGTCCTCTTCACTTCTTGGCTCTTTAAAAGGACATCTGAGTCATAGCTGAGGGAGTATATTATTCTCTTATTTTAAGCCTCTTTCTAGGCATCAACATTATGTTAGATTTTCCCTTTTTAAAACCCATTTGGTGGCTTTCTTCCCTTTGACAACAATCTTGCCTTTCTTCCTCATCATTAATTTTAATCCAGACCTCTGCCCACACAAGAAGTATGTCCTTTGGGTTCAGCCACTGGGCTGGTCCATATTTAGCTGGTGGCAAGAGACGACATGCCAGGACTTCGGCTTCAGTCTCTTCCCAATGGTAAAGGGTCAGATGGGAACAGTACAGAAGAAAGGTATTATCTTGTCCTCTAGGCAACAAAACATTTGCGACAGCCCCCGCTGGGCGAGGTGTGGGGAAGGAGTAATCCATTCCATCAATCCCTGTGGAATTCTTGCACTTATGTTTCAACTAATAGCCATAATATCTTGTCTTGGAATATTACCAGCCTTTGAGACTCTTAATTGTCGCCCCAGTCCAAGGACTACTGGGTATGGCATGGAAGAAGAAAACTGTGGCGCAGTAGGGAACACCTGTAAATTCCCCACTTGAATTATCTTTTTAATTGTAATTGGTCTCACAGATGTAGCCCATTTATCAAAAGTGACAGTTGCCCAGGTTCCTTTGGCTGGAACTCCACCTGCAGGCCAGAGAGGGTGAAGCTCAGCCGAAGGAGATCCTGAACTCAGCTTTGCTGATGCAACCAAGGAACTGAATTTTTAGCAGTCCTGCCATCAGTTTGCAATTCCCTTCTAATCCATTTTCTTAGCTCCTGAAGTTCAGGTTCTACCATTTCCAGATGCTGCTAGAACGTTGTATTATTGATAACCAATTTCAAAGCGTGTGCTACTTCAAACCAGGGGTAGCTTGGCAACCAGCAATGGTTCATTTTCATCTCTTTTATCAGAATCACCTTTTTATCTTTTGAAATAATACCTTAGCCATATTTTTGGCTAAGGATGAATTGGAGGTCTTCTAAAGAATCTCACTTCTGACACTGATTGCACTGGCCATGGCAGTTAGGGCTCAGTTGCTAAAGAAGACTCACAGAACCCAAATGACAGTTCTTAGAAATCTACAGTTCATTACAGGAAAAGGCTACAATATACCAAAAAACATTAAAATGAGGTTCTGCGTCACACCCACAGGCTGCCTCAGGGCATAGGGTCCAAGAGCCCAGGTGCTGGCCCCAAGTGCTCTCTCTCTGTAAGGGCCGTACCAGGATGCACTTTCTCTCAGACCAGGAACCACCAATGTGAGCACAAGCCACATCCTTGGAAACCAAGGAGCGTAATTGGAGTCTTAGCCAGGTTTCCTTAGAGCCTGCTGGTATCCTGGGCATATTCTTCCTACGTAGCCAGTCCCAAACCCAGTGGCCTCCACGGGTCTCACTGAGATCGGGTAAAAATGGCCAGCGTTACTGCTAGCAATAAAGAATAGTGATAACATGTAACCATGGCTACACATCAACACAGTAAGTCGCTTCTTTTCATTGCATTGATCTAGGCTCTGCATTGTATAGCTATTTTAGCAGAACATCTCATGCCAATTCCAGAACCTCTAGAATTAACCCTTGCAGCACAGATAACGACATCAAAGCACACTGACTTTCTTGCTGGGCAAAGATTTGCTTGGAAAGTCCTTCAGTGTGAAGCGGAAGCTGCCGATAGAATGGCGCGATGTCACCGACAGCCTCCTCTTCCCACAGCCGCCTTCTGCTGCCTGGGCAAAAAAAAAGTCAGCAAACACATAGCAGTTATCCCATCACGACGCCCTCTGGCTCTGTCTGCGCTAATTAGGTGAAGGATTATTTCTATATTAACACAGTATCCAGATTGACCCATGGGATGAGCTTGGGGTTGTGTGGGCACCATGGGACTTGTATTCTCACCAATGTTTTGGTGTTTCTTTTTTCTCCGACTATTACTACTAGTAGGGAATGAGGAATGATTTTTTTTTTTTTTCTGTGAAGTCTATTAGGACACTTTCTGCCATCCACCTTTCTGCTTTTCGGTATGTACCTCCGTGAGGAACTGGAAAACCTGGGTGTCCTGCCATAACACCCGCAGCAAGTCTTATCTCTGGTCTCAGTTTTCTCAACTGCAAAATGATTCTGAAGGTGCTTTCTAGTTCTTAGAGCCTATGATTCTGTAAAAGACCAAAAAGAAAATTGCCTCAGCTCCTCCCTTGTGGCATATGTAGAAAGGAATAGAGGAATAGAGTTAGCATTTGGACCTAGAATGTTGAGAGGATGATTACAGACATCCAGAGCCTCAGGTACCATTAATGGGATCCTTGTGCTTCAGTCCCACTCTCTCATCCCCCACCTTTATTTTTTGTTTTTTCTGCACAGCAAAGAGCATCCTGGAGAGCCAGTCATTTTTGTTCTGTCCCCACCCTCTCTCACCCCCACAGCCCTCATGCAGGAGGGTCCTCACCAAATGGTCCCTATTCTTCCATGGTTTCAAAACCTAGAGCATCCTCTACTGTAAAAATACTTTTTGAAAGAGAGGGTATATTAGGACATACTTGGGTTTTTCTATAACTTTAAAATGTATTTCCTAGTGAATACACTAACGCATGGAGATATTTTTTTTTAATGGAAATTCCTAGCCTGAGGTGAAAGGATAGTTTCACAGAATTGCGTCTGCCAGTTGCTTGTTGAGGCTTCTAGAAACAGCTAATCATTATGTTTAATGTTTCATCAAAAAAATCTCAATGTATTCTTTAAGATGCTCCTTTTTGAACAGTTAAGTGTATGTCTGTGTGGCAATGAAATTGTCCCTATTGATTTTCTCATGTTTTTCAAGTCCATAGTATCAGCCATGTATACCTAAATAGAAGTCTTTTAAAAATTGTTCCCTGAAAGTGGAATTCGGTTTGATATGTTTGTATTGAGAAATGTGCTGTCCCATCTTCTGTGGTAGATCGTTCTTGTGTTTAACCATACCCGGTTTTAGCAGAGTACACCACACAGTATTTCTCCCCTAACTGTGTCATCATCTGCTCCTGTTATTTCAGAGCAATTGCTTTGCTTCCGTCTGGAGCTATTTATACTCCAAATTTTCTGTTTTGTGTGTTACACATTCACCTGTACAGAGATCAGGATAGACCCGATAAAAAGGAATTCGTGCAATTTTGCTGTTGGTTGCTTTGTTTCCATCACACCAGTAAATTAGACTCCAAATACAAAAGGGAGTCTAAAAATTCTCACTTGTTAGTTCTTATATCCTTGGATATTAAGCAAAATATTTGTAATGATTAAGGCAGAGTAACACAAAGAAAATAATAGAGAAACTGCAAACCGCCTGTAGCTTCCTTTAGTATATAAACATGTTGGGAATATTGGTCTTTGGAGGAAATCCATTCCTCTCTTCCGCTAATGGGAATGGTGTGCTGTGTTTCTAAATGTTCTCACTGCCTGCGTCTAGAAGGGTGTCCTCGGAGGAAGTCAAGCACACAGAAGAGAGAATGGAAGTTTGAGTCTCGTGTCCCTGAACCTCTCTCCAGTCTCCCACGCAGTCCCTGCTCGGCCTTCCCCTCCTCGTGCCTGTTTGCATTGTTGTTTTTTTAATTCGTTATTCTTTTCCCTACCTGTCTCCCTCTCAGATCAAGTTACGTCCCTTTCTGCTGCTTTCAACAAAGTCTCGGCTCCCATGTAAAGAGGTTATTTCTTAATCTTGAGAGTGTTTTTAAGCAAAAGGAGTGGGGTCTTTGCTTTCGTAGGATGAGGGCTCGTCCAGGGCACTTTAGGGAAAGTGGCACATGGAAGCACAGAGCTTTACTCCCTAGGATGAAAGGATGAAAGATAAAGAAAAAACCGCCTGCTTCCACCACCAGGTCTCCTTCATGCTTTTTTAAAAGAGAAAAACATGCGCTACATAGGCATTAACATACATAGGTATTAATCACTATTTTTGTGGGTATTTTCCATTAACATTTAATTAGAACTAGCTGCAAATAACAAGTAAAGTACATGAAAGCCTTCAATTTGTGTGTTTAGTATTGGACAAGCTGTTCACCGACTGGGATGGCCCACGTTTATCTGCGGTTACATTTATAATTGTCTTGCCCCCTCCCCCTAGATGTGTGAGAGATTTCCTTAATTACTATTGATTCTTTCTCTCGAAGGACTGAGAGTTCAGACGAGAGCTTAGGTGTATCAGGTGTTATAAAAGCCATGTTGTTGCATTTGCAATTTGGCTAATAAATTGGCTTTAGAGAAAAGCATCTCTCCATGACACTTGGGAATAAAGCTTGCAATTTGCTGATGTTGGACAAGGTTGAGGTTGCACTTTTGTTGCATTTTTGTCTTTCGGTATGTGATTAAATACCGCCTCAGACCAAGGGATTCCTCCCCACTCCTATCTTATGAAGTTCTTAGAGGACTTGAAAAGTCCATTATAAAATACAATTTGAAGGTAAAAGGAGAAGTCAGTGAGCCTCGGTCTGAAAACTGGATAGATTATGCCGTTACTGTAGTTTTTCTACAGAAAATTTTAGTGACGTTGATTGTTTTTTTTTTCCTAATGTTAAGGTAGCAGAGAGATTGTGAGGTGACTGATATTTCAAGGAGAAAAAGGCTTAATGATTATAAATGCATAGCTGGAAATGGAGTTTACACAACCCTAACCACACAGATTAATCAAACTGACCTTGTCTGATACTAATTCTGTCATGCGCCGCATAACAATGTTTCAGTCAATGACAGACAGACCGCATGTACAACGGTGGTCCCTTAAGATTAGTCCTAATAGCCTTCGTTTGTAGTAGGCTACCATCTAGGTTTGTGTGAGTACACCCTATGATGTTCACACAACAACAAAATCACCTAACGATGCGTTTCTCAGAAGGTAGCCCCGTCATTAAGTGACGCATGACTGTACAAGAAAGTATTATCAGGAACTCGTAGGAAATCTCTAGTAAAACAGGTTTTTTCTGATTCAAGTGGAAATGACCCCGTTCACATAGAACATTACAGGTACCCTTAACTCTCAAATATTCCCCAAGACTTCAGGAATGGGAACTGTCTCTTTGCTCACATCTTCACTCAATGCCAGGGACATCTGAGAACATGCTTAGATCCTGAATACGCGTCAGATCATCAAATTTAGAGCTGAGGGATGAAAACAAAACACTTTCAAGAGGGGAGGGTTCGGGTCTGGTGTTTACTAAAGGGTACGAGCCAGCCCTACCAAGATTCTCAAAGGAAAGGGAAGAGTAGTGAAAAGAGGATTTTTTTCCCCTTGGAATCACTTGTGGTTTTAATGTGGCTTTTGCAGTGGATCTCTTGAGCCTGTCAGCTGCGTGCGATGCCCTGGACCAGCACAACCTCAAACAAAATGACCAGCCCATGGATATCCTGCAGATCATTAATTGTTTGACCACTATTTATGATCGCCTGGAGCAAGAGCACAGCAATCTGGTCAACGTCCCTCTCTGCGTGGATATGTGTCTCAATTGGCTGCTGAACGTTTATGACACGTACGTATGGCAAGCTTTTTTCAGACTCTGCCACAGGAGGCTTAGTTTACAGAATGGTGACGGTGTAATTAGCATCACAACAGGGCCCCAGTCTAGAAATATGGGCCTCAGGATGAAAGTTTCGTGAAGCTGTGTGACCTAATGTTGTCCCTGTGATAAATCGTTTCTGCATTTATTGGAGCTGAAAAATATTTTGATAAGCTGGGAGGTAGAGCTAGAAGGTAGATTGCTCTCAGATTAGAAAATAAACACCCTGGGATGTTCATTTTTCAAATCGGAGAGTGAGTCAACGCGTAGCCATTGGTTCTTTCCCTTTCTTGCCTGTGTATTTTGGCTTTCTCCGTCTACTTTGGGGGGCTCCCTCTCCCTGGCGGAAATGGATGCGTTCCTCGAGATGTCGGCATACCTATCACCAGATCTGAGAAGTGTTAGACGATACTCAGAAGATTTTGGGGGAAGACTATGAATTGATAAGCCAAACAAAATGAAAACGAGCCCTTAACGCTGCCAATTCAGCTCCTCAAAGTGAGGAGGTTTCTTTTGAACAATGTTTTGTGAAGTTTCACTTTGGTCCCTCCATTCATCACTCTCTCTTAGAGAGCACTCATTCATTTCTTCGGAATTGCACACAGGAGAGAGCCCCATTTCTAATTTTTGTCTTGAACTTAATGAAGACAGTTGAGGAAGCGAGCAGAAGGAGTTAGTCTTAATTTTGACTGAATTCTTCTTAGACCTCAAAATTCTTACATGCCTTGTTTCACGTGTCAACAAGAACGTAGCCCCATTTGGAAGTCTGGGAAAGCTTTCCGAAAGGAGTTGCGTGTCAACTCTTTTGCCTTTGTTGTAGACATCTCCCACCTGCTGGATTAAAATATATACCTTTTTTGCTTTGTTATTTTGATAAAGTATTGCTTTTTAAATTCCAAGATCACCTGGCTATTGCAATCTGATAATTATCTACCAAGCCTTTGAACACATTGGGTTTTAATTGTGGGTTGGGTTACACCTACATTTGCTTGGGTAAGTGTTTGTATTTAGGTCTTTCCTCAAGTATATTTTGGTACCATTTTCTTTGCAGGTGACGTATGAATGGATTCTAAGTCTATATCTTCCCTTCCAGTTGCCTGAAAATTATTTGGGGGCAATTTTAACTCCTGGAGGACCTGGTTTACTATATGAAGTCTATTTGTTAAACTCTGATTTGCCTTTTTTGGAGAAAGAAGAGATAACATCTTCTAGTGACAGTAATTTTGTTAATGCATTAAGATCCAGGATTTCTGTTTGACTAAGAGATTTAGTAACTTGTACCAGTTGAAAGTTGAGCATATTGTTCACCAAAAATAACCACAATGGGGACCAGTCCTTTGCAATTTCTAAG
The DNA here is from genome assembly GCF_041296265.1 of Equus caballus. NCBI lineage: Eukaryota > Metazoa > Chordata > Mammalia > Perissodactyla > Equidae > Equus > Equus caballus. The sequence goes on along the minus strand of NC_091715.1, from coordinate 25,281,157 downwards.
TGCTAGGTGGGAGAATTATTCTAAAATCTTTTTTTTTTTTAACAGACTTCTAGGGTTCAGTTGCTTTCCGTAACAAATAAAAGCTGAAAATTATTGAAAGACGTTTGCTACCAAATGAAAAAATTTTTTTTTATTTTTAATCTTTTCCCATGGATAAAATGAACTTGTTAATAAATTTGTTATGCTGATATATGCTTATTTCAGCTTTAAATGTAATAAAAGTGAAAGCGCACTTATATTAAAACACTGATACAGCAGTAGGTTATTTTTAAATTGCCCTTTAAGATCATCTATTTGAATGCTCTCTAATAGAGTGTATCATTTCTCTTATGGAGATAAACATTCATATTTTATATTATGTGTCATATGGCCTGAAGTGATTCATTTTCTTCTCAATAAGGGGCAATCTGATGGAAATCTACGAGTCTTGAAGAGAGCAGAGCAGTTAGTTGCTGGCAGTTTTTTTGGCTTCAATAGCCAAAGTACGTAATTTCCTTCAGTAACCAAAATAGCTTAGTGCAGAATATTAATTCTTCCACTTACCAACTTAAACCCAGGTGACTCTCTGTGGATGAATAGGAGGATATTTTTTCCTATTTTATGTAGAGCAACTCTTAGACTTCAAGTAAGGGCTTTGCAGAATTGAAAACTTGCTAAATGTTCATTGGTCAAATTTCCATCGCATTCTACGTCATCAGCCAAGTAGATAAGGAACTCAGACAAGTTCTTAACAATCTTAATAAAACAGTGGTCAATAGAGTTCTCATATGCAAGGATTTTTTCTTAAACTGAGAAAGGTTTACCATCTGGTAAAGTGTCACTAATTATTTTCTGCTTTGATTATTTGTAATAGGGGACGAACGGGGAGGATCCGGGTCCTGTCTTTTAAAACTGGCATCATTTCTCTGTGTAAAGCACATTTGGAAGACAAGTACAGATGTAAGTCACGGGTGTGAACTCTGTATCCTTTTATTAACGTTGGCTAATTACCGCAGTCCTGGACGGGCAGTGACATAGTGTTCTTAATTGTCAGCAGATTCTCCGTGTAAGATGCAGAACTGCTTTTAGAGTGTCATAAAACTTGGTTTGTGCTGTGCCCTGTCAAACATTACATTGCAGGTATTTAAATAGAGAATGAGGATTAACTTCTCCAGTTCAAGTGTTCTTTTACATTACCTTGACTCTGTCTGAATAAAACACATGTTCCTAAAGGATCAAGTCTGATTTCCTAACCCCTTTGTGTAAGGCAGAAAAAAAAAAATAAAGGTTTAATCCGTGCGCTTGCCTCCTCTTTGGAGTCTTTTTTTAAAGAGTCCTATCTAGCATTCACCTTCAGGAAACATTGTTTATTTTATGATCATCTTACTGCAGGTTGTACTGACATTTCCAATTCTGTGACATGGTTAACTTTATTATTGGAGAGACAGCTTGCCATTTCTTACAGGGTAAATAGCACCTTATAGAATTTCCTTTTGATTGACCGTTGGGTTCTTCTGCTTAAAATTTGTAAATCCCAAATTAAAAGCAAATGCTATAGAAGTGATGGTTGAGATGAGTAACCATTCATTCCCACTGTGAAGGGCTGTACGTATTTCCCCCTTAAGTGCTTATAAGAAATCTTTTCAGTAGGAATGTTAAACAAACCTAGTCTGTCTTGTCTGTTCTCTTTTTGCCTAAGGCCTAGCCTCTCAGGGATGAGGCAATGTGCTGAGCTTAAGGAAGGGCAGGAGGTAAAAGATGGAATTCCTCCAAAGCCACTCTGTGTCCGACTGCTCATTGCCCCCCTAGGCGCAAGCCACAAAATACACAAGCCCTTTTAGCTCTCACTTTTATATAGTTTCCACTTGAGTTTCCTCATTCTAAGAACCAAAGAAAAATAACCAACAGCTTGTGTTGTTAACCACTTAAAAATGTATTTTGGATAAAATACAATAGTTCTATGGGCTTTCCTCCTGTAAATATTGTGGTTGTGTGTTATAGGCTAGCTTATCCTCACTCCAGCCTTATCAATGGTATAGTACCAGCATATTGTCATACTAAATTCAATCATTAAGGGAGTTTCAAGTCTGTTTCAAATAACTACTAAGAGGGAACATGTTTTGAGGCCAGCGAAACAAAAATATTAACTGCAAACTGGGATATTTGAAAATAATTCATAATTTTGAAAAAACATCTGGGTGTGTGTTGGAGAGATGGTAGAAGGCTGTGTGTGAGATCTCAATTTGCTTATTGCCATCTTAGATATCTCACTAAAATATTTACTTTTTTAGAGTTTAAAGTGACTTATGAGTAGGAAAAGCTTCCTTGGATTTACTTTTTTGGCAGCTTTTATTTAAATACAAGGTATGATTAAAATTATTGTATTTCTGAGAACAAAACAGACATTGCCGGTGTTTGGTGTGTTCATTCATTCTGTGAACCCATGTATATTGGAAACCTGCAGTCCTCCAGGTACTGCTGTTCTGCTCTAGACACTTCTGGTGCACAGTTGACCAAGATATGGTCCTGCTCTCAAGGAGATACCATTCTTCAGCTGCAAAGACAGACCCACATTAAATCAGTGACAGTGTAAAGTGATTTGAGCTACTTACAAATATGTATAGCATCCTGTGGGAACCCATACAAGAAACTCAATGATCTTGTGACTTCATAAAGAAGTCCCAATGTCGCTCCATTTGTTCATCTCTGATGTTCTAAAGGGATGGTGCTTTGGGCCAGTTACATGCTTCTTAATGCTAAGACATTTATTTTATGATAATGGTTATGTCCTATATAAAATATATTTCCCAAGACATTGTGTTCTGGCTTAGGAAAAATTCAGGTATCAAGACTGTATGTAAACTCTCATTTCTTTCAGGGCTGTAGTTTATTTGAAAGTTGGCACACTTCATATATACACAGTGATGCTTAACTTGATCCATAAAAGTAAATGTCCAGATTAGCATACAGTAGAAGGAACCCCTCTCTGGGGGAATATTGGCGACTCTCGAGAACTGGTACGGGCATTGAGTTGGTTGTTAGGTTCTGCTAGCATTTACTTGGTGCTGCTTTTGATTGTTGCAATTCTCTTCTTCCTTTTTTAGACCTTTTCAAGCAAGTGGCAAGTTCAACAGGATTTTGCGACCAGCGTAGGCTGGGCCTCCTTCTGCATGATTCTATCCAGATCCCAAGGCAGTTGGGTGAAGTTGCATCCTTCGGGGGCAGCAACATTGAACCAAGTGTCAGGAGCTGCTTCCAATTTGTAAGTTATTCGCCTTCTTAAGTAATATATTTATTCTTTTGTGTTTTAGAAATTAATTTTAAACGCCACGAAACTTCAGTTTCTCACATTAGCTCTTCTGTAGGCAGGCAGGTAGGTAGGGGATTTTTGATATTTGATACCTCTGTGGGTAATGGCTTCTGGAACTCTGGGTTTGGGGAGAGAGGATGGTGCAGAGGAGGGAAAAGAAACCTCTGCAGCAGGGTTACTAAGCATGGTCGCTAAGGTGCTGGGAGGGAAGGGAGTTCTCGGTGCCTCCGTGAGGGAGGAAATAAATCTCCAGCCGTAGAAATCCTTTGTAAATAGGAAAATGACCTTTAGGGGCCGGCCCAGTGACACAGTGGTTAAGTGTGCACGTTCCGCTTCTCGGCGGCCCGGGGTTCGCCGGTTCGGATCCCGGGTGTGGACATGGCACTGCTTGGCATGCCATGCAGTGGCAGGCGTCCCACATACAAAGTAGAGCAAGATGGGCATGGATGTTAGCTCAGGGCCAGTCTTCCTCAGCAAAAAGAGGAGGATTGGCAGCAGTTAGCTCAGGGCTAATCTTCCCCCCCCCCAAAAAAAAGGGGGGGGCTGGCCCCATGGCCGAGTGGTTAAGTCCGTGTGCTCCACTGCAGGCGGCCCAGTGTTTCGTTGGTTCAAATCCTGGGCATGGACATGGCACTGCTCATCAAACCACGCTGAGGCAGCGTCCCACATGCCACAACTAGAAGGACCCACAACGAAGAATATACAACTATGTACTGGGGGGCTTTGGGGAGAAAAAGGAAAAAAAATAAAATCTTTAAAAAAAAAAGAAAATGGGGGGCTGGCCCCGTGGCCAAGTGGTTGAGTTCGCGCGCTCCGCTGCAGGCGGCCCAGTGTTTCGTTAGTTCGAATCCTGGGCGCGGACATGGCACTGCTCATCAGACCACGCTGAGGCAGCGTCCCACATGCCACAACTAGAAGAACCCACAACGAAGAATACATAACTATGTACTGGGGCCTTTGGGGAGAAAAAGGAAAAAATAAAATCTTTAAAACAAAAAAAAAGAAAATGACCTTTATAGGTGAGTCTCTTAGGTTTTTTTTTAACCTAATTCTATCATTATAGCCTCCTTTTCAAGGGCTGTTGGTAAATAGTTGACATACCTATCATTTTTTTAAAAAAAGTTTTCCTTTTGTAGCTCTGACATTCCTCTACCCTTCCAAGGCCTGGATGGCGACTTCCCATAGTCTTATAACAAGCTTGGAAGTTTGTACTCTACTAATGTCTGTTCCGAGCTCGACACACTCTTGCCCATTCTCTTTCTTTTTTTCTTTTTTCTTTTTGGATGAGGAAGATTAGTCCTGAGCTAACATCCATGCCCATCTTCCTCCATTTTTTTAATATGTGGGACGGCCCACAGTATGGCTTGATAAGTGGTGCGTAGGTCTGCACCCAGGATCTGAACCAGTGAACCCCAGGCCACCAAAGCGTAGCAAGCAAACTTAACCGCTACGCTACTGGGCTGGCCCCATCCATTCTCTTTCTTATCCTGCCCCATTGCCTTCTCCACACCATAATCAGTGCCCCCAGAAACACCCTCTTCCTCCCAAATGCCTGAGCGCTCCAGTGATCAACATTTAGGTTGTTTCTATTTTTTGATAAGGTAGGTAATGCTGCAATGAACATCTTTATGCACTCAGCTCTTTTCTTTGATTGAAGTTTTTTCCTTAGGTTAAAACGTCAGGAATGGGATTACTAGACTGAAAGATATAAACAGTTTTATGGCTTTTAATACATATTACCAGATGGCTCTTTGTGAAAAGTTGTTTCTATTTGCACTACCACTAGCGCTGAAGGAGTGAGATATTTGCAGTATCACGTTATTCACAGTGTTGTCATGGTTTTTTAAAAAATGCTAAGAGCTCTTTTTCTTTTATGGGGTTTCTCAATCCAGTCTAATCCCATTAACAACAGACTAGCTGTAGAGATACCTGGGTTAGACCTGCATGTAGTCTTTGACCACAGACTAGGATAAAACTATAGAAGGCCTCCTGGGCAGAACATTGTGAATATTTAGACATTTCAAGCAGTTTGAGCGTTCATTTAATAGTTAACTGTGCAAACTGAGTAAAGGCATCAGAAGCCCACGTATGTAGAGTTGGATTTACTGTTTGCATTGCTTTGCCAAAATTATGGCAAATTAGCTGTAAATGTAAAATAGATACGGAGAAATAACTGCATTTTTTCACCTCATACTCAAATCCCCCAAAATATGAACAGACTGTCACTGCCTCTAGATTTGTTTCTTGCATGTGGCTGCATTAATATTTCTACTCTAGAATGTAGACACAAGTAACTTTCATACAGTGAATATTAATGGCCCCAGTAGTCCAGATTCGTTTTGGTTTTTTTAAAATCCAATCATAAAATAACTTGTAATGACATGAGGTCTTTTTTCCCTAAGTGTTGTTTTCTCTTTAGTGAACTTTGTTCCTTTTTATGTTCCAGTTGTGAAACTCACACACACATGTTCATATATAATAAGTATATATATATACACAATTGTGTGTGTATTGTGACTTGGGTTGAGAGCAACATTCAGAACACAAACTGGCCGACAGTCATCTTTATTCAGGGACAGTTCCTGTGGCAGAGTAAGCCGGGCTGGCTTCAGGGCCACTGGAGCCATTGTCCTGTCACTCCACAGTACTGACTGCGCCACTGCCATCATCATCAGGCAGCCACTGCCACCCTCACTGTAGACTCTGGCTCTCTCTCTCTCTTTTTGATTGAAATATATTTGACATATAACATTGTGTAAATTAAAGGTGTACCATACATGGATTTGGTACATTTATATATTATGATTGCCATTGGAGCAATAGCGAGCACCTCTGTCACCTCACATAATTGTCCTTTCTTTTTGTGGTGGGAATACGTACGATCTAGTCTCTGGCTCTCTTGAATTTGGTTGTCAGGACAAGGGGCCGCTGAACAGAGGCTCCACTTTCCCTCGTGCTGTGCCCTTATCAGAAGCCAGGTTTGTTCCACGTCGGCCTGTTGCATCTTTTAGCTGGATGCTTGCCTTCCTCACTCACCCCATGCCTTATGTTTCACTGTGTCCCTGTCTGTAATAGCAACACTCCCTTCTCGGTGTCAAGACTTCGAGCTTGCTGGCCCGGTGGCGCAGCGGTTATGTGCACACGTTCCACTTCGGCAGCCTGGGGTTTGCTGGTTCAGATCCTGGGTGCGGACATGGCACCGCTTGGCAAGCCATGCTGTGGTAGGCATCCCGCATATAAAGTAGAGGCAGATGGGCACGGATGTTAGCTCAGGGCCAGTCTTCCTCAGCAAAAAGAGGAGGATTGGCAGCAGATGTTAGGTCAGGCTAATCTTCCTCAAAAAAAAACAAAAACAACTTTGAACTCAACCCACCACTCAATCGCATATTTATTGAATGCTTCCTGGCTAGCTAGTCTCCAAGCTCTTGGCAGTGTCTTTTGTGAGACTGGGGGGAAATCCGTCAAGATATTAAGAGTGGTAACAGGTGGTTTTTATTTTCTTCTCTCTACTATTGTATTTTCTTCTTTGTCCATTTAGAATTAGAAGAAAATTAGTAAAGTGCTAACTTTTTGTTTCAGAGGAAGAAACATCTTTGGTTGAATTCCTTTTCATTGTCACTCTTCCACTGTTTTCAAGCCTTCTCATCACACGCACAGATTATTGCACTGTCTTCTTAGCAAATCTCCTCTCCACACCCTTGGCCCTTTCATTGGTCTTACTGCTCTCGTACCGGTTATAGAGAAATGGATCTACTGTGTGACCCCCACCCTTAGAAATCCTAATTTCTCTATTTAACTCTCAGACCTTTCTTAATCTGTTTCCATAACCGCCCACAGTTTGCTTTCACTACCATGAAATGGCTTCTCCCTACCATATTACCTCCCATGCTTATATATAGTATTGTCACTGTTGCTACTGATAAGAATACTTTAGCTTTGTTCACATGAATTCTCTCATTTAATCCTCGCCAACCTTTTGAGGAGAAGAGAAGAGGCAGGCTTTCGGCTTTTTGTTGTTGTTGTTGTTGTTTAAGCGGATAAACAATTGACCTGTGCCCCGGAAGTCCCTCAGCTGGGCAAGAGTTGGACTCCTAGTCTGGCATCCCCACCCCCTGACTCCCCATTTACTATCTCATTCCCAAGGGGAAATAATACGTATTTATTCTGGGTCCCTGCTAGAATAAGAGATGCCATAACAAAACAGGGAACATCCGAGAGTTAGGGGGGAAGAGGAATCCTCATTTTAAGAAGTTGAGTATTGGCAAATTGGATGTTTCTAGTAGGAATGTTGTACACATTCTATATGTACACAGCCAGGCAAGGTTTATGTTGCTTAGATTGGGGGATCCTCTCAGCTTTGTAGTAATTTGCAGTCAGGTTGAACAGATCCACTGTGAATGCTTGCTTCAGAATCGATGCCCACCGTCCTGGCCCTGCTCAGCCAGGTGCTCTGGCAGTCGCCTTTTCTTTCGCAAGTGCGCAAGTGCATGAAAATGCGATGTTTGCTGTAGGGAGAGATAACAGGAGTGAGAATGCCCTGTGCCCTTTGTTTGAAGTGTAAGACCTTGGGAATGGGGCTAGGCTGGCTCCTTTAGCAAGCTTGTGCTCAAAGGCTGCTGTTTCTAGCAGCCTAAGGAAACGGCAGTGAAGTACTTGTCTCTCCTACAAATGCATTCCTTGCACCGCCGAGGGAGACGATGACTTCAGACTATATAGTCCTTTTATTTCCTTCATTTTCTTGTCACCAGCTGGAAATCTTACTTCTTTTGTTGGTCCAGTTAGAAAGATGTAACCTCTGATTCAGACAAGGGCCTGGCAGGGGCCAGAAGAGAGATGTGTGTTCATGTGCACTGCCCGCTGGATGATCTTTTCAAGGTTTCCTCAGACCATATCCATACCCTCCAGTCTGGAGATGGACAGTGGTGATGTTTGCACCAAAATATGAATGTACTTAATATCGTTGAAGTGTCCACTTAAACTGGTTAAGACAGTAAAATTTATGGGATGTGTATTTTACCACAGTAAAAAAAATTGAGGGAAAAAACTTAAAAGAGGAAAAGGAATTGCCAAGTCCAGATAAAATGTTTTGCCTGTTTAAAAATCAGTATAGGTGCTTCAAGGAATTATCCAGTAGGCAAGGAAATGAAGGCATATCTGTGGATATTAAAAAAGAAAATTCACTATAAATTTATGGATTTGACAGTTGCATCTTTATTGATACCAAACAAGGCAGTAGGATATGTTTCTACGTCAGAAGCAGACTGCAGTCAACACATTTACTGGGAGATTGCCTCTGGGGCAGTAGTGGAAGTAAAGTTTTGAAACCAGTTTGTTTTAGAAATACAGCTTCAATTCATCCATCATCAGGTTGTTCCTCTTTCGTAATCCACGGAAACATTCCTGTTGGCAGAGCAGATCCACCCTTAGGACCTCAGTCAGGCCAGGCCTGCCCTGGCAATGAGTCACACACACTGCCCAAAAGAACCTTGGCGGTGGGCCACATCTCTTCTCTTTCAGATGAGAAAGCTAAAGCCCAGAGAAGCAGGATGAATATAGTCTACATCCCGCACATATATCACGTCAGAATGACACATCAGGCCTGAGCTGCTGATGTTCCAAGCTAGTATTTCCTTCTGCTAAACCGTCTGAGTAGAAATAGATGGCTTTAACTAGTTCCAGTACCGGACTTGCCTAAGCAGGTGTTAACGTGATCCCTTACGTGAATTTAAGGTTATAAGAGGATGACGTGGGTAAGTGAACATCCCTACCCCCACCCCAGCACACATGCATACACACACACCCACACCACGATCTTTATTTAAAATACTTTAATCCCAATTCCAGTTGTGTAGTCTACCTTCAAATAAAACCAAATAATACTTCCTTTTAGATAGGAAAACTTCACGCTTTTAAGTGACTCCAGAAAAGTCATGTATCTACAAATTGGGATTTGGCAGTGTCCTGAGAAGTGCCCACCCCATGCCCCCACCCCCCCCCCAACGTGACAGTCTTTGTCGTCTCTCCTTCTGCAAACATTTTAAGGACTTTATTGTTTAGATAGAATCAAGTATACCAACTTTATATTCAATACGCTTCACCTGCAAGAGCTTGGGTGTCAAAATCTGTTTATTTTACATCTGTTTTCTGCCTCCTGTTGTATGTATGCATTCAAAATGAATAAGTTGCTTTTTCATCTGTCTTCTGGATTTTTATATTCATATGACATAAATGAATATCCTCGATGCACAGTTGTTGTAATATAGAATGATATAGAAATGAGAATGAATTACAGCCTCAACTGCTGCGAGCAAGGATATGGACATGTCTCATATATACATAATAAATCACTCCAGAGTATCTGGAGTAGCAGGTGGCAGAGTGGTGAAGCCCACAGGCCCTGCAGCTGACTGACTGCCTGGGTTCAAATCTGAGCTCCGCTATTTGCTGGGTGTGTGACCTTGGGCACGTTTCTTAAGCTTCCTGGCCCCTAAGCTCTTGGGGTAGTTGTGAGACTTAAATGAGCCCATAGAGACAGAGCAGTTAGAGTTGTGATCAGCACATCATACGTACTCACTGACTGCTAGCTACGATTATCTAAAATGTACCAAGAGGGGCCGGCCCAGTGGCACAGCAGTTAAGTTCGCATGTTCCACTTCAGCAGGCTGGGGTTCTCTGGTTCGGATCCCGGGTGTGGACCTACACACTGCTTGTCAAGCCATGCTGTGGCAGGCGTCCCATATATAAAGTAGAAGTAGATGGGCACAGATGTTAGCTCAGGGCCAGTCTTCCTCAGCAAAAAGAGGAGGATTGGCAGATGTTAGCTCAGGGCTAATCTTCCTCAAAAAAATAAATAAATAAATAAAATGTACCAAGAGAATATCCCACCAAGATTCACAGTTCCTTTTATCTGTGGCCGAGCATCCGTAGATTAGGTTTTAGAGACTCTTGAGGTTCTGTTTTCTCTATAACTGTTAAACTCCCATTGCAAGGACACTTCTTAACCGGTTTGACAACATTCCCCATGCCAATTGATCACATTTTATATTTTCCATCCTTAAAATAACTCCTAAAAGTTCCACTTTGCCTAGGTTTCCTTTGTTTTTTTGTTGAGTCATCAAAATATGGGCCCTTAGGTTCCATCGACATTCTTTTTATGCCCCTTCTGGACTGATGGATACTCACTAGTAACTGAGATATTATTAAGAGTTGTTATAATTTGGTATTCAGAAACAGAGGTAGCCACACCAAGCTACTACTAGGCCTGCTCATGGACAGTTAAGTAGAATTCCTGCAAATTTTCAGGAAAGACTTTTTTTTTTTTTCTTTTTTTGGTGAGGAAGATTTGCCCTGAGCTAACATCTGTGCCAGTCTTCCTCTATCTTGTATGTGGGTTCACCGCCACAGCGTGGCTTGATGAGTGGTGTGTAGGTCCTTGACTGGGATCCAAACCCACAAACCCTGGGCCACCGAAGCACAGCACGCAGAACTTTAACCACTCAGCCACAGAGTCAGCCCACAATAAAGACCTTTTATCAGAGTATTATCAATCTGAGTTGACTATTGGTTTTCAACTGCTGTTGTTTGCTTTTTTAAAATTTTTACTTATAAGCTCTGGTGGGTTTGGCTTCATAATTATCCATTTAATTTGTTGTGGTTTGTGTGGTTGACTTCCCAATGTGGAGAGATGGATATTTTCTTCATTAGTATTTTGAAGATAGGTTTGTGTTGTAGTTGAAACCTGTTTCATTCATACATTTATTGCCAGGGAAAAGCACATGTCATTCTGTTTCCCCTCCTCAACTTTCTAAAGTAGTACTTCATTGTTATGACCAAAGTTTCCTTCTTCATTCGTTCCTTTCTTCCTTCCTTCCCTCCTTCTCTCCAAAAGTTGAGGCAGAGGTGCCAATAATAAAAAAAAATTTTTGAGAGCTGTGCTTTTAGTTGGAAGAGTATTCTGGACTCCCTTTTATCAGTTCACCATTAATTCACATTGAAATTTACCCAAAAAGCTCATAGAAACAAGGAAACATGACTCCAACATTTACCGTTTTCTTTTTTCCCATGTTTGTCACTGGCTTGTAATTTGATTTTTTTTTAATGGAAAGTTCTTCCTACAAAGATTACTTAAAATGAAGGGAAGTGCAAAACTTCTCCCTGGGATATCCTTACCTGTTTCTCCAGGGTCCTTAGTGTGTCTTGACCTTCTAACCTAACAGCTAGAGTTTTTTGTTTGGGGGTTTTTGTTGGGCGTTTGATGGAATATTAAAAAAGAATTTTTTCTCCTGCCTTTTTTTTTAAAGCTACACTTAAAAAAAATATAGTGAAATTTATTCTGGTGGTTGGTTCCGTGGGTTTAGATGAATGTGCATAGTTGTGTCACGGCCACTACAGTCAAGACCTAGAACATTTCCATCGCCCCTAAAATTCCCTCTTGCTCTCTGTCATCCTGCCTGCTCTCAGTCCCTGGAAAGCACGACCGTGGCCTTTTCCTGAACTGGATTTTAAATGACTGTCGGCGGCAGTGGTGGAAGATTTTACGTTAGCTCTTGTACTCGAGCGTAATGTGTCCTGATACTTGCTTGAGAAAGTATATTCCGTGATATCTACAGACAAATATCTGTACTGTTATGTGAAGTTTTTCTGTTAAATAACAACTCCCTAGCATTAACTAATTGAATTAATTGAAACATTGAATATACTTAAGGATTTGCATAGCTTTAAAAATTGTTCTTATGGTCCCTGGAGCGATGGCATTAATTGGTTTATCAGTCAGGTGGAGTGGAGAGCCTGAGTGTGGACAGTTGTCCTTGAACATGTAAATGAAGAGTGGGTAATCGCTGTGTGTTATTGTGTGGGCTGATTTTAGCTTTAATGGGTGATTCAGCGTCCTGATTAATATTTAGAGCAGTGACTGCTGGCCTCCAACCTGCTCATTATCTTCAGGACTTTAAACAAAATACTTGATTTCTACCCAAGATCGCAGTTATGGGAAGTCTTTTACTTCTTGTCTCACAAACACAACTTTTGACCTCTCAATGCTTATTTCAAACCAGAAAAATGTCTGTCCACGTGGGGATTCTTAAACTCATTTTTATGGCTGAAAATTCACACTTGGGTATCTGGGAAAAGCACACCTAGGCAGAGTGTATGAGAGGATGCTGTAGGAACAATGAAGCTAAGAGAACAGGGAGGAAATCGGTTGGGTGTTAGGGTTGTGTTTTTTGAGAAAACGAATCCTGAGGAGCTTCTCACATTTTCTACCATAGACATGAATGCCATTTCCCCTTCCTCTTTCACAGTCATTAAAGTCACTCTTACCCACCTTCCTGCCTGCCTTGCCCTCCCCCAGGTAAGGCTGATTTGGAAGAAACAATGGTTTCCAACCAGTGTTTTATTTTGGAAAAAATTCAAGCATAAAGAAGAATTGAAAGAACAGTATAACGAACACCCATATGTCTCATACATCTGTACAGCCCATGGTTAGTTAGCATCTTCTCCCGTTTCTATTTCTCTTCCTCCTCGCTTCCTTATGTATGTCTGCCTTTGAGTACACACACGTACTCATTTTCCCCCCTTTGCTGTTTAAAAGCAAAAGGACATTACAACATAAAACATAAACTCCTAAATACTTCACCACGCATCTTTTTTTAAAGGACTTTCTGCAGCTAACTGCAGTACCCTCGTCACACACAAATTGAACATCAATTCGGTAATATCATCTAACATGCAGTCCACAGTGAAATTGCCCCGTTGCCCCAGAATCTTCCTTATAGCTGCCTCTTTTCTTCCAGGAGCCAGTGAAGGTTTGTGTCTTGCATTTGCTTGTGACGTCTCTTTCACTTAATCTAAACAGTCTCCCGCATGTTTTGTTTTTTCATTCATGACATTGACGTTTTTGAAGAGTCTGGGCCAGTTCTCTTGAAGAATGTCCCATGTTCTGGATTTTTCCGCTTGTCTCCTTATGATTAGATTCAGGTTAAAATTCTTTGGGAAGAAGATGATGGAGGTGATGTTGTGTACTTGCCACTACCTCATATCGGTAGGGACAAAATAACACTTTGTTCTTATTGGTAATGCTATGAACCTTAAGGTGGTGTCTGCCAGGTATTTCCATTGTAAAACTTTCTTTTTTCCTTTGTAATTAGAAGGTCATTTTTGTGATATTTTGAGACCCTATGAATATCCCGTTCCTTAACAGCCGTTCACCCTATGGTTTTAGCCTCCATTGATGATCCTTTTCTAATTCAATTATTATATTGGCAGTTGCATAATAGTGATTTCTAATTCTACTATTCTTTCTGCCTGTGTTAGCTGGTTTTCTTCTGTAAAGAAGAGTTCCACTGCTCTCGTCTCTTTGTTTTCGAGTATCACTGTGGACATCCAAGGTGATTTTGAATGTGCAAAGAATGAGACTTCTGACTGAACTGCCTTTGGATACTAGTTTTGCCATGGCATTGCTGAAGATGCCAGTGCATAGCATTGACAGTCCTTTTCCCCTATGGCAATGTAAACATACGTCTAATAAGTACCTTCCCATATTAACCAATTTTTTTGTAGGAGCGACAAGTTGACCAAAACCTATAAGGTGAGCGATGCGCTAATGAGGATTGAGAAACTTGTAGGCTTTTCTGTTTCATTTTTTTCCTTTTTGCTACTTGAGTATCTGTTAGCCTGTAGCTATCGGTCCATGTAGCTCAGATATGCCATAGCATCTCACGGTGGGAGGAAGGACACGTAATACCAAAGAGAAGGGGGAAAGGAGGCGATCAGAGGAGACGTGAGTATGCATTTATCGCAGTGATTTTTGGGTATTCACTTGTACCTTCAGAGAGCTCTCAATAGGCAGCAGAGAGTTCAGTTCAAGATTTGGTACGTGGGCAATGCCCCAGGTAGGCCTTCCTTAGCTATCAGAGTCTCTAGCACTCTAAGGCAAGTTAAAGATTCAAAGGATTTTGAACATCAGCCTGTGTGTTCCCGTAGGAAATCACTTTTGTCTTCCCTTTTTAAGACTACTTTAAACATGCATAATTTAGTATTAAAATAAAAGGTAGCCTTGAGTTGTTTCCTTAACCTCCTTGAGCCTTTTTTCATCAGTAATGTGAAGTTAAACAGATTGTCTCAAGAGTTACTTGCCCCCAAGTTTCTTTGATTATACGCTAAAAGTTAGGAAAAGGCAGAAAGGGAAATGGATTACCATACTTATTTCAAAGCTTGGTCATTATCAGCAAAGTCTGACCTGATTTTCTGGGTATCAAGTTTTGTAATAGCGATATGAGATCCAGAAAACACTCTTGTACATACAGCGTGGCCTTTCACATGAGACCAACTGCTCTCAGAACCGAAGTTGCATAGACTCAGAGCAAGATGTGAAAACACACTATGTGGAACCTCGTAGAAATGATCTCTTGTGTCCCTACACTAGTTTTCCTTAGCAACTCAAAGGTAAAACACAAGTATCTTCTGTCTAAGAGGATCAAAATGGCACCTTCCTTCTGCTTTATTTGTTACATGTAGGTTTGGTATAGTTTTATAGGAGATTTTTTTTTATCGCTCATTTGATTTTCATAAAAATTGGTATTGTTTGGAAGAAAGGTTATTAATATTCTTTACAACTTGTTCTTGTTCCTCCTTTTATGTTCGTTGCTAGTGCAGACTTCCCTCTTATGTAAAATATTCCACTGATGCCCTTGGTAGATTTCGAGGTTGTTAAAGAAACTGTAATAACAGCTTAGGGAACAGTCAGGAACTGCCTGTCCTGTACCATCTGACCCTGGCTAGCCACTCTCCTTGTGGTTTTAAATCTTTGTGTACAGACTGTAATTCACAAAACATTTTTGATCAATTTAAATTCAAATCTTTCCAAACACTAGGGCTTTTTACAATCGGGGCCAGAAAAGTTGGGTTGTCAGCTTTTAATGCCGTTACCGATTAACAATGGCAGCAATATTGAAATGGTTATTTGGATTTGTGAAGGGGACGTTTTCCTAGTGAAAACAGCAAATACAAATGGCCAGGAAGGAGAGATTAACCTTTTTAAAAATCTGTGGTTTGTCCCCAGTGTTTTCCATAAGAAATGTCATAAGAATGTTGGGAAATTCTATTCATACATATGAATGTTTTCAAGATTTATATATTTATTATTTTGTCCCCTAAATGGGCAGGAACTGTACTAAATAACATGAAAATACACTCACATACACTCCTGTACTAGCTGACCCACCTTACCTTGCTTGGGATAATTATTTGCCATGATTAAGTAAATTTCTGCTATTTGTCCTGGAATACATTGCATAGAGCTGTCTATTTGGGAAGCAACTTGATTTTAAATCAGGGTAAACCATTTGAGAATGTTCCCTTGTGACTTCCAGTTTGGGGCTTTTTACTTATTAGTCCTTTTCCTTTCCTCTCTCCGCACTATATTAACCAGCGTGGCCTTTGTCTCCCCATCAGTAGTTGAACAGGCTTATTCTGGCTTCTCAGTTTCTGTGTGGTAGAGGATAGCTGCCTGCGTGTTAGGTGCCCTGCCGAGCTCCGAGGGAAGTCTGATGTTTAGTTAATAGTAATGTACCCATGTTGGTTTCTTAGTTCTGACAAATGAACCATGGTAATGTAAGACGTTAACGTCAGGGCAGAGTTTCTCAATCTTGGCACTAGTGACAGTTTGGCCCAGATAATTCTGTGTTGTAGGGGAATGTCCCCCATGTTGTTGGATACCCCCAACCCCAGTTGTGACTACCAAAAATGTCACCAGATATTGTCAGATGTCCTCTAGGGTACAGAATTGTCCCTGGTTGAGAAGCACTGACCTAGAGCATAGCTACCTGCCTGTGAGTTTCCCTTCAGGGCCCTCAGTGTGAATTTTGTGTTTTTCTCCATTTTAAGCCAGATCATTCTAAATATATCCTCCAAGTCCAGAAATAGACTGTTAGCCTTTGGTGTGCGATACCATAACAGACAAACCAACAGAGAGACATTTCCTTTAAAAACTATTTAAAAGTAAACATTGGGCAGTTTGAGAATGTACTTATTTTGTCTCCTATTCCTTAGACAACCCTTATAAGTTCAATAGTTTGCTCTTCAGGATGACGAGGCAGTTTTTTTTTTTCTTCTAACCTCATTTAGATATCATAATCCTTCCTTTTATTTATTGTGATCACATTGCAGCTTAATTTCCACCTGTCACCGAATTCAGCAAACTTTTACGGAGGGTATAGAAACATAATTCCTGTCTTTAAATAACCTGCAATCTAGGAATGAAACCAAGGAGGTTTAGGCAAGTATTGTTTCCGGGATGGTAGTTCCTTTTTATCATCTGAGAACTCCCGGGTACAATCTCTTGCATAAAGTTTACTTCTCTTCATGCTAATTTTTTCAGTTTATTAAGCATTGACGTGGTTTTTCGAAAACCTCACAGTTGAGATGCCAGTTGCCTTCTCTTAAAAACAACATATGTGTTTATGGTAGCTGGGCTGCAGGGGTTGCTGAGGAATCTTCCCATCGCATTTCTTCTTTGGCCATCAATTGATACCGTTATCCTGAGAGAAAAATGAGTGTTCATGTTGACCCCCTGGCAGCCATTTGTCGCCTAGTCCTTCAGTGCCCAAGGACTTATGGGAAGCACAACGTGAAAGAAACCAAAAAGTTATCCTGAACCCCGACAAATCTCCCAACTCCAAACTTGCCACGTACAGCCCTTTGAAATGACTATATTGGTAATTAAATCCCTTGGCTAGAAATTCCAGGTATTGGGATTCCTTTAACTGTCTTTGTACCTTGCTAAAATGACATCCGTGTAAAGCCACCCTGCGATCTGCTGTAACGGAGCAGCAGAAATGACAACTGATTCCTTCCCCTAGCCTCCGTGCTATGGATAGTCGCTGATAGGTGAGGACCAACAGAGAAAGAGTGGAAGCCCAAGATACTTCCATCCTGTGGCTATCACAGCAGAAGGAGCTGTGATAGCTTTGCTTTCTGTGTGTACATGCCATAGAAGAGGAAAAGGGAGGTATTGCCAAAACCAAAAACCAAAAAACAAAACCCAGGGCTAAATGGCCCGTTCTAAGAGTTTTTGCTTAGATAGTTTGAAAATGGCATTTCTGGGTGAGGGCAAGCTCTTCCTTGATACCAAGAGAAGATACTGGAGGCCTATATGAATGTCCGCAGATAATGGCACCTGCAAGGATGGTCTCAATCCAATGCCATCGTACCTGTCATTTGAACTCAACAACTTCCTACCCTTCCAGTCTATCCCTATTTATTTTTTCTAGGATGATCAAAATGTAATTTTAGCTGCATTTTCATTCTACTTCTGTTAGATCTTTATAGAAGCTTGCCTGGTTTTAATTCTTTCCTCCTTTACTGCAAGACAAAAGGAGAGGGATTTACCACTAGGATTCAGAACGGTTTGCAGTAAAAATGAAACATAGAAACAGAATGAGAATGTGAATCCCCATGTCTTGTCTTCAGTGCCGTCAGTTGGCCTAGGTGAGCAGTTTTAAAAGAGCCAAAATGATGGATCTTGCATCTTAGGAGCTAGAAAGAACCTTGAGAGAATTTCCAACCTTTAAGCACAGGAGAAAATCTGTAGTATTTTGAAAGAGGAGAACATTCAATCGCTTCCCTTGGTAATTTACACTAATGCTGTAACAACTTTCAGCGTCAGGAAATTCTTCCGTATGAGTTACAGCCGGAATTCTTCATGCTGCTTAAGCCTGTTTCTTCTTGTTCTGCCCTCACTGAAGGGATCGAACAGCTGGTCACAGGCCCCTATGCAAGAGCCATTCACATAATTGAAAACTGTTATTAAATCGCCCCTTCAGCCACTCTTTCTTGTTCATTCCCTTTTTTTTCTTCATGGCTAAATAATCTCAATTCCCTTAAGCTGTTCTCATAGGTCTTTCAAACCCTTTAATTATCGTTGTGCCTTTCTGCCAAGCCTTCGCTAAGTTCTGGGTCGGCTGTAGCACCAGAACTAGACACCATTTTCTAAGAAGGGTTTGCACAGTACTGAGTAATGAGCTCATTTCCTTACACTGTGCTTGCTATATGCCTTTAGTTATACATCACAGACATGGTGGGGTTTTTTCTTCTTTTATTTTTTACCCCTAACGTTTGTTGCTGACTCATGGTCAGATTTTTTTTCTGTTTTCCGGAAGGAACAGAAGCTCTGTGTTATTATTACATTTTCTGTATTAAGCCTCAATTCTTTCCTCTGCATCACGTCTTTGAATCCATCCTTAAACAAACTATCATTTAAACGTAAGTCAGGAAAAAACATAGAGGTTCAGATTAAGGAACAATAAACTCATGTTTTAAATAGGAATAAATTAGTAATGCTTCTCAATTTGCTGTCTTTCTGTAATGGTTTGTCTCCTAGCTAGAAAGGGTTATTTTGATAAAGTTAGTTTCTAGACCAGTGGAGCAAGAGATTGTTATAGGACATATTGTAGCTGAAACTTCCAGTTCTATTGACCAAGTCTCTCATTGTGTCTTTGTGTACAAGATGGGAAAACGTAGGTAGTGGACACTAGACGGTAAGATAACTGGGAAGAATCAGAGTTGAGCAACCAGAGAGGGCTGAATCCTGGATTTGTCTTGACCTGAGGTGCAGGCTGTAGTGGTGTGGCTCACGTTTGACCTTGGCCTCTGATATTTTCACCCGTGACTTTTTGATGAAGACAGAACACATGTCTTAAAATGTAAAAATTACACAAAGGTGGGAAGAATGGCTAATTCCTTAAGAGTCAGGATTCTTAGAGATATTGATGAGATTGTACAATGGGCTCAAAGTAACAGGAAAGTCCTTGAGAGAGGTGAAAGGAAACAAAGCCCGAATGAACAAGTACAGAATGGAGGCATCACTGGAAGCAGCCGAGAACAGCATTTCCCATCATGCCCAACAGAGCATTAGTGCCTTGTGTTCACAAGCCTTATGAGTTGAAAAAAAAGAAGATAAAGGTCTTAGGATCACTGAATCATTAGTTTGGGAAATTCTGAGGTCGAACAAAGTTTAACGTGTTTCTTCACTGACGACACTCTCAGCTTTCAATACGTTAACGTGCATTTTAAGAATTTTAAGAGGTGGATATAATGTGCGATGTTTCCTTAATTAATTTGACCTTCTTTTCCTGAAGCATTTTACTGGATGATTGATCTGCTGGGTGCCCTGGGAAACACTGGCCCAGAGATTTTAGTTGAGTGGAAACCCTATGTGAGCCTATAGTACAGAACAAAAGAAAGTAGTCAATTATATTGTTCAGAGAAATGGAGGTACCATGCCCAGCAGATCACATTTGGAGAATAGTTTTCTAATGGACAGTGGCAACCCAAGCCATGTCAGATGAGGAAGAAATCAAAGGAGTAGAGATGAAGAGGCATGGCCAGACAAGACAGCTCTGGTAACATATTTAAAGGGCTGTGTGGCAGCTGAAAACTGCTGGGTTTCTGGTCGGATGGATAATAATAATGCTGATAACAGGAGCAAACCCTGACATGGCTCTTGCTGTGTGCCAGACACTGTTCTAAGTGCCTTTTGTTAACTCATTTAATTCTGAAAACAACCCAATGAGGTAGGTGCTATTAATAGTTCTAGTTCATGGTGGAGGAAAATTAAGACACAGAAAGACCAAGTTATTTTCCCAAGGTCATACAACCAGTGAGTGGCAAAGCTGGGGTTTGAACTCTTGTGATTGGACTCTGGAGCCTCTGTTCCTATTTGCTTTGCTGGTGGATTTCAGCTCAATGTGATGAAGCACTTTTGACAGGGGTACCTGTACCAGATGCTCAAGATCATCCATTAAGGATGTTTACTCCCTCTCACAGTGGTGTTTATACTGTGGCTGTAAGAACACACTGGCATTGGATAGGAGTTTGGACCTGATGATTGCGGAGGGCCTTACAGCTTTGTGGTGCCATTCCAAAAGGAAGAATTCACTTGCGTGGTCTCTTTCATCTTTATGTTCTATAATTCTTTTTTTTTCTTAATTTTCCACAAAGTACCTCTGTGATGCCACTCTACACAGAGAAAAGTGTTCCACAGAAGCTTTTGATCAGTCACTTGAATTGATACCGTTTTGCAGCTGGGAAATTCAAGGTTAAACAGCTCATTATAATGTTGTTAAATTTATAATCAGAGGTAACGACTGGAGTACTGGTCCAGTGGTGAGTGTTGCAAGCCCAAGGACCTGTCGGTCCAAACCCCTCCTGCCTTTCCGTCTGAAATGTGAACCAGTTCTTTATTAGCAAACCCCAGTCCAAGAGAAGCAACATGGGTTTGCGGTTCCAATGCTCACTACTTGTATGATACTAAATATCCCGTCATTAATTCAGCTTAAATTGGTCTCAGAATAGGTAGTGCCCTTTGGTTCTTGGCAAAAGCAAATGACAATCATTTCTAGAGAAGGCACTTTTATTCTAGGGCACAAAGTATCTCCAGAAAATATTTTTAAGGTCAATGTAGTCTGTAGTTAAAAAAAAAAAAAAAGCACACAAGAAACCAAGGAAAGGGAGAAGCAACAGAAATAGCAGACCCACAGGAATTTCATATCTTGGAATCATTAGAGATGATTTTTTGAAAACTATGTTTACTCTGTTAAAAAAAATAATAATGGGCCGGCCTTGTTGCCAAGTGGTTAAGTTCGCATGCTCTGCTTCAGCGGCCTGAGGTTCACAGGTTCAGATCCTGGGCACAGATGCACCACTCATCAGGCTACGCTGTGGGGGTGTCCCACATGGAAGAACTGGAGGGACTTGCAACTGGGATATACAACTACGTACTGGGGCTTTGGGAAGGAAAAAAAAACCAGGAAGATTGGCAACAGATGGTAGCTCAGGGCCAATCCTCCTCACCAAAAAAAAAGAAAGAAAGAAAGAAAGAAAAAAATAACAGATGACTTTGAAAAATATCTGCAGGGAACCACAGACTTTACAAGTGACTTTTAAAATGACCAAATAGAACTTCTAGATATTAGAAAGTACAAGAACCAAAATTTAAAACTTACTGTATTGGCTTACAGCAGACTGGGTGCTGCTAGAGAAAGAAATACATACCCAGGCAGTAGGGCAGAAGAGATTATTAGGAGTGAAGCACAAAAGATAAAAAAAGGGAAAACCAGGGAAGGCCTATTGAAGAAATGCAGGCTAGGTTGAGAAAGTCTAACATTTATCTAAGAAATTTCTGTAAGTGGAGCGGAGAGAGAATAGAGAAGAGGCGCTGTTTGTTGAGATTATGACTGAGGAGATTCCAGAGCTGACTAAAGACTCTAACCGAGATTCAGAAAGCCCAGTGAATCATAAAAATGTATTAATAAAACCCTAGGAACACAATACAAGAAAGGAAAAGGACAGATTGTTTTCAAAGGAGCAATAGTCAGTTTTACT
Organism: Equus caballus; assembly: GCF_041296265.1. NCBI lineage: Eukaryota > Metazoa > Chordata > Mammalia > Perissodactyla > Equidae > Equus > Equus caballus. The sequence continues at coordinate 25,259,490 of NC_091715.1, read as the reverse complement.
GTTGACTCCTCAACAATAGTGACAGAGAATGAGATAGAAGTAGCATAGTATTTCATTGTGCTAAAACAAACAAAAGCAAAAGAAAAACTTTCAATCTAAAAAATCTATATTCAGTGAAGATAGTTATCAAGAATCGAGATTAAAGAGCCAGCCCTGATGGCCTAGCAGTGAAAGTTTGGAGCACTCCACTTTGGCAGCCCAGGTTCTGTTCCCGGGTGTGGAACCACACCACTTGTCTGTCAGTAGCCATGCTGTGGTGGCAGCTCACATAGAAGAACCAGAAGAACTTATAACTACACACAACTATGCACTGCAGCTTTGCAGGGTGGTGTGAGGTAGGAGAAGAAAAAAGGAGAAAGCTTGGCAACAGATGTTAGTTAGCTTAGGGTGAATCTTCCCCTGCAAAAGGAAAAAAGAAAGAATATAGATTAAAAAAAGATTTTTCGGACACACAAAACCTGAGAAATTCACCACCAACAGACACCTACTAAAGGAATTTCTAAAGGATGTACTTAGGCAGAATTGATCCCAGATGGAAGATTTGAGATAAAGGGAGCAATGAAAAACAAAAACGTGATCAATATATGGGTCAATCTAACAATATAAAAAATTAAAACACTATCTTGTAGGGTTAAAAAAAAGCAAGATATAATTAAAATGCATGGCTATAGTAATATACAAATCAACTGATGGGTGAAATGTATTTCAAGTTTTCTAAAATCATTGTACTGTTTGGGAGGAATGGTGTTTATTGAATTTAGACTTTGAAGGAGAGGGAGAAGGGAAACGAGAAACAGAGACAGACAGAGAAGCAACAGGCCACCAGGAAAACAGCACTAGACCAGGAGGTTTGGATTCCAGTGTGAGCTCTGCCATCAGTTAGTTGTATGACCTTGAAAAGCGACTTCTCTCATCTACGTCTCCCTTTTCTTGTCTGTAAAATGGATCTCTGGGACCAGATGCATTTTAAAGCCTCTTCATTATGATTCAATGAAATATCAAGAAATAGATTCTCTAGAAAAAAAGCAATCAATGGTTTCCGAGTTTTTTTTCTGACCTCCCTTGAAATTTTATCAAGAAGCAGTTGCATTTTACTTCTGGCTCACTCTTACACATCTGTTCAAAAACTGGAGCTAAATAGAGTCTCGCTCAGGTGTGAAATTTGCTCTACTTTTTCCATTTGTTTGTTTTGCTTTGCTTTCTTCTCATCTAGTAGCCAAACAGAGTAATGGCAGTTCACCAAAGCCTTAGGGGTAGGTGGCTCATGTGTATTTTAGGCGGCCATGTGCAGAAAAAGGCTGTGAAAAGTAGGCCTCACTGTGCAACTATTGTTGTTTCTTTTTAACTTATTACCTGGACCGCCACATGCCTCCTCTCCTTTCTCACCTTCTCTTCTTGCATTCTTCGCCCCCTTCGCTCTCCTTCCTGTCTTTGCAGGCCAATAATAAACCCGAGATTGAAGCGGCCCTCTTCCTAGACTGGATGAGACTGGAACCGCAGTCCATGGTCTGGCTGCCTGTCCTGCACCGAGTGGCTGCTGCGGAAACTGCCAAGCATCAGGCCAAGTGTAACATCTGCAAGGAGTGTCCGATCATCGGATTCAGGTATGAGGAACTAAGAAGACGTCATTTTTGTCTTAGCGTTTCTTACCGTTTTCTGACTTGATCTTTTGTCCCCTGTGCTGGTTGATGTTAGTTTGTTCCTCTCCAAAGTGGGAGAGCAGGTGATTGGGCTGGAACACCGATCACTGGGTTCTTTTGGTGGCTCTGACTCGTTAGGCCAGTATCCCTTTCCACCTTCGCTCTTCAGAGCCACATTCTTGGTTGAACAGGACTCACCACCTGTCTCCACAGAGATATTTGTCTGACAAGTGTCTGCAGATTACTGTGCCTTCTTCTTCCTGGAACCAAAACACTTTGACCATCTTTCTTTTTTTCATGGTCTTTTCTGTTTATAGAAACTCTCCAAGAATCAGCTATAAAACTAAGAGACGATTCCATCTGGGGAGACCCATCATAGCAGCTCAGTCTTTTATTTACTTTGCGCCACTTTTCTTCCCCTAAAGTAACAAGGATTGTTTCAAGCCCCCTAGAACTTACTTCTTTATCTGTGAATCTGATTACACTCTCTGCAGAGTATCCTAATGAACTTCTAAGGGAATATAAAGTATGCAAATAAATGAAAGATTCACAAAGTGGCTAAAAAAGAAAATGTTCCTTATAAATTTAAAAATGAAACAGGAAACATAACAGGTTATTATTCTGATATTCTTAAAATGTCATGGAAAACAATTGGCTCTTAAATCTGCAGCCTTGTTGACCTGTTTGGGAGAGAGCATATTTTTAAATGAATTAATCTTATTGAACAATAATCCCAAATCCAAATTCTGAAACGATAATGTATTTAAACATCTGGATCAACATCGGGGTTTCCATAGTGATGAATAAGCCAGAAAGTTGTAAACTAGCTGGATTGTCTAAGCCTGTTCAGAACCCACTTAGCAGCTAAGTAAATACTCTTTTTCTGGTTATGCTTAGACTTGTTTTATTGCTTTGTTTCCTAATAACTACTTTGTACCATTTGTGTGCTTTTTATTCACTGTGTTCCTTTACCTATTGGTGTTTGTCCTTCCATACTTCATGCTGTTTACAAAGAGGTTTTACAAAAATCTTTAGAGGTTTCTAGAGCCTAGATAGACAACATTGAGCAGGCAGTGCTTGCAAAGGACACCTCCTTTCCTTCCTGGTTTTTGGCAGGTAAGAACGATGCCATGGGGGGCGGGGAGGGGAAGCCACAGAGGACTGCATTACATTTCTTCCCTTTCTTTTCTCAGCTTCCCTGGCTAGTGAGATTTATATACAAGGGGAAGTTTTATAAAATAGAAAAGGAGAATGTTTTGGGGGCTCTAAGAGCGTTTTCACATTCAATTCTTTTGCCCTTATCAAATTAGATTATTTTAGGAATCAACACTTCTCTTTCCTCCTTCTCCCCCTCTCAAAAGATGGTTGGGAACTAAAAAAGGTAGCTTTTTCCCCCACATTCCCATATGTGACATAAGGAATATGTTTATTTGAATTGGCTGAAGTTCTTATCTGAGAAAGCAAAAGGCAGGGAGAATATGCAACAAAGAATACAGTATTCTGAGAATGGGGGGAAATATACCATCTAGTACTTAGAGATTAGAAATTCTTTCATCTTCTCCAAACTTTGTCTTTTCTTGGGGCTTCAGTTATCATTTGTGGGTAATGTGGTGAGGGACATCTGAAGAGAGACAGAGAAAAGAGATTATCTAAGTAACTATCTGAAGATGAATCATGTCAGCCAATCAGAAAATGTAATTGAAGCAAGACTTGCTTTAATTGAGAGTTCTTGTTTATTTTTCTTTTGTTTCAGGAAATTGCTTTATCTTTATAATTTTTTTTTTAAATAATAATTGCTTCAGAATTTTTGTCCCTGTGATGGGGGGGGGGGGGGGGTGCCCTGGCCTGCAATGCATCAATCTATTTCTCATAGAAGTTCTTTCAAATTCTTGAATTTGGTCTTCAAATGGCTGGAACTTTGCCAGTATCTTCCTATTTAATCTGAAAGAGTTCCTAGTGGAGTTTAAAGAAGAGCTGAGTTTTTCTTCCCTCCTTCCATATGTTATAGAATAATCTTTCTGCCAAAATGTTTTGATACTGTAGGAGAAGCACCGGAGAAATCGGGAGGGAGGAAGCTCATCACTTACCTTGTGGGATTAATGAACATTGCATTCTGTTTCTAGAAGTAAGATGAGGTGGAAGAAGGTGTATTGAAGAGTGTTCTTTGGGAATTTGATTTGAAGAAATACATATGTGTTTGTTTTTGTTCTTCATCAGGTACAGGAGTCTAAAACACTTTAATTATGACATCTGCCAAAGTTGCTTTTTTTCTGGGCGAGTTGCAAAAGGCCACAAAATGCACTACCCCATGGTGGAATATTGCACTCCGGTAAGTTAGATGCCGCCCTGACATGAGTTCGTTCACCTGCGAGAATTGCCGTTTTGTACACTATTGCAGATCACGTGCAATGTTGTGATTTATAAGTTCCCCAGCTAACGTGGCTGCAAAGTCCAGGCTCCAGGATTTCCCTTATCCCTAGCACGCAGGGCAATGCCTGGCACACATGGAACGTTGTAGACACTCAGCAGATATTGTTGAATGAATAAATTGGTTTTCCTTCTGTTTGCATGGTTGTAAGGAAGATGTTGTTTTCACATTTATTTTGCACAGCTCTGGCGGTTGTATGGAGAGGTTTTATGGCCATGGAGCATGTTGGGTGATAGGGGGGGTGTAATGTGGGTCTCCCCAAATTCATAATCCATCATTTTCAATCAATCTTGCTTATCTTTTATCTGTTTTATGTACTAACACCAACCAAATGCTAGGCGTTTACTTTTTAAACCACTCTGTGAAATAGGTGTTATTATCCCCTTTTTACACGTGAGGACTCTGAGGTCCTGAGGGTAAATAATTTGCTCAAGTTTCTATAATTAAGAGGTGGAACCTTCTCCTAAAATGTTGTTCTGGGAAAATGTTCAGTGGCGAACTTTGAAAAATCACTGGTGAAATGGAAAGAGCATAGACTTGGTGGTCAGACAGACCTGGGTATAAATCTTACGTCTTTTAACACCAGCTGCTTGCTATTCCAAGTATGGTCTGTCTGTTGCCCAACAGCATTGGCATTACCTGGGAGCTTATTAGAAACGCAGAAACTCGGGCCCCACGCCTGACTTTCTAAATTAAAAGCTACATTTTAGCAAGATCTGCAGGTGGTTCCCATACATATCAGAGTTTGAGAAGCTCTCCTTTAGAGCATTTCTCTCTTCCATCATCAGAGGGATCCTCCCAGTTATGTCACTGTCTTTCTCACTTTGATTCCTTTTGCAAAGGCGTTCAGGGATGGAGAATGTACTACGCTGTGAATAGAATGATATTTAGTGGGTGAAACATGATATCAATGTGGACAGAATAGTTTTCACAATGCTGTTAAGCGTGGCAAAATTTAAGGTCACCTTTTCGACCTTAAGACTTCTATAAACTACCATTTACTGAATAGCTGAGGAGTCAGTATACTTCATTTATTCATCATAACTTGTTGAGGCATTTTTGCCCCCATTTTACAGATGATCCAAGCGTCAGATGGGTAAATAACTCAGCCAAGTTAATCTCACTAGTAAATGCCAGGCCTGGTTTCAAAGCCCTGTTTTTATCTGATTCTAAACCCTTTGCTGTCAACCCCCACTCTCTTCTAAATGACTAAACCAGTGTCCTGAGGCAGAACACTGGCCTGGTCCTTTATCTGGAGATCATACCCTCCTAATTCTGATCTCAGTGCGATTTCCCTTTCAGACTACTTCGGGAGAAGATGTTCGTGACTTTGCCAAGGTACTAAAAAACAAATTTCGCACCAAAAGGTATTTTGCGAAGCATCCCCGAATGGGCTACCTGCCCGTGCAGACTGTCTTAGAGGGGGACAACATGGAAACGTGAGTACTGGCAAAAGGAAACCGACTCTCATTTGACGTATATTTGAGCTCCTCTCAGCTGAATACCCTTCTTCACTCCCAAATGCAAACAGTCTCGCCTATTTCTTTCTTTAGATTTACTTGAGCTGAAAAGAGAAAAACAAGCTGATGTTCAATCGCCATTTTCTCACGTCAATTGTCCTGTGACAATTACCTTTTCCAAAAATTAAACTTTATCTTACAGGGAAATAAAACCCCACATTACAGCTACTAATTACCTTACAAGCCTTTTAAGAAATATGGGACTGTTTACAAATGAGTGATTCCAATATTTCATTTTGATTTTCCTCCCTCACAAATTAGTGTGTCTTTTTGTATCTGATTGTGGTCATACCTAGTCACTTTTTTCGGCTTCAAAGAAAATCTAGTCACAGGACATTTCTTCGCAGTAAGTAGTAATGATTCTCATGATCAAACTGATAACGTCTTCACCTCTTTTAAACCTCCTCTCCTTTTTTCCATAACTCTGATGGCAATCGCACAACTTGTGTTTCTTTTAATTCGCTTTCCACCTTGGTTTGGCCATTGCTTTCCATGGTTCATACTTAATTGGTTGAATTTGATTTATTTTGTCCGTTCAGTAATTTTTTTGTGGCTGAGTTTGCCTGTGTCTCTCTTCACCACCTCATTTTTTGTTTTGCAGTCCTGTTACTCTGATCAACTTCTGGCCGGTAGATTCTGCGTGAGTACTTCTGCGCAAGGCGGCTGTTGTCACCAATACATTCGCTTGCTTGATTTGTACAATTTTTGTTCTGTTTGTTTTGTTTGCTTTTAAAGATATATTAATTTCCCTTCATTCATGTCAGTTTTTCTTCTTCCTTTGATAAGACTTTGAGAGTGCCATCTTCCGCAGATCAGGAGAATCAGAGTGAGGTTTCCAGGTCCCCACCAGGTCAAATTTTAACCAGCAGAAATCCTGGCCTTGAGCTTATATTAACATTCAAAGAAATTATTGGGTTGTTAGTTATATTCTGAGAGACGTGTTTATGCGTTCTTCAATTATACACATGGAAGAGCCTTCTGATTACATAATAACATTCTTTAGCGATATTTCTTGAGATTCAATGCTTTAGGACCTTCAAAAGGATGATGGTTTATTCTTTAGGGCCTGTTAGAAGTGGACCATTAAATATCAGCGGAATTTGTTTTGTAATATGATGTTGAGTCTGGTTGAATAGTTTTGATGAGGTGTGTGGACTCTTTATCAGGTAATGCCATGCTAATTGATGAATCTTTATATATATGAGTTTCTCAGATTTGAACTAAGCTCACTTTACTCTTCTCTCCAAACTAAATATTTAGCTCATAAACTGTTCTACATTTACACCGGGAGGAAAAGTGTACTATAGTCTTTGTTATGACTATTGGTATATATTAATAATATTAGATACTAACAGATAATTGACTTATCTCAGAGTTTATAATGTTATTAGAAAACTCTTTTTGGAGTCTGTGATTTATATATTAGTAAACAAAGTGTGCATTGTTTTAAAGTTACATTGTGTGGAGTTTTTATAACCAATTTTTGGTACTTTGAAGTACACTTTATTAAAATATTTATTTAAAGTCAGACAGCTGTATTATATATGACGGACGTGACCAGTTTGCAAGATGGGCTTATATAAGAATTCAGCTTGTTTTTATTGGGTCTTTTTTATTGTACCACCATGTAATTTAATTTAAAGAAGATCCTTTTTTAAAAATCCCGTAGTGATCAATGCAAACCATTAACTGAAGTTTATTTTAAATCTTTATTGGCCTAAAGGAAGTGTAAGGCTTCCCTTTCTTTTTTACGGCTGCATTATCATGCCCCTTAATTTTGAGATATGATAGCTATACCTGATTTCTTTAATCATCATGCTTAAGCAACTTAGGGAACATTTAGATTCAGTTATATTTCTTGCTATTGGTCATTGTTTTCCCTGACCCAGGTAGTCTCTTTGTTAGAACCTTTCATAAATAAGAAACTTAAGAAAAATGAATTGATAGACTGAAATTCTCAGCTTGATTGGATCCTGATAAGCGAATGGATTTACTCTGTGTTGAAATAAGTTCTCACTGAAAACTCCAAAAGGATGTGCTAAAGAATAACTTTTAAAAAGGCACAGATGGAGGTAGCACAGAATAATAAGCAAAGAATAACTAACAGTTCCTGGAAAGGAAAGAAAAAGAAAAGAAGTTTATTGTATACATAAGCTTGTGAGGAAAAATCATGACAATCAGTTTAATGTAACTTATTTTCAGGGTGTTTGTCTTTGTTAAACTGAGGAACTTTAAAATTAATGACAGCCTTTATTAAAATATCTTCTCTAACAACTGAAACATACCCACACTTTGCCATTTTATAAAGAGTTTTTAGATGACTCAGAAATAGTGGAAAGTTCTAATTTTGAAGAAGAAAACAAACCTAGCAGATGAAAGTCCCTGTTTTCTTTAATACCAGTAATTTTATTAACATCTTTACTCATAGGATTATAAATAATTGATAAAATATATTGTAAAGCTATCCTGTTCAGGCAGAAGAGCCAGGTCCTCAGGTGTTTTATTTTGCAAGAATTCTCTCTGATGTTAACAAATTCTATGAGGATGACAGCATTTAATCCATTTATTATGGATCACAAAATTAGAAAGTTTACTGAGATACAGATCTTTTGTCTTTCATGGACTTTTCACAAAAGATAAAATGGCAATGAGTGGGATGGAATTGGCCATTAACAAGAGTAGGAATAATCCTTCTCGATGAATCGTTTTGTATTTAGAGAGGACAGTATTCTTACCTTCTCTTGGAAGAATGTTTTAGAAGGCTTTGTGTTTAGTTTGGTTTCTGGATTAAGTGGTTTTGTCCTTTTGCTAATTCTTGGTTTTTAAATGATTCTTCTCTGACCTGTACTCCCTTTTGGCTCATTTTCTGGTTTAATACGTATCTCTTTTAGTGTATATTTTTTTTAGATTTCTCGTTATTATGAGTTCTTGTGCTTATGCATGCTGTGTTAGGTGCTACGTACATTAATAAGAAAAATAACATGGAATTACCCTCAAGGCTTAGAATTAAAGCTCTGCATAAGATTTTCTGTATGAGATTTTCCTAAAGTGTTTTGGATTTACATGCCTAGTTTTGTTGGTGTAGTTATGCTGCAAGGTCTCAGATATTCTTTCTTCGATACACTACCAGGGTAGCAACTATTATAAGGGAAAACACATATTTTCCTTGATGGTGGACTTATAGCTTACAAAAAGTGTATAATTGAAAGACTGGTCTGTTCCAGAAGATAGGGCTTATAAAGCCAAATAATCCAAGTACTAAATTATCTTGACTTGCATTGAATATTTCAAAGCAAACCATAGCACTTTTTAAAATAATGAGCTGTTCCAGGGTTTTAAGAAATTAGCAGGTTAACTCTCCAAAACTATAGTGAAGGTTCACATGGAAATCTTTGGTTCTGCCTGGTAAATTGGGTAGTCGTCCTTTCGTTTCCTCATAACAGTTTAAATGTCTTCGTAATTCATTCCAAATTTGATTACGGTGACACTTGACCTAGACAACATTGGTTTCATAAATAAGATATTTATCTCTCGGGGAAGACTTCAGTTCCCTAGTTAATTGCTGTAGTGTGTTGTAATCATCTTATGATTCTGTGTCTTCTTTAAGAAATAGGGATTTCTAGCGCATTTCCTGTGTAGGTCTAGGTAACACCATGTTTTTCTTTTTTTTATGTAATGAAAAACAGACATACACTTCTTAGTGTCCTGATGAAGTCCTTGAACGCTGCTTGGACATTGGACTAAACTAGTCCTCCTTGAATAGACTACTGTTGACTTTTGGATCCATGCCTTTATCTAAGGGCTCTCTGTCAGGAGAGAAACAGAAGAGACCTTTTGTCCTGTTCCAATTAAAACAAAATAGCACAAGCCCAAACTGGTTTCCAGAACAGGTGGATCTTTTTTCTAAGGTTAATCCAAAAGATAACTATAAAAACTTCAAGGATAATTAATAGATCAGATATGAAAGGATGGAAAAAAGGTTAAGCCTACGAAAATTCTAGTCTGTTTGAGCTAAAAAGAAGTACATTTTTATACCCCAAAAGTATCTAGACTATTCGTGTTACTCGTCCCCTCTTGTTTTCCCCTCTGTGTATTAGCACAGAGTAGCCCTAATGAGAAATATTTCAGATATTGTGACATTCTACTGAATTTGGTCAGTGTTTTTTAAAATATCACAATATAATTTTGGGTCTTTCGATTTGATTCTGTGAAGTAGTAGTATAGTCCTGCTGCTAAATTGGTAGATATATTCCTTCTTTACAAAATTGGGCAGACCAGGACATCTTCATATGTGGAATCTTAAGCCATGGACCGGAGTGGCCTCTTTGGAACTAAAATTGTTGACCGTAAATGTACTGTGCCACCTTATAGTTTCCATTCAATAAGAAGGCAGCTAATAAATGGCATGAATGTGAAATTTTAAACCACGTAGTGCTAACACAATTTCAGGAGATCAGATATGAGAGAAGATATGAGATAGGATATGAGAACTTACAAGGCAGGAGGACGAAATGTCCCATAGAGATTGTCTCCCCCAACCTTTTCTATAATTGAAACTTTCCACAGAAGTTTTGGATCTTTCTTTATGGCTTTTGAGAAAAGCGGAGGTATGAGAAATCATCTCTCAAACCTGGATTTCAAATACGATGATATATGAGATACAGGAGCAACCAAAGGTGTACATTATCCATAGAGTTAGATTAAAAGCATTCTAGGCCATGTATATAACATGACTGTGTGGTGGGGTTTCTCCATTAATGGATGGTATCTGTGACTAATCACATTTTCTGCCTTATAGGCCTGCCTCGTCCCCTCAGCTTTCACACGATGATACTCATTCACGCATTGAACACTATGCTAGCAGGTATGGGACTAGTTGAATGCCAGGCAAATCTTGATTGAAGTAACTAACCAAGGAAAGCTAACCTATAATCATTTTAAACAAATCTTTTCTTTTTAACCCAATCTTGTCTGATTTCTACTAATCAACTTGCCCTCTAACGTGCATGCCGTTCCACTGCATGTTGTTTTCGGACACGAAAAAGCATTAGTCCAGAACAATCTCCCCTAACCCTGGCCTTTAAACATTTCTGATGGCTGTGTTATGTTTTGTATACTGAGCACGTTTAAGAAATTGGCTTAGAAATCATCTAACCTTAGAAATCTGCTAGACCAGACATAAATATGTGAAGAAATGATCCTACGTCATACGGAGAACGTGAAAGCGTTGGCTTTCCATTTGTGTGTTTACTTTACATAATATGCTATGAAGAAGAGAATAATTAATCTTCCGAATCCTTGGACCTTTCTGTCCCCTCTTCCTTGTGTTTGAGATCGTTTTGATACCTAAAAACTGAATTGCTAATTGTAAGATATCTTATGCTTGTTAAATAAATCTGTAAGAGTTCGTTACCTTAGTTGTAAAAAGACTTTATTATAGTCTGAGGTGAAGGACGTTTTTTAAAGGTAAAAATTGGTGGCAGAATGTTTAGAGACTTCCTGTGAATCGATCCTTTATCCATATTCTAACTGGTGAACATGTTTATCAACCGTAGAAAGTATTAACTAGCTATATATATGTTTGTCATCAGTGGAAAACTTTAATTGTCTTAAAAAACAAGGGGTAGTGTAAGGTATGGAGTGTATTTGTTGTTAGGGAAGCTTTTCTTGAAAACAAAGGCCTGTTCTCAGTGAAAGGAAGATGGATCTGTGAAGAAAAGCAAAAAACAACAAAATACAACTTCCCTTGTAATTTACAGCATGAATGTAAGGCTACTGACGAGCTGTGGTCCACCACTCACTGCCTCAGATGCTTAGGCCGACACACACATCCTTTGATTTGAAGGATTCCTTTCTCCTCTTGACATGATTTATCCTTTAGTTTTCAGGAATGTTCGATTAGGTCTTGAATAGATTCTAAGAAGTCACATAAGTTTTAATGAGCTTTTACGTTTTTTATCAGGCTAGCAGAAATGGAAAACAGCAATGGATCTTATCTAAATGATAGCATCTCTCCTAATGAGAGCATGTAAGTATCCCGTCTCTTTTTACAAAATGTTCCTGCCCATGAAATTGCTTGGAGGGATTTAGAGGTAGGGTAGAACAGGAGATAGAAATTAGCGTTATGTTCATTTGATCTTCCGAGGAGCCATTCGTCTACTTTTTTCTTTAACTCTTAACAATGTGACGTGGAATGAGCTCATCCAAATTGTGGCCTTGTTGGTATTCCAGAGCAGCAAAAATAGTTTGCCTTATTCTTATTTAATACCATATTATCTTATTTAATACCATACAATACAAATTGCAGAGTCCCAAATACTTAAATTATATTAAATGCTTAACCTTTGACCAAACCTGCCAGATATTTAAAGGAATTGGATATTAACTTTTAAAGTGATAGCTAAACAGTATCTTCTCCGCTCATGGGGAGTGGAAACGTAATCTTGGTACAGTCACATTGGTACCCCCATATGGTAGGTTAGTTGGGCGTTTTCCTTCGGAGATCTGAAGTAGTTGATTTTTGTGATTCAGTGTCTTCATGAGTGAGTAAAGTGAAGCAATCCTGTGAAGGGTTTCAGAAGAGGGAGCGCAAATTCAGGTCACAGTTTTTTAGTGGGATGATAAGCCAGGCCTGTCAAATTTAAGGAAGTGGAGAGAGTGATGCTAAAAGTGGCAGAGAACATAGCTATGGCGGGGAAGCAGAGGCTTCATTATATAGTAGGGGAAGCATTCACAGTAAGGAGCACAGAGGAGTACTGCCATGAACCAAGGGCCTGAGATGGAGGGAGCAGATGAAGGAAAAAATAAGGATCTGCCAACTGAATAGATAACTTAAAGAGAAGAAATCTAGTTAAAAGTACAATGATGTTTTCAGTTCGATAAGTTATGAAGTCTTACCACTTTGTCGTGGAGAATCTAGGCAAAGAAAAGAATGGTAAATTTATCATATGTCATTGGTGTGGCAGCCCAGAGTCACACTCAGATGAGAAAAGGGCCTTTATAGAGATTAGGCTGAGGGAAATAGTGTCAAAGTGGCATTTAGACACAACTGGGTATTGAAGTCATGAGACTGAATCATCTCACCTGGTACCTAAGGACGATCAAGGTGACACTGAAGAATTAAGTCGAGACTCAGTCATTTCTATATGACTTTGTTCAAACCAAACCAAACAACCTTTTTCCCAAACATAACTGTGGTGCGTTCTCCTTCTCAGCTATGGGGACAAGAAGCAGTATGTAAAATACTTTGACAGGAAAATATGTGACCAAAGAATCAACCAAATGTAAACAACCTGAATGATTTGCTTCTTTGGGTCACTGATTTTGATATGAGAAGCTGTACACATTCAAATGAATTCAAGTTGTGTCTGTATAATAATGGCTGCCATTCATTGACTGCCTAAGAGAACAGTAAGAGAAGTTCAATTATAACTATATGTTGCAACGAATCATGGGAAGGCCAGCAATAAAATCTCAGAATTTGGAAAGAGGGATAGTAAATTAGGTGGTCAAACTGCTTTCGTTTTATTTTTAAATGACACTTAGCTTTAGCTCGTTCTGAGGACAGTAAAATCCATTTTGACTCAGTGTTGGATGGGACAGTCATGATATTTTCGGGGCAAGTCTGGAGAAGCAGTTTGGTGGGTTGGTTGATTTCACTTAATTGTTTGTTTTTAACACCCAATAATTACTTTTAGTCCACTTTTCACTTCTCAACCAAATTGCCTGACTTGACAGACCAAAGTCATTTAAATCAGGAGGATTTTTTTTCCTAGACGTTGGAATTATTTTTCCAACTCAGAAGACAGGGAGATGAGAAAAGGAAATGAAATGGGTGTGGAGAGGGGAGTACTAACGTATCATCTCACTGATGTCTAGCCAGAAACAAAGAGCTTTAGCCTCTCGTTAAGAACAGAGTGAAGTTCTTATAACGTGGAGGGACACAGGCTTTTCAGGAGCTAGGAGCAGTGCGTTTCGAAAAGAATTTCTCCTGTGTAGTAGAGAGTTCCTAGTTTGAAGGAAAGATTGCAGCTGCCTTCCAAAATATGAGCCTTCTGCCTCTTTGTTCCCCAAGATGAGTCCTTAAAAGCTGCTCTGAGGAATGAGTTGTTCAGTCTTCTTTTAATTAGTCACCTTAATGGCTTTTTTCCTTCTAAGTTTTGTTTTTCTATCTAAACGATAATTGAATGAAACAATCATTTGCCTACACTTTCATTATTGTTACCTTCCTGCCTCTATGGCTTTTGTAAGTTCAAACTGGCTTAACCAAAGCAACACTTTTTGGTTACCTTGCCTTCCACTTAAAATATATACTCTATTATTTTAAGGGCTGCAATTTTTTCCTGGTCAGTATCAGCAACAGTGTGGGTTTTGAACAGATTCTCTTGACAGGCTTGGTAGCAAAAGTATTATACAGCCATTATTATGTCTTTTAGTATTTATTAACTATTGGTTAACCTCTCTACATAGAGTCCCAGTATTTCTGTAATTCTGCCATTCCTTTACCCATGTAAATAGGCCAATCAAATTCAATTGAAAATTTGAGTGAGAAAAACTTTGAACTGTCACCAACAGGAGGGTAGGCCATAACCTCAGCAGTATCAAGATGTCTTTACAAGCGAGAAAAAGGGTCTAATTAATTGTTAAGAGCAAATAAATGTTTCTATTTATAAATACACACCTGAGTCCCTGACCCCCAAAGCAAAATAAGGGGGGAAAAAACCAAAACCTTTGATTTTATTTTCCAGAGATGATGAACATTTGTTAATCCAGCATTACTGCCAAAGTTTGAACCAGGACTCCCCCCTGAGCCAGCCTCGTAGTCCTGCCCAGATCTTGATTTCCTTAGAGAGTGAGGAAAGAGGGGAGCTAGAGAGAATCCTAGCTGATCTTGAGGAAGAAAACAGGTGAGTTTTCTTTCTAGCTTTGTCATTAGTATGCTGAGTGCATACGCTTGCACACATAGAAAAGTGCCAGGAGTCTTCACTTAGAGTCATTCTATGTCTAATTGTTTTCTACGATAATCTGTTTAGCTCCATTTACAGATTCTCTCTTTTCTTTTTTTTTTTGGTTCTCCGAAAGAAGAAAATGAATGCAATAGTATAATTAAGAACTCATATTTTAGGTGTGAAAGGCATTAATGCTGATGGTGGTATTTGATATATTGCATGTGTTTCAGAGGCTTTAATTTCATATTTGAGAATAGAATTTAAGAACAAAGCAGGTCGTTTAATTTTATGGTTAAATAATTTGTGCATGTGTTTGGCCATATTATCTATCTCAAAGCATTTAAGAAAGTAGGTTCACTGGCTCGGTCATATTTGGGAATGAATTAGTGCATCTTATTTTGCGTCATCCAATACGGAAGTCATTTGTGCTCACCGTCATGGCAGATTAGTAAGACGATTCCAGTTGTCGGTCATCACCTGAAAAAAATGTTCACATAAAAATAGCAGAAATTGTAGAAGTAAAAGACTAAAGAAAATTCGCAATGACCGCAGAGAGGACAAAGATGGGAAAATCTGGGATATTGTGTGGTGTCAGGGTGACGCAAACCATTGGATTTTTACTTTCGTATTACATTTATTATATCAGAGTTTCCTTGGTTAAGAAAGGCTTTTGCCCATGATCACTTCTAACTCAGCGTGCCTTCTTTCCACGAATGCCACCAGGCAAGTCTTTAAAGAAGCAATTGCTCAAATTTGTGGGACTTCAGTACTTTCATCTCTTTGGTTTAGCCCAAGGCACCAAGACCTCTTAATCTAGGCGACACAGGATGTCAGAGAACAAGTGCCCTCAGGGAGTCTGTCCCCTCAAGATGAAAAAGCAAACTGCCATTCATCCATTGCCTTCTGCTGCCACTGCCCTCTTTCTAGCTCTTAATACCTCTGACCTGTGGCCAGAGCTCCTTATCTGGTTGGCTTCCCTGTAGTCTATTTCTCACCCCTCCCGTAAATCCTCCATACTGACTCTAGTTGTACATCTTTCTAGAACCAAGGCCCCTCATGGCATTCTTCTTTCATTGGACTTCTGCATCTAGAAAAAAACCTTCCACATTTAAAACCTTCCACAATTTTCTCTGGACCTGCCTATTCAACTTCATCTTCTTTGCTCCCTGTGTCTGGTCATGCTGTTGTAGCTACTGTTTCCGAACCCTTCCTGCTCTCATCCACTTTCTGGGTCCAGCTCAAGCTTGCTTCTCAACCTAACTGCTATCTCCCATCCCTTCACTGCCTTTTCTGACAAGGGAGTCCTACTCATCTTTCATGAGCTTGTTCCAAATAATTCCCCACAGAGCCCTGTCAGATCCCTGCATTTGGAAGTACTCTATCTTTTGTCTGTAGTCTCAGAATACTTTGGACTTTTCTCAGAGAACTCTGTGACAATTTGCCTTTTTATCAGTTTTTTCCAATGCCTCCCTCTAATGAGAGAGTGAATGCCATTGGGGCAAGGACTGTGTCTTAATCCTCTTAATGTCCCATATAGTACCTAGCACAGTGTGAATATCTAGTGGGTACTCAGGAAATGGTTAGTAAAAACCTAAGTTAAGGGTACAGCAAGGATGGCACACAAGTACCATCCAGGAGGTAATACTGAACGTTTTGTTGGTTTTAATGGTAACATCATTTTTGGCCTTATTCGTAAGACTAATAGCGAAAACCATGGTAGAGAAAACATTTCCCGCTACTTTATTGAGGATCATCATTAGTATCCATTTATGTTAAATCTTTAACTCTTTTAGGAGTCAAAGTCAAATAAGAAGAAAAAGTTGGGATTAGCATTATAAATAGAATTTGATGGTACCCAGGAGTAAAAATATTTTTGTACTATGTGATTGTTGCCATTGTGTAATATATCTTTCTATCTCATTGGTCGAGAATTCGGTCTTGTTTGTTCTTAGCATACCTTCCTTCTATACCATGACAACTAGGCCAAAGAGTGTTGGTAAAGAGTACTGATAGCTATCATTATATATCATTTCATCATTTTCAGAGCACTTGAATGTAATTTGCATCATTTAATCTTCCTAAAAGCTCTATAAAGAAGATGGATGGGAAAATGTAGGTTCAGAAAGGTTCAAATGGCTTGACCCAGATTTCACAGTCGACCAGTGGCAGAACCAAGTTCAAATCCAGATTTTCTGACTCAAAATAGCCAACTCTGCCTTGCACCAGAGAATAAAGAAGAGTTATTCTATGTAAATATCATTTACATAAAATTGGGCATTCTATGTAAATTTTATTTACATAGAATTTTGGCATATTCCCTGGAATGTGCCTTAATTTGAGGGAGTATTTTTAAGGACTAGATGAATAAAACAGTTCATCTACTTGTGGTACAGTGATAATCACTTTATCCTAAAAGATGTCCAAGACCATTCCTCAAGAATGGAATGGTTTATTGTCTGAAAGAAAGAAAAAAAATTACACCAGGGCTGCTTAGAGCTCCAAAATGGAGAATCTGGCGTTGATGCAAGTCTTTCTGTAAGTTATCTTGACTTTCAAGCAAAGGTCAGGATAAACTTCCTTCTTTCTTCTTCCACTTTGTCACATTTTCATTTCCTATCAAATCCCAAAGAAATGTCTCTACAGAGCTCCCCTCCTGAAAATAGCCTGTCTGGTTTCTTTTGCTCTGTCATTTCCTGTCTTGCAGTTCTGCTCCAAGAGCTTCAGAGCCATCGCTTTGCCTTCATAATTCTTGATTTCAATGTTGCTTAAGGAGCCTTTAACTCAAGATTTCCTGTCTGTCCTCTGAGAGAACACAGGAGGTCATTAGATGCCCTCTCTCAGTGCCTGCCAAGCTGCCTGTATTTCCCAAGTCAAACTGGCTCCATAATTGGACAAATACAAGCATACTTTTAGAGAAAATGGAAAAGGATATTTAAAATTGAGATTGTCCCGTGTCCTGTGGACATGTACTCACCATATCCATGTGTATTTTGTGTTCCTTTATTCTGTAGCTGTGACTTATCTCCAAATGACAGTTAGCAAAGGAGAGAGGCTTGGAGATGCCCATTCCTGATATGTTATTGAATTCTGTTAATTATTCTTATTCATGACGCCTCTCCACAATCCCCTTGAAAAACAGAGACTGGCTAATTTAGAAGTGTCTCAGGGGTGTCTTATCTCTGTCTTTAGGATTCTGTTTCTCCCAATTGTTGCACATAGCATTCAGTAAATATTTGTTGAATAAATTAATGAATAAATGAATTGAAATGAAGCTGAATGTATTTTAAATGTAGCACGCATGCATGTACTTTTGACTAAAATTCCTTTTAAACCCGCATTTCATAGAGAAAAGCCTTTCAAAAGCTGTTCTTCTGCTTGCTTTTCAAAATACTTCCCTTTTTCAAACTTCCTTGATTAGCGCCCAGCATTGCTTTGTCATAACTTTAGAACGCTAAAAATTCATTTTCCACATCCCATTGTCATTCTCTGATTCTTGGTTTATGCCACAAAGATAAGGCGAAGCTTTGAGCAAAAGCGAAATCGGACTCTGAATTTTCTCGATAGTGTCTCATAAATTTGGGTGACCAGTGACTTGTATAGTCTTCAATGTGTCACTTCTGTATACTGTCTCTCCCTCATATGCAGATAATTCGGATTCACCTCTATTTGGTTGAGACCGGTTGGATGTTGAGAATTTGCTCCATTGTGCGTCCTTAGCATTGCAAACTCAAAGTTGGCCTTTTTCCCGCGTAGATGAAAGCCTGCAGTCTTCTGACTGAAATCTATAGTGTCCGATTCCGACGTGCTTTTCTCTGCACTGTCGAAATGAACTAAGACTTGCTCTGAACTTCTAGGTATGAAAACGTAGCCTTTATGAGAGACAAAAAGTCATTGTCATTCTGCGGCCTGCATAGCACATTGAGTAGATTGGTCCCAAGTCTAAAAGGAGGGTAAATACTAACCTGATTCGTTGAAGTCTCAAGTTAGTTAAAGTGGTTAGTAGATGTTATACAACAGGAGAACTCTGTGGCTTCTTAGTACCTACTCAGTACCTTTCATGTGTCTTGTCGGGCGACCAGACGTTGTGCAGCCTAAATGCGAGCTTTCCTTGCTCCTTTTCAGTCCCCCAGTGGTTATGCACATTATTAATGTTAGAAATTCTAGATTGGGTACTTATACCACTGAATTAAATAGCTGAAATCATGATCTTGTCGCTTTACTTTGTAAATGACACGATGGCCTTGGGCCCTGGGCTAGTAGTTTTCAACCTTCACAGTCTCAGGATGTCTTTATTCCATGTTCCCTCATTAGGTCTTTGTGTGAGTCTCAAACGATGCTGAGAAGACAGCCAAGATGAAAGGAAGCTGAAGGGGGTCAGGAGTTGGGCATTCTGAGCAGAGGGAGGAGCATAAACAAATGTGTCGGGGTGAGGAACAGAGAATGTTTGGGGAACTAGCAAACTGTCGTGTTACTTTTGTAATAAGGCAAGAAATGGGAGGAGATGAGGCTGGACAGGTTGGCAAGACCAGGTCAAGAAGGATGTGGGGCCATGCTGGGGAGTTGATGCCTCCTCACTTGGTAAAGGGAGCTCTCGGGGGTGTAAGCCAGGAGTGATGCTGCTAGATTTACACTTATATACATCACTCAGGCAGCTGTGTGGAGGGTGACTTTGAAAAGAACAACACTGGGGGAAGGAAATCAAATTGGGAGGTAGCATGGAAACCCAGGAAAGAGAGGGTTAGGGCCTAAAGTAAGGGAAGACAAATGGGAGAGATGGGCTGAATTTGAGTGATATTTCAGGGGAGGGGCAGAGCAGTTTGTTTGATTTGGTTGTTCATTGCATCTGAGGAGGCAAGGAATGAGTCCCTGCTCTGGCGGGTACAGGGGGAGACAATGGTTGTTTGCAGCTGGGACTGACAATTCAGCAGGTCCGTTCTTTAATTCAGCAATATTTATAGAGGTCCTTCCTCAAGGGTCGAGTAGCCGGAAGATGGTGAACGGGGTATGGGAGAGGTTGAGTTTGAGATCTTGGTGACACACTCACATGTGAATGTCCAACAGTGAGAAATGGAACTTTGAAACTTGTAGGAGAGGTGTGCGCCGGAGATATTAGATGTGTGAGTCACCGGCTCACAGGTGGTAGTTGAAACTGTGAGAGTGAATTTATCTACCCAGGGAGTGTGTGGCAGAAGGAGAACACTGGGCTTGGTGGAACTCTAGAAGATGTGAACATGAAAATGTTTACGTAATTACTTTTATTTTTTTAATAGGTAATACATATACATTACAGTCATGTGTCGCAAAATGATGGGGACACGTTCTGAGAAATGCATCATTAGGCAGTTTTACTGTGTGAACATCAAAGTGGACCCACACACACCTAAATGGTAGAGCCTACTCCGCACGTAG